>NC_139223.1:16398572-16974985 GCF_055691185.1 Crinia signifera
ACTGAGATCAGGGAAATGCATTGTAAACTGAAACGGATCACCTTTTTGGGATCACCGGCTCATTCGTTCTTGAATGGGATCCGTTCAAAAATTCTGGTTCGTTCGCGAACAACCCATCTCTAGTCCAGGGCTGCCCAGCTGTCTAAGCAGTACTAGGAAGTCCCCATGACGATTGCGTGGGTCATGCCACGAGGATACGTCCCTCTGACCAATGCTCTGCGTTCCTCCCAAGGTTCTTCCCCCTTTCTAACTGCAGCTGGGCCTTTGGCGAGACGCGTCCCTATTTCGCACCTCCAGGTGTTGGGAAGTATGCTCAGTGGAATCCATATGTGATCGCTGCTCTTCCAGAGGTCAGCTGCTGCTGCAGAGTCAATCTTCTCTGTCCCAGGCCCCCAACACCTGCAATGGGAGACAGGATGGCTCCCACCTGGTACCGCTCAGCCTGTGCTGCAGCAAGTAATAGTGCGCCCGCTGCTGCTGGACATTCAGATGGGACATTATCTAACTCGGCTGTCAGCCCTAACCCTGCCTTAGTGGCAAGATATTAGTCACAGGGCTCGGCTGCCAGCCCTAACCCTCTGTGCTGCTGCCTTAGTGCCAGGACTGGGGCTCTCTGTGTATTAGTCACAGTGCTCGGCTGCCAGCCCTAACCCTCTGTGCTGCTGCCTTAGTGCCAGGACTGGGGCTCTCTGTGTATTAGTCACAGGGCTCGGCTGCCAGCTCTAACCCTCTGCGCTGCTGCCTTAGTACCAGGACTAGAGCTCTCTGTGTATTAGTCACAGTGCTCGGCTGCCAGCCCTAACCCTCTGCGCTGCTGCCTTAGTGCCAGGACTGGGGCTCTCTGTGTATTAGTCACAGGGCTCGGCTGCCAGCTCTTACCCTCTGTGCTGCTGCCTTAGTGCCATGACTGGGGCTCTCTGTATATTAGTCACAGTGCTCGGCTGCCAGCCCTAACCCTCTGTGCTGCTGCCATAGTGCCAGGACTGGCGGTCTCTGTATATTAGTCACAGTGCTCGGCTGCCAGCCCTAACCCTCTGTGCTGCTGCCTTAGTGCCAGGACTGGGGCTCTCTGTGTATTAGTCACAGTGCTTGGCTGCCAGCCCTAACCCTCTGCGCTGCTGCCTTAGTGCCAGGACTGGGGCTCTCTGTGTATTAGTCACAGTGCTCGGCTGCCAGCCCTAGCCCTCTGTGCTGCTGCCTTAGTGCCAGGACTGGGGCTCTCTGAATATTAGTCACAGTGCTCGGCTGCCAGCCCTAACCCTCTGTGCTGCTGCCATAGTGCCAGGACAGGGCTCTCTGTGTATTAGTCACAGTGCTCGGCTGCCAGCCCTAACCCTCTGTGCTGCTGCCTTAGTGCCAGGACTGGGGCTCTCTGTGTATTAGTCACAGTGCTCGGCTGCCAGCCCTAACCCTCTGTGCTGCTGCCTTAGTGTCAGGACTGTGGCTCTCTGTATATTAGTCACAGGGCCCAGCTGCCAGCCCTAACCCTCTGTGCTGCTGCCTTAGTGCCAGGACAGGGCTCTCTGTGTATTAGTCACAGTGCTCATCTGCCAGCCCTAACCCTCTGTGCTGCTGCCATAGTGCCAGGACTGGGGCTCTCTGTATATTAGTCACAGTGCTTGGCTGCCAGCCCTAACCCTCTGCGCTGCTGCCATAGTGCCAGGACTGGGGCTCTCTGTATATTAGTCACAGTGCTCGGCTGCCAGCCCTAACCCTCTGCGCTGCTGCCTTAGTGCCAGGACTGGGGCTCTCTGTATATTAGTCACAGGGCCCAGCTGCCAGCCCTAACCCTCTGCGCTGCTGCCTTAGTACCAGGACTGGGGCTCTATGTATATTAGTCACAGTGCTCGGCTGCCAGCCCTAACCCTCTGCGCTGCTGCCTTAGTGCCAGGACTGGGGCTCTCTGTATATTAGTCACAGGGCCCAGCTGCCAGCCCTAACCCTCTGCGTTGCTGCCTTAGTGCCAGGACAGGGCTCTCTGTGTATTAATCACAGTGCTCGGCTGCCAGCCCTAACCCTCTGTGCTGCTGCCATAGTGCCAGGACTGGGGCTCTCTGTGTATTAATCACAGTGCTCGGCTGCCAGTCCTAACCCTCTGTGCTGCTGCCATAGTGCCAGGACTGGGGCTCTCTGTGTATTAGTCACAGGGCCCAGCTGCCAGCCCTAACCCTCTGTGCTGCTGCCTTAGTGCCAGGACTGGCGCTCTCTGTGTATTAGTCACAGTGCTCGGCTGCCAGTCCTAACCCTCTGCGCTGCTGCCTTAGTACCAGGACTGGCGGTCTCTGTATATTAGTCACAGTGCTCGGCTGCCAGCCCTAACCCTCTGTGCTGCTGCCATAGTGCCAGGACTGGGGCTCTCTGTGTATTAGTCACAGGGCCCAGCTGCCAGCTCTAACCCTCTGTGCTGCTGCCTTAGTACCAGGACTGGGGCTCTCTGTGTATTAGTCACAGTGCTCGGCTGCCAGCCCTAACCCTCTGCGCTGCTGCCTTAGTGCCAGGACTGGCGGTCTCTGTGTGTTAGTCACAGTGCTCGGCTGCCAGCCCTAACCCTCTGCGCTGCTGCCTTAGTAACAGGACTGGGGCTCTCTGTATATTAGTCACAGTGCTTGGCTGCCAGCCCTAACCCTCTGCGCTGCTGCCTTAGTGCCAGGACTGGGGCTCTCTGTGTATTAGTCACAGTGCTCGGCTGCCAGCTCTAACCCTCTGCGCTGCTGCCTTAGTGCCAGGACAGGGCTCTCTGTGTATTAGTCACAGTGCTCGGCTGCCAGCTCTAACCCTCTGCGCTGCTGCCATAGTGCCAGCACTGGGGCTCTCTGTATATTAGTCACAGGGCTCGGCTGCCAGCCCTAACCCTCTGTGCTGCTGCCTTAGTGCCAGGACTGGGGCTCTCTGTATATTAGTCACAGTGCTCGGCTGCCAGCCCTAACCCTCTGTGCTGCTGCCTTAGTGCCAGGACTGGGGCTCTCTGTGTATTAGTCACAGTGCTCGGCTGCCAGCCCTAACCCTCTGTGCTGCTGCCTTAGTGCCAGGACTGGGGCTCTCTGTATATTAGTCACAGTGCTCGGCTGCCAGCCCTAACCCTCTGTGCTGCTGCCTTAGTGCCAGGACTGGGGCTCTCTGTGTATTAGTCACAGTGCTCGGCTGCCAGCCCTAACCCTCTGTGCTGCTGCCTTAGTGTCAGGACTGGGGCTCTCTGTGTATTAGTCACAGTGCTCGGCTGCCAGCCCTAACCCTCTGCGCTGCTGCCTTAGTACCAGGACTGGGGCTCTCTGTATATTAGTCACAGTGCTCGGCTGCCAGCCCTAACCCTCTGCGCTGCTGCCTTAGTACCAGGACTGGGGCTCTCTGTGTATTAGTCACAGGGCTCGGCTGCCAGCCCTAACCCTCTGTGCTGCTGCCTTAGTGCCAGGACTGGGGCTCTCTGTATATTAGTCACAGTGCTCGGCTGCCAGCTCTAACCCTCTGTGCTGCTGCCTTAGTGCCAGGACTGGGGCTCTCTGTATATTAGTCACAGTGCTTGGCTGCCAGCCCTAACCCTCTGCGCTGCTGCCTTAGTGCCAGGACTGGGGCTCTCTGTATATTAGTCACAGGGCCCAGCTGCCAGCCCTAACCCTCTGCGCTGCTGGCTTAGTACCAGGACTGGGGCTCTCTGTGTATTAGTCACAGTGCTCGGCTGCCAGCCATAACCCTCTGTGCTGCTGCCTAGTGCCAGGACTGGGGCTCTCTGTGTATTAGTCACAGTGTTGGCTGCCAGCTCTAACCCTCTGCGCTGCTGCCTTAGTGCCAGACTGGGGCTCTCTGTGTATTAGTCACGTGCTCGGCTGCCAGCCCTAACCCTCTGTGCTGCTGCCTTAGTACCAGGACTGGGGCTCTCTGTGTATTAGTCACAGTGCTCGGCTGCCAGCTCTAACCCTCTGTGCTGCTGTTTAGGGACCTTATTCTTGTTCGCATATGCTGGGTTGCCTGCAGCCACGGAAAACAAACTGTTCGCTGGGTGCACACACCCATATTTGTGAACGGAGGGCGGCAGTGCGGGCATTAGCATATGGGAACGGCCGGCATTTTATGGGCATTAGCGTTCTCATGTCTAATGGTCTGATTACACGGGGGGGGGGGGGGGGGGGGGGGTTGGGTGTCAGCCCTGGATCTGACATCGGTTGGGGGGGGGGGGGGTGTCAGCTGCCCGCCCTCTTCCCTCAGACTTGCTCTGAGGAACCTTAGATCTGCGTGCACGTTCCACATCATTCGATGGTTGGCGACCACCGAATGATGTGGGTGTTCCCCCGCAGGCTGTGAATGGATGTTTATGTAAAATATCCATTTGCAGCCAGTGCAGACGTACGAACCATGGGTGACACCTGGGCCTGCCGCCCCACGCCCCCAACTTGCACGGCTCCATGCCATGGCCCGGTGACATTGCATATAGCCGCCACCGTTCACAGTCGGGGTTTGCGTTGCGCACAAATGTGCAAATCCCCAACCATCGGGGCAGGGGGCGATTTCGGTTCATTGTAAATGAACCAGAATTGGCCTCATAGTCTGTCATATTAAAACCATCTACAAGGCTGGCAGGACATGCTGTGACTTCTGGTTCCACAACAGCTGGTTAGCTGCAGATGACCTGTCTCTGTCTCATGCAGTATTCTGTAAATATATCACCTGTCTGTGATACATTAGGGAACCAGAAACCAGCAATGAGAAATGTGTCACTTTCTGGCCTGATTCATTTTCCCCAGAGTCAATATTCCCCCCCCCCCCCCCGGTATCTCAGCAGGAGTCTTCCCTTAATGAGCTATTCCTCTCATTACCAGCGAACTGATTTTTTTTTTTTTTTGATTTAGGTTCAAAATTCCCCCATTCTGTAGGGTATTATTTGCCGCAGTACCGCCCTGCTCCCGCACCCTCACCTCCGCCAGTAACTGCCAAGCTGGAGAACAAAGAGTTATGGGAGAAGTTTAACTCTGTGGGAACTGAAATGATACTGACCAAGAATGGAAGGTAAGACAAGAACCAACGTTTGGCTCCAGCATCAGACTGACAACTGCTTCTCTTTCTTTTTGTTCATGGTACATTTTGAATGTTACATTTGTATCTAACGCTACATGTACTATAAAGTGTTTTGCACATGGGATACTGAGTGATGGTGCATGGGAGGATATAAGTGATAGTGCATAGGAGGAGATGAGTGATGGTGCATGGGAGGAGATGAGTGATGGTGCATGGGAGGATATGAGTGATGGTGCATGGGAGGAGATGAGGGATGGTGCATGGGAGGAGATGAGTGATGGTGCATGGGAGGAGATGAGGGATGGTGCATGGGAGGAGATGAGTGATGGTGCATGGGAGGAGATGAGGGATGGTGCATAGGAGGAGATGAGTGGTGGTGCATGGGAGGAGATGAGTGATGGTGCATGGGAGGAGATGAGTGATGGTGCATGGGAGGAGATGAGTGATGGTGCATGGAAGGAGATGAGTGATGGTGCATGGGAGGAGATGAGTGATGGTGCATGGGATGAGATGAGTGATGGTGCATGGGAGGAGATGAGTGATGGTGCATGGAGGAGATGAGTGGTGGTGCATGGGAGGAGATGAGTGATGGTGCATGGGAGGAGATGAGTGATGGTGCATGGGAGGATATGAGTGATGGTGCATGGGAGGAGATGAGTGATGGTGCATGGGAGGAGATGAGTGATGGTGCATCTGAGGAGATGAGTGGCGGTGCATAGGAGGAGGTGAGTGGTGGTGCATGGGAGGAGATGAGTGAAGGTACATGGGAGAAGATGAGATGAGTAAAGGTATTGGAGGAAGATGAGATGAGTGAAGGTACATGGGAGGAGATGAGTGAATGTGCATTGGATGAGATGAGTGAAGGTATTGGGAGTAGATGAGATGAGTGAAGGTACATTGGTGGAGATGAGTGAAGGTACATGGGAGTACATAAGATGAATGAAGGTACATGGGAGATGAGTGAAGGTACATTGGAGAATATGAGATGAGTGAAGGTACATTGGAGAATATGAGATGAGTGAAGGTACGTGGGAGAAGATGAGATGAGTGAAGGTACATGGGACAAGATGAGTGAAGGTACGATGAGTGAAGGTACATTGTAGGAGATGAGTAAAGGTACATAGCAGTGATGGGCAGGATGGGCTGGTCGGGTGGGGTGGGGATGGGGACAGAACGTTATCTATCATATGGTCACAATAAGACAAAGAAGATATGTATAACTTACCGGTATATCATCTTTATATAATTCTAATCATTTTATAGTCAAAACTCACAAAATAACAGAGGTAAAGCAGCTATGAGCTCAGCCTCACCTTCCAAATCACTGATAGTTTATAGTCATCTCTCCACATATCCATTGATTGTAACCATCAATGGTAGTCAGACCGATGGCCACTTCTACCTCTGTGATAGCCAGAAAGTGCCTGGAGCTGGCAGTGGGCCAGGCCAAACATACGACAGATGGGTGACCTATCCAGGAAGTTCCCCAACACCCAACAAGGGTTAAGCCTAAATCCTAGTGGGCTAAAAAAACCCTGAAGTATGGGAAGCCTAGATAAATGTAGGCATGTAGGAGTGCCATAGTGGGGAGAAGCATCTGGAATCAGGTGGGTGGGCGAGGGGTCTTCTCCCAGGTAGAAGTTAAATAACCCTCTCATCTGACAGGCGGATGTTTCCCGAGTTCTCCGTCTCCTTGTCTGGCCTGGACCCGCACTGTCTCTACTCTATGTGTGTCCAGGCTGTGCCCGAGGGTGAATGCCGGTACAAGTGGCGTGATGGGGCCTGGAGTATGAGTGGCAGAGCTGAGCCAGGGCCACCCACAAGCCTTTACCTTCACCCGGAATCTCCAGCTCCTGGGCACCGCTGGATGGAGAGAGCCATTGGCTTCAGCAAGATCCGTCTGACTAACAACACCCTGAGCCAGGGGGGACAGGTATGGTGGCTGAGAGAGGCCTGTACTATAATATAATCATTAGAATATACAATAAGTCATTTGTCTACTTTCCCAGTTTCTATAACCACTCTGTATAAATATATCTATATTGAAATAGGAACCTAACTACCCGGTGTACTGTGACATATATCGCATCGCTCCTATGTGTAGTCCCCAGTCACTGTGTTCCTGCCTGCAGTCCCAGTGTCACCAATGTCTGTCTCTCTCTCCGCAGATTGTTCTACAGTCCATGCACAGATACTTCCTCCGCCTGCACGTCATTCCCACATCACACAACGGCTCTCCACCCCGGCCTGTGTCATCTGTGTCATTCCCCGAGACGTCCTTCATAGCGGTCACCAGCTATCAGAACTCCAGGGTGAGAGTGCCTACTTCGTTATATTGCATGCCTTGCAGTGAGAAATCTAAGATGCGGCCTCTTAGGCCATCCATATATGGCATAATGTCCCTGATGTAGACCACACTGAGAGGTATTACATAGGATGAGACCCAAGGGTCAGTGCTAGGCAGTTATGGCTATGAACTACACTCATGGTAGCACACATGAGGAGTAGTATCATCTTGTTAATGGTTTGAGTCACAGAGCAGAGCTCTTGGTCAGGGACACCATTGTTGGTGTGGAGTGGTCTCTGGGTGAGGAGTAGTGGATTCTCCTGTATGGTTTGGGTTACAGAGCAGTGCTCTTGGCCAGGGACACCAGTGTTGGTGTGGAGTGGTCTCTGGGTGAGGATTAGTGGATTCTCCTTGATGGTTTGGATCACAGAGCAGTGTCCTGGGCCAGGGACAGCCAGTGTTGGTGTGGAGTTGTCTCTGGGTGCAGGAGTAGTGGATTCTCCTGGATGGTTTGGATCACAGAGCAGTGCCCTTGGCCAGGGACACCAGTGTTGGCGTGGAGTGGTCTCTGGGTGAGGAGTAGTGGATTCTCCTGGATGGTTTGGGTTACAGAGCAGTGCTCTTGGCCAGGGACACCAGTGTTGGTGTGGAGTGGTCTCTGGGTGAGGATTAGTGGGTTCTCCTAGATGGTTTGGATCACAGAGCAGTGTCCTGGGCCAGGACAGCAGTGTTGGTGTGGAGTTGTCTCTGGGTGCAGGAGTAGTGGATTCTCCTAGATGGTTTGGATCACAGAGCAGTGCGCTTGGCCAGGAACACCAGTGTTGGTGTGGAGTTGTCTCTGGTGAGGAGTAGTGGATTCTCCTGGATGGTTTGGATCACAGAGCAGTGCCCTTGGCCAGGGACACCAGTGTTGGCGTGGAGTGGTCTCTGGGTGAGGAGTAGTGGATTTCTCCTGGATGGTTTGGGTTACACAGCAGTGCTCTTGGCCGGGACACCAGTGTTGGTGTGGAGTGGTCTCTGGGTGAGGATTAGTGGGTTCTCCTAGATGGTTTGGATCACAGAGCAGTGTCCTGGGCCAGGGGACAGCAGTGTTGGTGTGGAGTTGTCTCTGGGTGCAGGGATAGTGGATTCTCCTAGATGGTTTGGATCACAGAGCAGTGCTCTTGGCCAGGGACACCAGTGTTGGTGTGGAGTGGTATCTGGTGAGGAGTAGTGGATTCTTGTTGGTGGTTTAGATCACAGAGCAGTGCTCTTGGCCAGGGACACCAGTGTTGGTGTGGAGTGGTCTCTGGTGAGGATTAGTGGATTCTCTTGGATGGTTTGGATCACAGAGCAGAGCTCTGGGCCATTCACTGAAACCTTCACTGTTGGTGTGCCTTGAGGACCGTGGTTGGGAATGCCTGTTATAGTCTTCTCCTTCTGCCATACGCAGCACTCTGCCCATTGAAAGCTTCCTAAATGAGGGGCCCTGTATCGTCCCACGTCTATACATTGACTCACTTTCCTGCCTCCCCTGCAGCTTTCCCTGCTGAAGATTGAAGAGAACCCATTTGCAAAGGGAATAAAATATTTCAAGAATCAAAAAGACAAGTAAGTGACTGTTATACCGACAATGCCCCTGTGCACCACGAGCAGTATCGGAGGGGGCAGAACCTAATCTGTACCGTCTATCCCCCCCCCCCCCCCTTCCTTCCTACAGCGACAGCAATTGTTATAGGGAATTCCAGAGCCTCACAGGGTGTCACCATTAGGGAATAATGTATCTTCTCTTTGTTTCAGCAAACACTCCACGGAAGCGGGTTAGCAGTTCGGAGGGGTGCGGAGGCAGCGGCCCAGGTTAGTCCTATGCCTGATAATGTCTCCTCATTATTGTAGATGGAGAAAAAACATCAACCGTAAAAATCCTTTGGCTCAATCACCCCATAATGTCCTGTACTATTATAGCTACAGTCGTCAGTTCCTGTAAGGAACCATTTTTACAGTCTCATGTGATAAGGAAACTACAGCTTAATACCCTTACAGTAAATAATCCTTCCTAGGCTGATGGTGAGTCTGCCTTTCCTCCCTTGTACAAGATACCTAACCAGTGGTTTATGCCATATTAATATTATAAGTACATCATGGTAATTTAGCCGCTTACCCCGCTTAATATGAATCCCAATGTTTACTTTGCGGCTTTACAGCCCCTGTGTAGCTCTCAGCTGCTGTCCAGCTGCTGACCCCAGCATTCCTACCCTAATATCCAACTCAGCTTTCCCCAGCTGTACCCCAGGTAATGTGCGATTATCATAGTTATTATTACCCCAGGTTAGGTGCAGAATCCCAGAGTTACAGTGCGCCACTAGCAGAATGTTGCTGCCTAGGACACTTTCAAAAGTTAAATGATTTACTTATGTGCATGCACTACCACAAGTCTGTCACAAGGTGGCGCTGCAGGACACAATGTAAAATTTATGCTGCACACTCACTTTTTTTTTTAACCTATATAATGCACAAAAAATCCGCAATGGAAGGCTGCACAGTGGCGCAGTAGTTAGCATTGCTGCCTCACAGCACGGAGGCAGGAAAAGAGGAACTGCATGGCTTTTGAAAGATGCAGGGTGCTAGAATGAACACTATCATATGTATACACTAAATCTGGGGTGCTCAAACTATGTTTCCTGTAAAAAATGAACTGTAAACAGAAAGAACCTCACAGAAATCCATTCACACAACTGTGTAACACACAGGGAGAGGCGGATTGTACACTACAGGTCAGAGGAGCACAACCTATAGCTCTTCAGGTGTTGTAGAACTACAAGTCTCAGCATGCAGATCAGTCAGCCTGTGGCTGGAAATAAGATCCTGTGTAATCCATGATTGTCCCGTTTAAAGGTCACCCTCCGCTACTACACTTCCTGCTTCGCCTTATTAGCGAGGCGAAGCCGGAGGGGACACCGACAAGATGTATTAACATCTTGTCGTCCCCTCCTGGAGACAGCGCATCAGTTAATACTGATGCGCTGTCTCCTTTCCCCCCAGGGCGGCTCACTGCGCGGGATCTCGCTACTCTCGCGAGATCCCCAGCGCAGCTCGGAGCCAGCAGCAGGGACATAGATCAGGGGAAGCGCTATCCCCTGCCTTAACGCACAGGGATAGTGCATATTCCCCTGATCGAATGTTAATAAATCTACCCCTCAATTTGATTTCATCATCTGAGCTCAAATATGGATATCCTTAAGACCTGGATTGTAATCGTGGAGTTTGGGAATTTATACAGTATCTGGGGCGCTGGTCCATAATCTCTCTATTCATTGTCACCCAACCAGAGCTTGATCATCCAATAGTTAGCCTACAGTATGTTCCTGCCTAGGGCCCAGTGAGCACTAAGGGGCCCTGACTACTCTAACCTCCATTTAAGCATGTTGCTCATTCATTTGCCCCTTGTGTTATTCCAGTGTGTAAGAGAATTAAAGAGAGTGCAGAAGACCCAACCCTGTCCCCCGGAGACTGCGGAGTAGAGGACCAACGTGCCCTGCGGGAGGGTACACAGGAGCAAGAAGAGAGACCGGGAGAGAGTGCGGACTCAGGAGAGATTGTGCAGGAGAGACAGTCAGCTACAACAGAGAGCTGTGGAGCCAGTGAGGGCAGGCAACTGGGGCATGAGACATGCATGGAACGTGGGAGGGAATTCACACTGCATGAGAGTATGGAGAAAAGGACGGAGAGGTCCCACAGAGCGGACATGTTTGTACACTGGGGCCGCACAGCACAGAGACCAATGTGGGTACCACCCTCTGCCATCTCTCCATTACCAGTGACAGCATACCCTCCGCCCACCTGTCTGATGGGACACAGGTAAGATGGGCTTATTGTGGGGTAGTTGTGTGTCTCTGTGGTCTATAGCACATATTGCATTGTGTGTCTGTACACCAATCAGTGTCTCTGTACCACAATCAGTGTCTCTGTACACCAATCAGTGTCTCTGTACCACAATCAGTGTCTCTGTACCACAATCACTGTCTCTGTACCACAATCAGTGTCTCTGTACCACAATCAGTGTCTCTGTACACCAATCAGTGTCTCTGTACCCCAATCAGTGTCTCTGTACCCCAATCAGTGTCTCTGTACACCAATCAGTGTCTCTGTACACCAATCAGTGTCTCTGTACCCCAATCAGTGTCTCTGTACCACAATCAGTGTCTGCACTTCAGCCTAGATATAAAGTCTGAGGCTTGATGCTCTTTAGGGGGTGCAAGTCTTTCTTGTGGGTCTACACTCCTGGTTGTGCATGTCTGTACACTCTGTTGTGGGTCTACACTCATGGTTGTGAGTCTCTACACTCTGTTGTGGGTCTACACTCATGGTTGTGCATGTCTCTACACTCTGTTGTGGGTCTACACTCATGGTTGTGAGTCTCTACACTCTGTTGAGGGTCTACACTCATGGTTGTGCATGTCTCTACACTCTGTTGTGGGTCTACACTCATGGTTGTGAGTCTCTACACTCTGTTGAGGGTCTACACTCATGGTTGTGCATGTCTGTACACTCTGTTGTGGGTCTACACTCATGGTTGTGTATGTCTCTACGCTCTGTTGTGGGTCTACACTCATGGTTGTGAGTCTCTACACTCTGTTGTGGGTCTACACTCATGGTTGTGAGTCTCTACACTCTGTTGAGGGTCTACACTCATGGTTGTGCATGTCTGTACACTCTGTTGTGGGTCTACACTCATGGTTGTGTATGTCTCTACGCTCTGTTGTGGGTCTACACTCATGGTTGTGAGTCTCTACACTCTGTTGTGGGTCTACACTCATGGTTGTGCATGTCTCTACACTCTGTTGTGGGTCTACACTCATGGTTGTGCATGTCTCTACACTCTGAGGGTCTACACGCATGGTTGTGTATGTCTCTACACTGTTGAGGGTCTACACTCATGGTTGTGAGTCTCTACGCTCTGTTGTGGGTCTACACTCATGGTTGTGAGTCTCTACGCTCTGTTGTGGGTCTACACTCATGGTTGTGAGTCTCTACACTCTGTTGTGGGTCTACACTCTGTTGTGGGTCTACACTCATGGTTGTGCATGTCTCTACACTGTTGTGGGTCTACACTCATGGTTGTGAGTCTCTACACTGTTGTGGGTCTACACTCATGGTTGTGAGTCTCTACGCTCTGTTGTGGGTCTACACTCATGGTTGTGAGTCTCTACGCTCTGTTGTGGGTCTACACTCATGGTTGTGAGTCTCTACACTCTGTTGTGGGTCTACACTCTGTTGTGGGTCTACACTCATGGTTGTGCATGTCTCTACACTGTTGTGGGTCTACACTCATGGTTGTGCATGTCTCTACACTGTTGTGGGTCTACACTCATGGTTGTGAGTCTCTACACTCTGAGGGTCTACACGCATGGTTGTGTATGTCTCTACGCTCTGTTGTGGGTCTACACTCATGGTTGTGAGTCTCTACACTCTGTTGAGGGTCTACACTCATGGTTGTGAGTCTCTACACTCTGTTGAGGGTCTACACACATGGTTGTGAGTCTCTACGCTCTGTTGTGGGTCTACACGCATGGTTGTGAGTCTCTACGCTCTGTTGTGGGTCTACACTTATGGTTGTGTATGTCTCTACACTCTGAGGGTCTACACGCATGGTTGTGAGTCTCTACACTCTGTTGTGGGTCTACACTCATGGTTGTGAGTCTCTACGCTCTGTTGTGGGTCTACACTCATGGTTGTGAGTCTTTACGCTCTGTTGTGGGTCTACACTCTGTTGTGGGTCTACACTCATGGTTGTGAGTCTCTACGCTCTGTTGTGGGTCTACACTCATGGTTGTGAGTCTCTACGCTCTGTTGTGGGTCTACACTCTGTTGTGGGTCTACACTCATGGTTGTGAGTCTCTACACTCTATTGAGGGTCTACACGCATGGTTGTGTATGTCTCTACTCTCTGTTGTGGGTCTACACTCATGGTTATGAGTCTCTATGCTCTGTTGTGGGTCTACGCTCTGTTGTGGGTCTACACTCATGGTTGTGAGTCTCTACGCTCTGTTGTGGGTCTACGCTCTGTTGTGGGTCTACACTCATGGTTGTGAGTCTCTACGCTCTGTTTTGGGTCTACACTCTGTTGTGGGTCTACACTCTGTTGTGGGTCTACACTCATGGTTGTGCACTCTTAGGCCTGCTAGTGTCCCCTGTTTGTAGGAACTATATGCTGTGTCTCAGCAGTCTCTGGTGCACAGGGTTCCTGTAGCAGGTGGGATCTGATTGTGTTAGTACATCCATTTGTGTGGGTCTCTCTGTACAATCTGTGACACTGTCCTCTTCTCATTTACAGATTTACTCAGCCATCGCCTCCCAGTTTGGCTCCATTCCCTCATCCAATGGCGATGTCCCATGTTTCTCCCGATGCTCCCTTTTTTGTTGGCTCTTGGGCATCTCCACCTGTTAGACTGAGTCATTCCTATCCTGGACTATACCCGCAGCTTTTCCAGCAGATGTGTGGCCCCTCCTGGTACCTGTCCCCACACACCACCTCCAGGGGCCTCTGATACCGGATGCATACAGGACTACATATCAGGCTATAATGTGCAACAAATCGGAATGGACCCGGTGTGCGGAACTGAACCTAACTGCTGTGTGCTGTAGCGGAACATGTCCCAACAGAGCTGATTGTCATTCAGACTAAGTGCTGCAGCAGAGGACAGAACACAGCGCTGCACCAGTGATGCTGCAGAACACTGCCAGTGGGACAGAATAGAGTGCATGGTGCTGGAGTAGAGTGCTGCAGCTGGGATGGAGTAGAGTGCTGCAGCTGTGATGAATTAGAGTGCTGCAGCTGGGATGAATTAGAGTGCTGCTGCTGGGATGGATTACAGTGCTGCAGCTGGGATAAATTAAAGTGCTGCACCTGGAATGGATTAGAGTGCTACAGCAGGGATGGATTAGAGTGCTGCAGATGGGATGGATTAGAGTGCTAAAGCTGGGATGAATTAGAGTGCTACAGCTGGGATGGATTAGAGTACTACTGCTGGAATGGATTAGAGTACTACAGCTGGATGGACTAGAGTGCTGTAGCTGGTATGGATTAGAGTGCTGCAGCTGGGATGAATTAGAGTGCTGCTGCTGGGATAAATTAAAGTGCTGCACCTGGAATGGATTAGAGTGCTACAGCAGGGATGGGTTAGAGTACTACAGCTGGATGGACTAGAGTGCTGCAGCTGGTATGGATTAGAGTGCTGCAGCTGGGATGGAGTAGAGTGCTGCAGCTGGGATGGAGTAGAGTGTTGCAGCTGGGATGGAGTAGAGTGCTGCAGCTGGGATGGAGTAGAGTGCTGCAGCTGGGATGGAGTACAGTGCTGCAGCTGGGATGCATTAGAGTGCTGCAGCTGGGATGGATTAGAGTGCTGCAGCAGGGATGGATTAGAGTGCTGCAGCAGGGATGGATTAGAGTGCTGCAGCTGGGATGGATTAGAGTGTTGCAGTGGTTGTGTAAGGCAGGCAGATCACTATAGTGAGAAGACGCACAGAACTCGCAGCACAGGCAGACCTGCAGAACATTGCAGAACACCATGCCCAGATCCCAGAACTTGTGGAACTTCTCTGAGGGCACAGTGTATAGTGCCCGGCTGCTACCTGGATAGCTATCTCCTGCCAGGCCGGCCACCAGGATATCACACAGCGGAATTGTGTCATTTACTGTAAAATTATATGCAATTTATTTAAATCTCTGGCATTCACAGTGTTTTTATGTACATAGCTCGGTCCGACGGCAGCACCGTACATAGCGACAGCAGCACTGTACATAGTGGCGGCAGCACCGTCAGCTGATGTTTCAGTATTGACACCTTTGCTGCTCTTGTTCGGGCGCAGTTTCACGTGGCTCCGCATCCCTGGCTCTCCGCGCCCCGTCATACCTCTGCAGAAAGTCGTGTAGCTTGGAGGGGTAATCTGTCATAATGCCTGTGGCCCCACAGTCGTAGGCTCTCTGGTAGTCAGAGTCCTGGTTCAGTACCCAGAGGTACACCTGTAGAGGGACAACTGAAGTTCTTTTAGTGCACCAACACTCAGATCTATCCAGAAAACTCACCATGACTACCCCAGGGTTTCAAACATACAGTACTTACCCTGACTGCCCCAGGGTATCACACATACCCACCCTCACTGCCCCTGGCATCCAACACAGTATTCACCTTGACTGCCTAAGGGTATCAAACATACTAACCCTATTCCAATTTAATTGAAAGACATTTCCCATGAACCCAGTGTCCTGGACGAAAGATATTGACGAAAGACGAAAGATCTAGCTACAGTTTATTGGCTTTTTTTAAAAAAGTTATCCAAAGCTGCATGCACAGTTGACGAACAACCTTGATGAACAACTGGTGGGTATGCGCATCATCATTCGTCTTTCATCGCAACCGCACTGAAAGATATTTTGACCAATTTCGTTCAGAATGGCCGAAATGAACAAAATTGGTCAAAAAAGTTGGTCAAAAAATTTGTACAGTGTGTATGCACCTACAGTATACTCATGCCCTGGGTCTGAAATAGTCTGCCCATGTGCTCGCATCACACATATAATGGCAATAGCCCCCCTGATGTGTCACTGACCCTCCGCACAGACCAATCTACTCACCTGGATTCCTCTGGCCTCAAGGTGCTCAAATAGACTCTTCCTCATCATCAGCCTGGATCACAAACAGGGTCATTGTTACATACAGCTCAGGATTCCACCTCGCCACAAGCACTCTCCTACACCTATATACTGTATATATATATATATATATATATGTATATATATATATATATATATATATATATATATATACATCATGTAGCTAATGAATTCATTATGAACACTGATAGATTACCCAGAAATCATCTCAGTGATGTCACTGGACACTAGTGATGACCATAGAATATGCCTTCATAGGGAGAAGGTGCCAGATGCATATTATGATTCTCTCATAGACACAGAAAATTATAATTATTAACAGTGGACATTTGATATAAAGCGCAGCGTATTCCATTGTGCTTTATAATGGGAAACAGCCGTTATAGAACAGAACTGGGTGATAACAGACATAGAGGTAGGAGGGCCCTGCTCGCAGGCTTACTCTCTGTAGGGAACTAGCACAGTGCTGGTGGGGGTGTGGGAGGGATTTTTAGGACCAAACACAAACTTGTACTGGACACAGATACTATACAACTACATGTACAGACAAATGGCTACACAGTGTGATATTGCAATCATGGTAGTGGCTCTTTGGGCCCAGTAATTGGGTCATTACGTAAGGCCAATGCAGGTTGCATTACTACCATTGCCTTGTACATCACTCACTTGTCCTGCAGGAAGACCAGGAACCGGTTCCTCATCAGCCAGTTGTGGGGGAAATATGTCCTGAAATAAGACCAATATTGTGACCTCTGTGACCACACAAACACCACGAGCACTCATAACTCACGTGGGCACTACACAACAGACACTGCTCTGCAGGCTCTGACCTGTGTATGTTGTATAATGCCAAGGTTACAATGGGTGACCTGTGTATAGGAAGAGACTGACCTGTTGATAATAGATGGCATGTAAGTTTCAACCACAGACTCGCTGAGAGGGACGAAGGGAAGTAGCCCAGTGTAGTAGAGCAGAAGAAGGAGGATTCCCCGATGGGGGGTGAACATCACTGGCATGCCTGGGTTCTGGTGTACAATGCAGAGAGGATCATCAGCAAGATGCAGGGAGGAGGATATGCAAGGTGTAGGGAGGGAGGTGTAGAGAAGATGAGGGAGGTGTAGAGAAGATGAGGGAGGTGTAGGGAGGAAGATGAGGGAGGTGTAGGGAGGATGAGGGTGGTGTAGAGAAGATGAGGGAGGTGTAGGGAGGAAGATGAGGGAGGTGTAGAGAAGATGAGGGAGGTGTAGGGAGGAAGATGAGGGAGGTGTAGGGAAGATGAGGGAGGTGTAGGGAGGAAGATGAGGGAGGTGTAGGGAAGATGAGAGAGGTGTAGGAAGGAAGATGAGGGAGGTGTAGGGAGGAAGATGAGGGAGGTGTAGGGAGGAAGATGAGGGAGGTGTAGAGAAGATGAGGGAGGTGTAGGGAAGAAGATGAGGGAGGTGTAGGGAGGAAGATGAGGGAGGTGTAGGGAGGAAGATGAGGGAGGTGTAGGGAGGAAGATGAGGGAGGTGTAGAGAAGATGAGGGAGGTGTAGGGAGGAAGATAATGGAGGTGTAGGGAGGAAGATGAGGGAGGTGTAGGGAGGAAGATGAGGGAGGTGTAGATAGGAAGATGAGGGAGGTGTAGGGAGGAAGATGAGGGAGGTGGAAGGAGGAAGATGAGGGAGATGTAGGGAGGAAGATGAGGGTGGTGTAGAGAAGATGAGGGAGGTGTAGGGAGGAAGATGAGGGAGGTGTAGAGAAGATGAGGGAGGTGTAGATAAGATGATGGAGGTGTAGGGAGGAAGATGAGGGAGGTGTAGGGAAGATGAGGGAGGTGTAGGGAGGAAGATGAGGGAGGTGTAGGGAAGGTGAGGGAAGTGTAGGGAGGAAGATGAGGGTGGTGTAAGGAGGGAGGTGTAGGGAGGAAGATGAGGGAGGAATATGCGGGAGGTCAGTAGCGCACGCAGGGGGGGTTTCTGAGTACCCAGAAACCCCCCAGGAGTCTAAGGACCCTAGGCTGAAAGCTGAGGGTCCCCTCTTTCCATGGGTATAAGAATTTTAAAAATCGGCCCTTGGGAACCGGAGATATCTGACTTCAAAACAGTGGTCCCCATCCAAGCCTATTAATTGCTCTTCCCAGTCAGATATTTCAGGTTCTGTCTGACTTAGAGTTTTTTTGAGGGTATATTCCAAAATCTGGGACTCTTCCCCTTTGATGGACACTAGTAGCTTGTCTCTGCTGTTCCCAAAATCAGAGATATCAGCCTTCCAGCAGCTGGTTACTGCTCCAGCTCCACACACCTGGTATGTAGTTTTATATTCTCGTTGGCAGATTGCTCTGCCTCCTGAACTCTCATCCCCTAGTCCCCAATACAATTTGGTAGGTGGGATTCTCTAGTTTTTAATTCCATTAAAATCTAAGAAATCTATTTCTGGGAACTGGAGATATCTGCAGTCAAGCAAGCTGTCCTCCCACCAGAAAATTATGAATAATATAGATAGACCAAATGTATATAAATAATAATAATAATTAAAAAAAATAATAATAATAATTAAAAAAAATAATAATAATAATTAAAAAAAATAATAATAATAATTAAAAAAAATAATAATAATAATTAAAAAAATAATAATAATAATTAAAAAAAATAAATAATAATAATAATAATAATAATAATATATATATATATATATATATATATATTATTATTATTTTTTTTTTAATTATTATTATTATTTATATACATACATACAGGGGCATCAACAGCAGTGTAGACCCCTCGGCATAGCAATGTATTGGGGCACTTACCGATCCTCCAGCGGTAGGGGTGGGGGAAGCTTTGCCCCAGGTGGTAGGGGGTATTATATCAACCGCTCAGCATGTAGGGCCTGGATCAGTAATTTCCACTAATTACCCCTTTACTGCACAGATGGTGGGAGATGAGGTGGGAGAAGGGGGCATTGGGCTGAATGAAGGGGCCCTGATACATAACTTCCAGGGTGGTAGAGGATGTTTAATACACAGAGGAGGGGTGTATAGTGGAGTGGGCTCATTATTCATAATAACTGACCCGACATATACTGGGTCACCTAAGTGTCCATCTCCGTGGTTTGCTCCGCCCCTCTGGAAACCCCCTTCTGAAAATCCTGCGTTTGCCACTGCGGGAGGTGTAGGGAGGAAGATGAGGGAGGTGTAGGGAGGAAGATGAGGGAGGTGTAAGGAGGAAGATGAGGGAGGTGTAAGGAGGAAGATGAGGGAGGTGTAGGAAGGAAGATGAGAGAGGTGTAGGGAGGAAGATGAGGGAGGTGTAGGGAGAAAGATGATGGAGGTGTATGGAGGAAGATGAAGGAGGTGTAGGAAGGAAGATGAGCGAGGTGCAGGAAGGAAGATGAAGGAGGTGTAGGGAGGAAGATGAGGGAGGTGTAGAGAAGATGATGGAGGTGTAGGGAGGTGTAGAGAAAATGAGGGAGGTGTAGGGAGGAAGATGAGGGAGGTGTAGTAAGGAGAACGAGGGAGGTGTAGGGAAAATGAGGGAGGTAAATGAGGGAGGTGTAGAAAAGATGAGGGAAGGTGTAGGGAGGAAGATGAGGGAGGTGTAGTGTGAAAGATGAGGAAGGTGTAGAAAAGATGAGGGAAGGTGTAGAGAGGAAGATGAGGGAGGTGTAGGGCAAAAGAAGAGAGAAGCATAGAGAAGAGGGTGAGGGAGGTGTCGAGAGGAGGATGAGGGAATTGTAGAGAGGAGGAAGAGGGAGGTGTAGGGAGGAGGGTGAAGGAGGTGTAGAGAGGGGGATGAGGGAGGTGTAGAAGGAGGATGAGGGAGTTAGAGAGGAGGATGAGGGAGGTGTACGGAGGAGGATGAGGGAGGTGTAGGAGGAGGATGAAAGAAGATCAAAGAGGAAGATAAAAGAGGTGCAAAGAGGAGGATGAAGGAGGTGTAGAGAGATAGAGAGAATGATGAGGGAGGTGTACAGAAGATGAAAGAGGTGTGCAGAGAAAGATGAGGGAAGCATGGATAATAGGATGAGGGAATTGTAGAGAGGAGGATGAGGGAGGTGTAGAGAAGATGAGGGAAGGTGTAGATAGGTAGGTGAGGGAAGCATAGAGAAAAGGATGACGGGGATGGAGAGGATGATGAGGAGATGTAGAGAGGAGGATGAGGGAGATGTAGAGACGGAGGTGTAGGGAGGTGTAGGGAGGAGAATGAGGGAGGTGTAGAGAGGATGATGAGGGAGATGTAGAGAGCAGAGTGAGGGTGGTGCAGGGAGGAGGATGAGGGAGGTGTAAAGAGGAGGATGAGGGAGGTGTAAAGAGGAGGATGAGGGAGGTGTAGGGAGGAGAATGAGGGAAGTGTAGGGAGGAGGACGAGGGAGGTGTAGGGAGGAAAATTAGGGAGGTGTAGGGAGGAGGACGAGGGAGGTGTAGGGAGGTAGATGAGTGAGGTGCAGGGAGAAGGATGAGTGAGGTGTAGGGAGGAAGATGAGTAATTACAGAGGATTAGTGAGTGGTATACATTCATGGTAAAGTTATATTAAAATGAACAGAAAAGATGAAGCATTTGGTCATTTTGTTTAGTGTACTTCATAGTTTTCATTATAGTGGTGTTTTACCTCCTTCCGACATTTCTTCATGACACTATTGGTTGTACAGGCCCAGATGGTCCTGTCCGTGCGATGATATTTCTTCACGAGCTCTGATACCTGGAGGAGACACCAGGAGCCATCAGGAGGAGACACCAGAGGGATACACCAGGGGGAGACACTGGGGGGAAACACCTGAAGGATACATCAGGGGGAGGCACCGGTAGGACACACCAGGGGGAGATATCAGGAGAAGACACCAGAGGAATACACCAGGGGGAAACACCAGGAGGAGACACCGGTGGGGGGCGGGGGGGGGGGACACCAGAAGGAGACACCAAGGGGAAACAACAGAAGGAGACACCAGGGGGGCACACCAGGGAGAGATACCAGGAGAAGACACCAGGGGGAGACACCGCTAGGGACCACCAGGGGGAGATACCAGGAGAAGACACCAGGCGGAGACACAAGGAAGAGACCCCAGGGGGAGCCACCAGGAGGACACAATCAATAGGAGACATGCAAACCAGGAGGATACACAAGGGGGACAAACCAGGAGGAGACACCAGGACAGTGTTACTAGCTGCAGTCACATGAGTGCAATGAGTCCATTTTCTGCAATTACCTTTTTAATTAACTCATCATCATCTGCCTTAACTTCTACATTGATCGGCTTCTCTGGGTATCTCTGGAACACCTCCTCCAGCAGCGGCATACGCCGGTCTCTGCCTGTTGACTTGTGACCTGTTATAGACAGGGAACATCTTCACTGCCAGTAATATAGATATAACATTTTATGGGGCTTCAGTCATCTACACCTAGTGATTACATGATGGGGCATGGTGGAACTGCAACTCCCAGCGTCCTGTGAAAGACTGCAAATACAGTATTTGGCTTGCAAGCTACAGTAAATGACTGAGGTCACCACCTGCCGCACACTGGGGCTTATTCAGACCTGATTGCTGGGCTGCAAGTTTTCAGAGTCCAGTGATTAGTTAGTTGCCTCCCCGCCAGAGTGAAATGCCTCCCCTGTGCATGGCTGTGAATGGCGTTGCAGCTGTACGAAGAGGAGGAAATCCATTTGATTTCACTTACTGTCGACTGGGTTCCCCCACCATCACCACCACCCTGCATCCAGCGATGTGTAAGTCTAGACTGCGATGGCTTCGGGGAAATCGGGTTCGCTAGTGATGCCAGCGGACTCCTGCCCCTCCCAACGACAGAGTCTGTCTGCTGACCCGTGCCACTGTGTGCTGAGATGCTACTACCACACACCTGGGAAGAAGGTCACCTCCAGGTACTCCTTGTATCTGGGAAGTTCCTAAAGGAAGAGAGAGATGGAATAAGGAATTGATGCGATGACCCACTATTGTAGGACATAAGGACAGTGAGCAACAGAAGATCATGGACCCATACCTTAGACCTTCTGACCCACTACTGCAGGACATAAGCACAGCGAGCAACAGAAGACCATACACTCATACCATAGACGTCCTGACCCACTACTGCCGGACATAAGGACAGGGAGCAACAGAAGACCATGCACCCATACCTTAGACCTCCTGACCCACTACTGTAGAACATAAGCACAGCGAGCAACAGTTGATCATGCACCCATATCTTAGACCTCCTGACCCACTACTGTAGGACATAAGGACATCGAGCAACAGAAGACCATACACTCATACCATAGACCTCCTGACCCACTACTGTAGGACATAAAGACAGCGAGCAACAGAAGACCATGGACCCATATCTTAGACCTCCTGACTCACTACTGCAGGACATAAAGACATCGAGCAACAGAAGACCATACACTCATACCATAGACCTCCTGACCCACTACTGCAGGACATAAGGAAAGTAAGCAACAGAAGACCATACACTCATACCATAGATCTCTGGACCGACTACTGCAGGACATAAGGACATCGAGCAACAGATGACCATACACTCATACCATAGACCTCCCGACCCACTACTGCAGAACATAAGGAGAGTGAGCAACAGAAGACCATGCACCAATACCTTAGACCTCCTGACCCACTACTGCAGGACAACGAGCAACAGAAAACCATAGACCCATACCTTAGACCTCCTGACCCACTACAGCAGGACATAAGGACAGTGAGCAACAGAAGACCATGGACCCATACCTTAGACCTCCTGACCCACTACTGCAGGACATAAGGACAGTGAGCAACAGAAGACCACAGACTTCTCTTTCAATACCTCAAACCGGAGGTCACATATGTTGACATCATGTCCCGTCTGCCGAAGCAGGTTCCCATCATGAGACACGACAACCTGGCCATCCTTGGTGATGTGACAGTCCAGCTCCAGGAGGTCCGTGTGGTTGGCCATGGCACTGCAATGAAAGGACCAGAGATTAATTCATTTACTGCCCAGTCATTTTCCCTGGCAGCCCGGACATTCAACTCCCCCAATACAATAACCTTTAGCTTCAGAATTTACAAATTTGATGGTGTTTTTTAACGGGGAGAGGAAGACACGGACTGTGCTGAGCCAAACACCAGGGACAGCGGAGGTGGACCACCAAGGCTAAGACACCAGCCCAGGAGGCAACTGTAAAGTCAATTACAGGAGCCATGTTTTGCCACTATGAAGAGGCCAGAGAGTGCTCTGTAGGGACGCCCATGGAGGAGAAGTACACAGGATGGGAAGGTGTGTCAGCAGCCGGGATCTGAGTGGGATCAAGTATATTTATTCCAGTAATGATTAACAGGACAGGCCAGCAGAAGTTACAGTGCACAGGTAGCATTACATCCAGGTGTAATCAGTAACTTTCCCGGGACAGTGTTCCAGTAACTGTACAGTAAAGGCAACTCACCTGTGCACAGTACAGCAAAGGCAACTCATCTGCACACTGTACAGCAAGGGCAACTCCCCTGCACACAGTACAGCAAAAGGCAACTCACCTGCGCACAGTACAGCAAAGGCAACTCCCCTGTGCACAGTACAGCAAAGGCAACTCCCCTGCGCACTGTACAGCAAAGGCAACTCCCCTGCGCACAGTACAGCAAAGGCAACTCACCTGCGCACAGTACAGCAAAGGCAACTCATCTGCGCAAAGTACAGCAAAGGCAACTCACCTGCACACTGTACAGCAAAGGCAACTCCCCAGCGCACAGTAAAGCAAAGGAAACTCCCCTGCGCACAGTACAGCAAAGGCAACTCACCTGCGCACTGTACAGCAAAGGCAACTCACCTGCGCACAGTACAGCAAAGGCAACTCCCCTGCGCAGAGTACAGCAAAGGCAACTCACCTGCGCACAGTAAAGCAAAAGGCAACTCACCTGCGCACATTACAGCAAAGGCAACTCACCTGCGCACAGTTCAGCAAAGGCAACTCCCCTTCACCCAGTACAGCAAAGGCAAATCCCCTGCGCACAGTACAGCAAAGGCAACTCCCCTGCGCACAGTACAGCAAAGGCAACTAACCTGCGCACAGTACAGCAAAGGCAACTCACCTGCGCACTGTACAGCAAAGGCAACTCACCTGCGCACAGTAGAGCAAAGGCAACGCACCTGCGCACTGTACAGCAAAGGCAACTCACCTGCGCAAATTACAGCAAAGGCACCTCCCCTACGCACAGTACAGCAAAGGCAACTCAACTGTGCACTGTACAGCAAAGGCAACTCCCCTGCGCACAGTAAAGCAAAGGAAACTCCCCTGCGCACAGTACAGCAAAGGCAACTCATCTGCCCACAGTACAGCAAAGGCAACTCCCCTGCGCACAGTACAGCAAAGGCAACTCACCTGCGCACAGTTCAGCAAAGGCAACTCACCTGCACACAGTACAGCAAAGTCAACTCCCCTGCGCACAGTACAGCAATGGCAACTCCCCAGCGCACAGTACAGCAAAGACAACTCACCTGCGCACAGTACAGCAAAGGCAACTCCCCTGTGCACAGTACAGCAAAGGCAACTCCCCTGCGCACAGTGCAGCAAAGGCAACTCCCCTGCGCATAGTACAGCAAAGGCAACTCACCTGCGCACAGTACAGCAAAGGCAACTCACCTGCGCACAGTACAGCAAAGGAAACTCATCTGCGCAAAGTACAGCAAAGGCAACTCACCTGCACACTGTACAGCAAAGGCAACTCCCCTGCGCACAGTAAAGCAAAGGAAACTCCCCTGTGCACAGTACAGCAAAGGCAACTCACCTGCACACAGTAAAGCAAAGGCAACTCCCCTTCACCCAGTACAGCAAAGGCAAATCCCCTGCGCACAGTACAGCAAAGGCAACTCCCCTGCGCACAGTACAGCAAAGGCAACTAACCTGCGCACAGTACAGCAAAGGCAACTCACCTGCGCACTGTACAGCAAAGGCAACTCACCTGCGCACAGTAGAGCAAAGGCAACGCACCTGCGCACTGTACAGCAAAGGCAACTCACCTGCGCAAATTACAGCAAAGGCACCTCCCCTACGCACAGTACAGCAAAGGCAACTCAACTGTGCACTGTACAGCAAAGGCAACTCCCCTGCGCACAGTAAAGCAAAGGAAACTCCCCTGCGCACAGTACAGCAAAGGCAACTCATCTGCCCACAGTACAGCAAAGGCAACTCCCCTGCGCACAGTACAGCAAAGGCAACTCACCTGCGCACAGTACAGCAAAGGCAACTCACCTGCGCACAGTTCAGCAAAGGCAACTCACCTGCACACAGTACAGCAAAGTCAACTCCCCTGCGCACAGTACAGCAATGGCAACTCCCCAGCGCACAGTACAGCAAAGACAACTCACCTGCGCACAGTACAGCAAAGGCAACTCCCCTGTGCACAGTACAGCAAAGGCAACTCCCCTGCGCACAGTGCAGCAAAGGCAACTCCCCTGCGCATAGTACAGCAAAGGCAACTCACCTGCGCACAGTACAGCAAAGGCAACTCACCTGCGCACAGTACAGCAAAGGAAACTCATCTGCGCAAAGTACAGCAAAGGCAACTCACCTGCACACTGTACAGCAAAGGCAACTCCCCTGCGCACAGTAAAGCAAAGGAAACTCCCCTGTGCACAGTACAGCAAAGGCAACTCACCTGCGCACTGTACAGCAAAGGCAACTCACCTGCACACAGTACAGCAAAGGCAACTCCCCTGCGCAGAGTACAGCAAAGGCAACTCACCTGCGCACAGTAAAGCAAAAGGCAACTCACCTGCGCACATTACAGCAAAGGCAACTCACCTGCGCACAGTTCAGCAAAGGCAACTCCCCTGCACCCAGTACAGCAAAGGCAACTCCCCTGCGCACAGTACAGCAAAGGCAACTCCCCTGCGCACAGTACAGCAAAGGCAACTAACCTGCGCACAGTACAGCAAAGGCAACTCACCTGCGCACTGTACAGCAAAGGCAACTCACCTGCGCACAGTAGAGCAAAGGCAACGCACCTGCGCACTGTACAGCAAAGGCAACTCACCTGCGCACATTACAGCAAAGGCACCTCCCCTACGCACAGTACAGCAAAGGCAACTCAACTGTGCACTGTACAGCAAAGGCAACTCAACTGTGCACTGTACAGCAAAGGCAACTCCCCTGCGCACAGTAAAGCAAAGGAAACTCCCCTGCGCACAGTACAGCAAAGGCAACTCATCTGCCCACAGTACAGCAAAGGCAACTCCCCTGCGCACAGTACAGCAAAGGCAACTCACCTGCGCACAGTTCAGCAAAGGCAACTCACCTGCACACAGTACAGCAAAGTCAACTCCCCTGTGCACAGTACAGCAATGGCAACTCCCCAGCGCACAGTACAGCAAAGACAACTCACCTGCGCACAGTACAGCAAAGGCAACTCCCCTGTGCACAGTACAGCAAAGGCAACTCCCCTGCGCACAGTGCAGCAAAGGCAACTCCCCTGCGCACAGTACAGCAAAGGCAACTCACCTGCGCACAGTACAGCAAAGGCAACTCCCCTGCGCACAGTACAGCAAAGGCAACTCACCTGCGCACAGTACAGCAAAGGCAACTCCCCTGCGCTCAGTACAGCAAAGGCAACTCCACTGCGCTCAGTACAGCAAAGGCAACTCCCCTGCGCACAGTACAGCAAAGGCAACTCCCCTGCGCACAGTACAGCAAAGGCAACTCCCCTGCGCACAGTAAATCAAAGGCAACTCCCCTGCGCACAGTACAGCAAAGGCAACTCCCCTGCGCACAGTACAGCAAAGACAACTCCCCTGCGCACAGTACAGCAAAGGCAACTCCCCTGCGCACAGTACAGCAAAGGCAACTCACCTGCGCACAGTACAGCAAAGGCAACTCACCTGCGCACAGTACAGCAAAGGAAACTCATCTGCGCAAAGTACAGCAAAGGCAACTCACCTGCATACTGTACAGCAAAGGCAACTCCCCTGCGCACAGTAAAGCAAAGGAAACTCCCCTGTGCACAGTACAGCAAAGGCAACTCACCTGCGCACTGTACAGCAAAGGCAACTCACCTGCACACAGTACAGCAAAGGCAACTCCCCTGCGCAGAGTACAGCAAAGGCAACTCACCTGCGCACAGTAAAGCAAAAGGCAACTCACCTGCGCACATTACAGCAAAGGCAACTCACCTGCGCACAGTTCAGCAAAGGCAACTCCCCTGCACCCAGTACAGCAAAGGCAAATCCCCTGCGCACAGTACAGCAAAGGCAACTCCCCTGCGCACAGTACAGCAAAGGCAACTAACCTGCGCACAGTACAGCAAAGGCAACTCACCTGCGCACTGTACAGCAAAGGCAACTCACCTGCGCACAGTAGAGCAAAGGCAACGCACCTGCGCACTGTACAGCAAAGGCAACTCACCTGCGCACATTACAGCAAAGGCACCTCCCCTACGCACAGTACAGCAAAGGCAACTCAACTGTGCACTGTACAGCAAAGGCAACTCAACTGTGCACTGTACAGCAAAGGCAACTCCCCTGCGCACAGTAAAGCAAAGGAAACTCCCCTGCGCACAGTACAGCAAAGGCAACTCATCTGCCCACAGTACAGCAAAGGCAACTCCCCTGCGCACAGTACAGCAAAGGCAACTCACCTGCGCACAGTTCAGCAAAGGCAACTCACCTGCACACAGTACAGCAAAGTCAACTCCCCTGTGCACAGTACAGCAATGGCAACTCCCCAGCGCACAGTACAGCAAAGACAACTCACCTGCGCACAGTACAGCAAAGGCAACTCCCCTGTGCACAGTACAGCAAAGGCAACTCCCCTGCGCACAGTGCAGCAAAGGCAACTCCCCTGCGCACAGTACAGCAAAGGCAACTCACCTGCGCACAGTACAGCAAAGGCAACTCCCCTGCGCACAGTACAGCAAAGGCAACTCACCTGCGCACAGTACAGCAAAGGCAACTCCCCTGCGCTCAGTACAGCAAAGGCAACTCCACTGCGCTCAGTACAGCAAAGGCAACTCCCCTGCGCACAGTACAGCAAAGGCAACTCCCCTGCGCACAGTACAGCAAAGGCAACTCCCCTGCGCACAGTAAATCAAAGGCAACTCCCCTGCGCATAGTACAGCAAAGGCAACTCCCCTGCGCACAGTACAGCAAAGACAACTCCCCTGCGCACAGTACAGCAAAGGCAACTCACCTGCGCACAGTACAGCAAAGGCAACTCCCCTGCGCACAATACAGCAAAGGCAACTCACCTGCGCACAGTACAGCAAAGGCAACTCCCCTGCGCACAGTACAGCAAAGGCAACTCACCTGCGCACAGTACAGCAAAGGCAACTCCCCTGCGCTCAGTACAGCAAAGGCAACTCCCCTGCGCTCAGTACAGCAAAGGCAACTCCCCTGCACACAGTACAGCAAAGGCAACTCCCCTGTGCACAGTACAGCAAAGGCAACTCCCCTGCGCACAGTAAATCAAAGGCAACTCCCCTGCGCACAGTACAGCAAAGGCAACTCCCCTGCGCACAGTAAATCAAAGGCAACTCCCCTGCGCACAGTACAGCAAAGGCAACTCATCTGCGCACAGTACAGCAAAGACAACTCCCCTGCGCACAGTACAGCAAAGGCAACTCACCTGCGCACAGTACAGCAAAGGCAACTCCCCTGCGCACAATACAGCAAAGGCAACTCACCTGCGCACAGTACAGCAAAGGCAACTCCCCTGCGCACAGTACAGCAAAGGCAACTCACCTGCGCACAGCACAGCAAAGGCAACTCCCCTGCGCACATTACAGCAAAGGCAACTCCCCTGCACACAGTACAAGAAAGCCAACTCCCCTGCGCACAGTACAGCAAAGGCAACTCACCTGCGCACAGTACAGCAAAGGCAACTCCCCTGCGCAAAGCACAGCAAAGGCAACTCACCTGCGCACAGTACAGCAAAGGCAACTCACCTGCGCACAGTACAGCAAAGGCAACTCCCCTGCGTGCAGTACAGCAAAGGCAACTCACCTGCGCACAGTACAGCAAAGGCAACTCCCCTGCGTGCAGTACAGCAAAGGCAACTCCCCTGCACACAGTACAGCAAAAGCAACTCACCTGCGCACAGTACAGCAAAGGCAAATCCTCTGCGCACAGTACAGCAAAGGCAACTCCCCTGCGCATAGTACAGCAAAGGCAACTCCCCTGCGCACAGTACAGCAAAGGCAACTCCCCTGCACACAGTACAGCAAAGGCAACTCCCCTGCCCACAGTACAGCAAAGGCAACTCCCCTGCACACAGTACAGCAAAGGCAACTCCCCTGCGCACAGTACAGCAAAGGCAACTCCCCTGCGCACAGTACAGCAAAGGCAACTCCCCTGCGCACAGTACAGCAAAGGCAACTCACCTGCGCACAGTACAGCAAAGGCAACTCACCTGCGCACAGTACAGCAAAGGCAACTCACCTGCGCACAGTATCTACTGGACCTGATTCAGGTGCTAAACGATCTTCAGCCCATGTCACAATGGGGCAGATGTATTAAGCCTGGTGAAGAGGTAAAGTAGAAGGTGGTAAAGCAGTAGTCAATCAGCTGTGTTTGAAAAATGACCGTTGGGAGCTGATTGGATGGTGCTTTATCCTATTCTACTGTAGCTCCACTTTTTCTCTTCACCAGGCTAAATAAATCTGCCCCAATGTACCAGTGTCCAGTACTACGGGCACACTACAGCAGCAGCTGTTTGAGGGCGGGGAAGGAAAGCGGGGTACAATACAGGTTCAGAATTGAACCAATCAGATTCAGTCTATCATTTTGTTATTGCATCCTAGAAAATGATAGACTGAATATTATTGGTTTCTATGGGCAACATCACCTATTTTCATTTTTAGGCCAGGGAGGCTATGTGTGAGAGGCATCGACGCCACCTCATTGCAACAACAGATCTGTGCTGATGTGGTCCGGATACAGCCGCCGGTGTGTTTACTCAGCTGGAGGTGTCGCCACACATGGAGGACCGCAGGCACAATGGGACCAGCAACTACTTGGCACCACATCAAGCAAAACAGTCAGTGATTAGTGGAGCGGTGAAACGCGCCACCGGGTGTGTAACGTATTTATCACCTACAGTCTGCTAATACATTCGTTTCTACAGGGCTTCTGTACACATCCCTAGCAACACACTATGGGCTTTGTTTACTAAGTTATGTCAAAGATGGGAAGTTGCCCATAGCAACCAATTACATTCTACTTCATATTTATTTTGCACCTTCTGGAAGATAATAGATAGAATTCGATTGGTTGCCCATAGCAAAGACCCATCTTATTTAATAAATGTATTTTTCTATTTATCCTGCTGAACATCGATAAGATCCCATACACCGGCCGGACCCACTTGTCCGATAAAGCCGCTAAAATGAAGTATAATCAACATTATCAGCGTCATTATCAGAAGACACAAACGTGAAACGCTGTATGAGGCACGGAATCAGCCCCTGTCTGACGAGTGCCGACGGAACTTGTGTAAACTATGGTTATCGATACCTTCAATGACCACAATTATCAGCCATCAAACTGCAGCTAGACGTGGTATGCACAGGTGCATTTATCATCAGTACCCAGGGACACGTGCGCGGGCCAAGTATCCGTGCCACCAATCCGCGCCCACGCTGTTACTGTCGCTGTACAATACACGTCATTCGCAGAACTCACTTGTCAAACGCTTCTAGAGTATTCTCGATTCTCTCACCCGCTCCTGAAAGACAAAACAGAACCGTCATAAAGGGTCCAGATGAGATGGATGTATCGCCTGCTCCTTCTAGACATTAGTACTTATTGTAGCCGACGTCTGTGCTGTTCAGCAGTGAAACTACCCCTGGATCCAACGCATCTGCATAAGGGAGGTTATTCTGATTGGTTCGTTCCGATGCGAATTCACCAAACCCCGCCTGGCCCCCACCGATTCGCAGCGTGTGGTCGCATGCACTGGCTGCGAATGGATGTTTTACATAAACATCCATTCGCAGCCAGCGGGGGGGGGGGGCGGGACGACACCCACATCATTCGATGGTCGCTGACCATCGAATGATGTGGAAAGAGCACGCAGATCTAAGGTTGCTCAGAGCAAGTCTGAGGGAAGAGGGGGGGCAGCTGACATCGGTTGGGCGGTGAACGATGGGTGTTCCCATGGGCGAGTACCCCTGCCTGATGCCCACCGCAAGGTTGGGTGTGTGCACCCAGCGAACAGTTTGTTTGCCGTGGGTGCACGCACCCAGCGTCTGCACATGCGCAGATGCAAAACATCGCCCCCGTAGGAACGCATACTGCCATCCGAACAGACCAGAATAAGGTCCAATGTCCAGGAGCAATAAAACTGCTTTATGTGATATGGGCGCTGCCGGGTAAGCAGGCCAGAGGGAGGGTAGAAGGAACACAATATAGTAATAAAGTCACGGGCAAATGTCTATGGACAGAGGCAGGTATTAAATATGTGTCCTTTGTTAGTTATCCCTGGTTAGTTGTTCCCGGTTAGTTATACCTGGCTAGTTATTCCTGGTTAGTTATACCTGATTAGTTATACCTGGTTAGTTATACCTGGCTAGCTATCCCTGGTTAGTTATACCTGGCTAGTTATACCTGGCTAGTTATCCCTGGTTAGTTATACCTGGTTAGTTATACCTGGCTAGTTATTCCCAGTTAGTTATTCTTGGTTAGTTATACCTGAGTAGTTATTCCCAGTTAGTTATCCCTGGCTAGTTATACCTGGCTTGTTATACCTGGCTTGTTATACCTGGTTAGTTATACCTGGCTAGTTACCCCTGGTTAGTTATACCTGATTAGTTATACCTGGTTAGTTATACCTGGCTAGTTATCCCTGGTTAGTTATACCTGGCTAGTTATACCTGGTTAGTTATACCTGGCTAGTTATCCCTGGTTAGTTATACCTGCTTAGTTATACCTGGCTAGTTATACCTGGTTAGTTATTCCCAGTTAGTTATTCTTGGTTAGTTATACCTGATTAGTTATTCCCAGTTAGTTATACCTGGTTAGTTATTCCCGGTTAGTTATACCCAGTTAGTTATTCTTGGTTAGTTATACCTGATTAGTTATTCCAAGTTAGTTATACCTGGTTAGTTATTCCCGGTTAGTTATACCTGGTTAGTTATTCCCAATTAGTTATTCCCGGTTAGTTATACCTGGTTAGTTATTCCCGGTTAGTTATACCTGGTTAGTTAGTCCCGGTTAGTTATACCCGGCTAGTTATCCCTGGTTAGGTATTCCTGGTTAGTTATACCTGGTTAGTTATTCCCAGTTAGTTATTCTTGGTTAGTTATACCTGATTAGTTTTTCCCAGTTAGTTATACCTGATTAGTTGTCCCTGGTTAGTTGTTCCCGGTTAGTTATACCTGGTTAGTTATTCCCAGTTAGTTATTCTTGGTTAGTTATACCTGATTAGTTATTCCCGGTTAGTTATTCCTGGTTAGTTATACCTGGTGGATCAATCATGTGAAATAGAAAGTAAACTCTGTTCTAAAGCTGGACACAATTAATGATCATCTTTCCCAGGCTCCCATGAATGATGAGTAATTCTGTGCAAGGTCATGTGGCTACCTCGGCAACCACAGTTACACAGCACATGATACAATGAGCAGAGTGGTTCAACACTGAGTTCTGTCTGCTATGGTCACTGTAATATCTCTCCATTGCCACCACCGGACATGTTGATAGTCGGAGGACATTATTTATCAAGCATTTTTTCTTTTTAGATCCTATATATCTATATATTTTCCAATCCCAGCAAGCTGATCTGGTTTATACATGTGTGTGTGTGTGTGTGTATGTTCATGGCAGACATACTTGCTTGCACTGCAGAGAGATTTTGAAAAGGAGATTTGCAGGACAGCTAGGAACAGTGGGCCTGATTCAGACATTAATCCTGGTCTGCGAATCTTCGGAGCTCAGCGATCAGGTAAACGCTGTCCCACCAGAGACCCCCCCGCCCCTAGAAACGGCAGCAAATACATTTGCAGCCCTGCACACAGGGGGAAAACCGTCTGCAATCACTCAGCTTAAAGTTTTCCCTGTTTGCGGCACGGAATAAGTCTAGACTTATTCGGCACTGTGATGGCCGGGCCGCCTGGCCAGTGATGCTGGCAAATCTATGCTCCTCCCGAGGGTCAGGTATAGGGGTCCTGGGCTTCCCAGCTGAATGTAGTCTGGACATTTAACCTGGGGGCGCTCCACACTGCCACTTCAGAGCCCTTTCAGGTGAGTCAGGTGATCCGGCCTCTCAGCAGGAAGCTTTATGCACTGATAATTGCAGGGTTATGTCCGCGTCTGGGCTTGTGCCCAAGCTGTTCACTGTCTCATAAATGGAACCGTCATATGACATCGTACACAGGGCCTGATCACTGGGCTGCGAATCTTCGGAGACCAGTGATCAGGAAACAATAGCCTTCACCGGGAGACTCCTGTGATAGTCAGCAATGCTGTGCTCCGTTCACCGGGAGACTCCTGTGATAGGCAGCAATGCTGTGCTCCGTTCACCAGGAGACTCCTGTGATAGTCAGCAATGCTGTGCTCCGTTCACCAGGAGACTCCTGTGATAGTCAGCAATGCTGTGCTCCGTTCACCAGGAGACTCTTGTGATAGTCAGCAATGCTGTGCTCCGTTCGCCAGGAGACTCTTGTGATAGTCAGCAATGCTGTGCTCCGTTCACCAGGAGACTCTTGTGATAGTCAGCAATGCTGTGCTCCGTTCACCAGGAGACTCCTGTAATAGGCAGCAATGCTGTGCTCCGTTCACCGGGAGACTCCTGTGATAGTCAGCAATGCTGTGCTCCGTTCAAAAGGAGACTCCTGTGATAGGCAGCAATGCTGTGCTCCGTTCGCCAGGAGACTCCTGTGATAGTCAGCAATGCTGTGCTCCGTTCACCAGGAGACTCCTGTGATAGTCAACAATGCTGTGCTCCGTTCACCAGGAGACTCCTGTGATAGTCAACAATGCTGTGCTCTGTTCACCGGGAGACTCCTGTGATAGCAATGCTGTGCTCCGTTCGCCAGGAGACTACTGTGATAGTCAGAAATGCTGTGCTCCATTCACCAGGAGACTCCTGTGATAGTCAGCAATGCTGTGCTCCGTTCACCGGGAGACTACTGTGATAGTCAGCAATGCTGTGCTCCGTTCACCGGGAGACTCCTGTGATAGTCAGCAATGCTGTACTCCGTTCACCGGGAGACTACTGTGATAGTCAGCAATGCTGTGCTCCGTTCACCGGGAGACTCCTATGATAGTCAACAATGCTGTGCTCCGTTCGCAAGGAGACTTCTGTGATAGTCAGCAATGCTGTGCTCCGTTCACGGGAGACTAGTGTGATAGTCAGCAATGCTGTGCTCCGTTCACCGGGAGACTCCTGTGATAGTCAGCAATGCTGTGCTCCGTTCGCCAGGAGACTTCTGTGATAGTCAGCAATGCTGTGCTCCGTTCGCCAGGAGACTTCTGTGATAGTCAGCAATGCTGTGGTCCGTTCACCAGGAGACTCCTGTGATAGTCAGCAATGCTGTGCTCTGTTCACCGGGAGACTCCTGTGATAGTCAGCAATGCTGTGCTCCGTACGCCAGGAGACTTCTGTGATAGTCAGCAATGCTGTGCTCCGTTCACCGGGAGACTCCTGTGATAGTCAGCAATGCTGTGCTCCGTTCGCCGGGAGACTCCTGTGATAGTCAGCAATGCTGTGCTCCGTTCACCGGGAGACTCCTGTGATAGTCAGCAATGCTGTGCTCCGTTCATCAGCTCAGACTGCCCCAAGGACAAAATGCTTCATTGATAAAAGAAAATATTTTCTACATTTATATTTTTACTATAATTATTATTATTATTATTATTTTGTGTTCGTCACATGGATGTACACCAGGGAAGGGATCGAAGTGTAATTTCAGCGCTCACATTGGGCGGTACAGGTGGTATTCACCCCCTCGGTAGAAGATGTGTCTGCAGTGGTACTCACCCCCTCGGTGGTAGATGTGTCGGCAATGGTACTCACCCCCTCGGTGGGAGATCTCTCGGCAGTGGTACTACCCCCTCGGTGGGAGATGTGTCGGCAGTGGTACTACCCCCACGGTGGGAGATGTGTCAGCAGTGGTACTACCCCCTCGGTGGGAGATGTGTCAGCAGTGGTACTACCCCCTCGGTGGGAGATGTGTCGGCAGTGGTACTACCCCCTCGGTGGGAGATGTGTCAGCAGTGGTACTACCCCCTCGGTGGGAGATGTGTCAGCAGTGGTACTCACACCCCTCAGTTGTAGAGGTGTCAGCAGTGGTACAACCCCCTTGGTGGGAGATGTGTCGGCAGTGGTACTCACCCCCTTGGTGGTAGATGTGTCAGCAGTGGTATAACCCCCTCGGTGGTAGATGTGTCAGCAGTGGTACAACCCCCTCGGTGGTAGATGTGTCAGCAGTGGTATAACCCCCTCGGTGGTAGATGTGTCGGCAGTGGTACAACCCCCTCGGTGGTAGATGTGTCGGCAGTGGTATAACCCCCTCGGTGGTAGATGTGTCAGCAGTGGTATAACCCCCTCAGTGGTAGATGTGTCAGCAGTGGTACTCACCCCCTCGGTGGTAGATGTGTCAGCAGTGGTATAACCCCCTCGGTGGTAGATGTGTCAGCAGTGGTATAACCCCCTCGGTGGTAGATGTGTCAGCAGTGGTATAACCCCCATCGGTGGTAGATGTGTCAGCAGTGGTATAACCCCCATCGGTGGTAGATGTGTCAGCAGTGGTATAACCCTTTCGGTGGTAGATGTGTCAGCAGTGGTATAACCCCCTCGGTGGTAGATGTGTCAGCAGTGGTACTACAGTACCCCCTCGGTGGTAGATGTGTCAGCAGTGGTATAACCCCCTCGGTGGTAGATGTGTCAGCAGTGGTATAACCCCCTCGGTGGTAGATGTGTCAGCAGTGGTATAACCCTTTCGATGGTAGATGTGTCAGCAGTGGTATAACCCCCTCGGTGGTAGATGTGTCGGCAGTGCTACAACCCCCTCGGTGGTAGATGTGTCAGCAGTGGTATAACCCCCATCGGTGGAAGATGTGTCAGCAGTGGTACAACCCCCTCAGTGGTAGATGTGTCAGCAGTGGTATAACCCTTTCGGTGGTAGATGTGTCAGCAGTGGTATAACCCCCTCGGTGGTAGATGTGTCAGCAGTGGTATAACCCCCTCGGTGGTAGATGTGTCAGCAGTGGTATAACCCCCTCGGTGAGAAATTTGTCAGCAGTGGTACTTACCCCTTTCGGTGGGAAATGTGTTGGCAGTGGTACTTACCCCTTCGATAGGTGATGTGTCGGCAGTCGTACAACCCCCTCGTGGGAGATATGTCAGCAATGGTAGTCACGGCCATGGTGGGAGATGTGTCGGCAGTGGTATAACCCCCTCGGTGGGAAATGTGTCAGCAGTGGTGCTCACTGCCTCGGTGGGAAATGTGTCGGCAGTGATACCCACCCTCTCTGTGGGAGAAGTGTCGGCAGTGGTACTACCCCCTTGGTGGGAGATGTGTCGGCAGTTTTACTCACCCCCTCAGTGATAGATGTGTCGGCAGTGGTATAACCCCCTCGGTGGGAGATTTGTCGGCAGTCGTACAACCCCCTCGGTGGGAGATATGTCAGCAATGGTAGTCACGGCCATGGTGGGAGATGTGTCGGCAGTGGTATAACCCCCTCGGTGGGAGATGTGTCGGCAGTGGTATTCACCCCTCGGTGTGAGATGTGTCAGCAGTGGTACAACCCCCTCAGTGGGAAATGTGTCGGCAGTGGTACTACCCCCTCGGTGGGAGATGTGTCGGCAGTGGTACTCACCCCCTCGGTGGGAGATGTGTCGGCAGTGGAAGGGAAGCCTCTTGCGCTTGTGCAGGATGTGCGGATGTCTCAGCAGGTAGTAGGAGGTGGCGGCATAGCCCCCCAGCACAGGCACCAGGTAGTACAGGGAGGGCAGCATGGTGCAGGGAAGATGAGTGGGATCTAGGAGAGAAGCACAATGATACAGCAGTGAGAGGGTGACAGCGTAGCCCCCCAGCACAGGTAACAGGTAGTACAGGGAGGGCAGCATGGCGCAGGGAAGATGAGTGGGATCTAGGAGAGAAGCACAATGATACAGCAGTGAGAGGGTGACAGCGTAGCCCCCAGCACAGGCACCAGGTAGTACAGGGAGGGCAGCATGGTGCAGGGAAGATGAGTGGGATCTAGGAGAGAAGCACAATGATACGGCAGTGAGAGGGTGACAGCGTAGCCCCCCAGCACAGGTACCAGGTAGTACAGGGAGGGCAGCATGGTGCAGGGAAGATGAGTGGGATCTAGGAGAGAAGCACAATGATACGGCAGTGAGGAGGTGACAGTGTAGCCCCCCAGCACAGGTACCAGGTAGTACAGGGAGGGCAGCATGGTGCAGGGAAGATGAGTGGGATCTAGGAGAGAAGCACAATGATACGGCAGTGAGAGGGTGACAGCGTAGCCCCCCAGCACAGGCACCAGGTAGTACAGGGAGGGCAGCATGGTGCAGGGAAGATGAGTGGGATCTAGGAGAGAAGCACAATGACACAGCAGTGAGAGGGTGACAGCGTAGACCCCCAGCACAGGTAACAGGTAGTACAGGGAGGGCAGCATGGTGCAGGGAAGATGAGTGGGATCTAGGAGAGAAGCACAATGATACGGCAGTGAGGAGGTGACAGCGTAGCCCCCCCAGCACAGGCACCAGGTAGTACAGGGAGGGCAGCATGGTGCAGGGAAGATGAGTGGGATCTAGGAGAGAAGCACAATGATACGGCAGTGAGAGGGTGACAGTGTAGCCCCCCAGCACAGGCACCAGGTAGTACAGTGAGGGCAGCATGGTGCAGGGAAGATGAGTGGGATCTAGGAGAGAAGCACAATGATACGGCAGTGAGAGGGTGACAGCGTAGCCCCCCAGCACAGGCACCAGGTAGTACAGGGAGGGCAGCATGGTGCAGGGAAGATGAGTGGGATTTAGGAGAGAAGCACAATGATACAGCAGTGAGAGGGTGACAGCGTAGCCCCAGCACAGGCACCAGGTAGTACAGGGAGGGCAGCATGGTGCAGGGAAGATGAGTGGGATCTAGGAGAGAAGCACAATGATACGGCAGTGAGGAGGTGACAGCGTAGCCCCCCAGCACAGGCACCAGGTAGTACAGGGAGGGCAGCATGGTGCAGGAAAGATGAGTGGGATCTAGGAGAGAAGCACAATGATACAGCAGTGAGAGGGTGACAGCGTAGCCCCCCAGCACAGGCACCAGGTAGTACAGGGAGGGCAGCATGGTGCAGGGAAGATGAGTGGGATCTAGGGTGACAGCGTAGCCCCCCAGCACAGGCACCAGGTAGTACAGGGAGGCCAGCATGGTGCAGGGAAGATGAGTGGGATCTAGGAGAGAAGCACAATGATACGGCAGTGAGGAGGTGACAGCGTAGCCCCCCAGCACAGGCACCAGGTAGTACAGGGAGGGCAGCATGGTGCAGGGAAGATGAGAGGGATCTAGGAGAGAAGCACAATGATACAGCAGTGAGAGGGTGACAGCGTAGCCCCCCAGCACAGGTACCAGGTAGTACAGGGAGGGCAGCATGGTGCAGGGAAGATGAGAGGGATCTAGGAGAGAAGCACAATGATACAGCAGTGAGAGGGTGACAGCGTAGCCCCCCAGCACAGGCACCAGGTAGTACAGGGAGGGCAGCATGGTGCAGGGAAGATGAGTGGGATCTAGGAGAGAAGCACAATGATACAGCAGTGAGAGGGTGACAGCGTAGCCCCCCAGCACAGGTACCAGGTAGTATAGGGAGGGCAGCATGGTGCAGGGAAGATGAGTGGGATCTAGGAGAGAAGCACAATGATACGGCAGTGAGAGGGTGACAGCGTAGCCCCCCAGCACAGGCACCAGGTAGTACAGGGAGGGCAGCATGGTGCAGGGAAGATGAGTGGGATCTAGGAGAGAAGCACAATGATACAGCAGTGAGGAGGTGACAGCGTAGCCCCCCAGCACAGGCACCAGGTAGTACAGGGAGGGCAGCATGGTGCAGGGAAGATGAGTGGGATCTAGGAGAGAAGCACAATGATACAGCAGTGAGAGGGTGACAGCGTAGCCCCCAGCACAGGTACCAAGTAGTACAGGGAGGGCAGCATGGTGCAGGGAAGATGAGTGGGATCTAGGAGAGAAGCACAATGATACAGCAGTGAGAGGGTGACAGCGTAGCCCCCCAGCACAGGCACCAGGTAGTACAGGGAGGGCAGAATGGTGCAGGGAAGATGAGTGGGATCTAGGAGAGAAGCACAATGATACAGCAGTGAGAGGGTGACAGCGTAGCCCCCCAGCACAGGTACCAGGTAGTACAGGGAGGGCAGCATGGTGCAGGGAAGATGAGTGGGATCTAGGAGAGAAGCACAATGATACAGCAGTGAGAGGGTGACAGCGTAGCCCCCCAGCACAGGCACCAGGTAGTACAGGGAGGGCAGCATGGTGCAGGGAAGATGAGTGGGATCTAGGAGAGAAGCACAATGATACAGCAGTGAGAGGGTGACAGCGTAGCCCCCCAGCACAGGCACCAGGTAGTACAGGGAGGGCAGCATGGTGCAGGGAAGATGAGTGGGATCTAGGAGAGAAGCACAATGACACAGCAGTGAGAGGGTGACAGCGTAGACCCCCAGCACAGGTAACAGGTAGTACAGGGAGGGCAGCATGGTGCAGGGAAGATGAGTGGGATCTAGGAGAGAAGCACAATGATACGGCAGTGAGGAGGTGACAGTGTAGCCCCCCAGCACAGGCACCAGGTAGTACAGGGAGGGCAGCATGGTGCAGGGAAGATGAGTGGGATCTAGGAGAGAAGCACAATGATACAGCAGTGAGAGGGTGACAGCGTAGCCCCCCAGCACAGGTACCAGGTAGTACAGGGAGGGCAGCATGGTGCAGGGAAGATGAGTGGGATCTAGGAGAGAAGCACAATGATACAGCAGTGAGAGGGTGACAGCGTAGCCCCCCAGCACAGGCACCAGGTAGTACAGGGAGGGCAGCATGGTGCAGGCAAGATGAGTGGGATCTAGGAGAGAAGCACAATGATACGGCAGTGAGAGGGTGACAGCGTAGCCCCCCAGCACAGGCACCAGGTAGTACAGGGAGGGCAGCATGGTGCAGGGAAGATGAGTGGGATCTAGGAGAGAAGCACAATGATACAGCAGTGAGGGGGTGACAGCGTAGCCCCCCAGCACAGGTACCAGGTAGTACAGGGAGGGCAGCATGGTGCAGGGAAGATGAGTGGGATCTAGGAGAGAAGCACAATGATACGGCAGTGAGAGGGTGACAGCGTAGCCCCCCAGCACAGGCACCAGGTAGTACAGGGAGGGCAGCATGGTGCAGGGAAGATGAGTGGGATCTAGGAGAGAAGCACAATGATACAGCAGTGAGAGGGTGACAGCGTAGCCCCCCAGCACAGGCACCAGGTAGTACAGGGAGGGCAGCATGGTGCAGGGAAGATGAGTGGGATCTAGGAGAGAAGCACAATGATACAGCAGTGAGAGGGTGACAGCGTAGCCCCCCAGCACAGGCACCAGGTAGTACAGGGAGGGCAGCATGGTGCAGGGAAGATGAGTGGGATCTAGGAGAGAAGCACAATGATACGGCAGTGAGGAGGTGACAGCGTAGCCCCCCAGCACAGGTACCAGGTAGTACAGGGAGGGTAGCATGGTGCAGGGAAGATGAGTGGGATCTAGGAGAGAAGCACAATGATACAGCAGTGAGAGGGTGACAGCGTAGCCCCCCCAGCACAGGCACCAGGTAGTACAGGGAGGGCAGCATGGTGCAGGGAAGATGAGTGGGATCTAGGAGAGAAGTACAATGATACGGCAGTGAGAGAGTGACAGCGTAGCCCCCCAGCACAGGTACCAGGTAGTACAGGGGGGGCAGCATGGTGCACGGAAGATGAGTGGGATCTAGGAGAGAAGCACAATGATACGGCAGTGAGAGGGTGACAGCGTAGCCCCCAGCACAGGCACCAGGTAGTACAGGGGGGGCAGCATGGTGCAGGGAAGATGAGTGGGATCTAGGAGAGAAGCACAATGATACGGCAGTGAGAGGGTGACAGCGTAGACCCCCAGCACAGGCACCAGGTAGTACAGGGAGGGCAGCATGGTGCAGGAAAGATGAGTGGGATCTAGGAGAGAAGCACAATGATACGGCAGTGAGAGGGTGACAGCGTAGCCCCCCAGCACAGGTACCAGGTAGTACAGGGAGGGCAGCATGGTGCAGGGAAGATGAGTGGGATCTAGGAGAGAAGCACAATGATACGGCAGTGAGAGGGTGACAGCGTAGCCCCCCAGCACAGGTACCAGGTAGTACAGGGAGGGCAGCATGGTGCAGGCAAGATGAGTGGGATCTAGGAGAGAAGCACAATGATACGGCAGTGAGAGGGTGACAGCGTAGCCCCCCAGCACAGGTACCAGGTAGTACAGGGAGGGCAGCATGGTGCAGGGAAGATGAGTGGGATCTAGGAGAGAAGCACAATGATACGGCAGTGAGGAGGTGACAGCGTAGCCCCCCAGCACAGGCACCAGGTAGTACAGGGAGGGCAGCATGGTGCAGGGAAGATGAGAGGGATCTAGGAGAGAAGCACAATGATACAGCAGTGAGAGGGTGACAGCGTAGCCCCCCAGCACAGGCACCAGGTAGTACAGGGAGGGCAGCATGGTGCAGGGAAGATGAGTGGGATCTAGGAGAGAAGCACAATGATACAGCAGTGAGAGGGTGACAGCGTAGCCCCCCAGCACAGGCACCAGGTAGTACAGGGAGGGCAGCATGGTGCAGGGAAGATGAGTGGGATCTAGGAGAGAAGCACAATGATACGGCAGTGAGAGGGTGACAGCGTAGCCCCCCAGTACAATGATACGGCAGTGAGGAGGTGACAGTGTAGCCCCCCAGTACAATGATACGGCAGTGAGGAGGTGACAGTGTAGCCCCCCAGCACAGGCACCAGGTAGTACAGGGAGGGCAGCATGGTGCAGGGAAGATGAGTGGGATCTAGGAGAGAAGCACAATGATACGGCAGTGAGGGGGTGACAGCGTAGCCCCCCAGCACAGGCACCAGGTAGTACAGGGAGGGCAGCATGGTGCAGGGAAGATGAGTGGGATCTAGGAGAGAAGCACAATGATACAGCAGTGAGAGGGTGACAGCGTAGCCCCCCAGCACAGGCACCAGGTAGTATAGGGAGGGCAGCATGGTGCAGGGAGTGGGATCTAGGAGAGAAGCACAATGATACGGCAGTGAGAGGGTGACAGCGTAGCCCCCCCCAGCACAGGTACCAGGTAGTACAGGGAGGGCAGCATGGTGCAGGGAAGATGAGTGGGATCTAGGAGAGAAGCACAATGATACAGCAGTGAGAGGGTGACAGCGTAGCCCCCCAGCACAGGTAACAGGTAATACAGGGAGGGCAGCATGGTGCAGGGAAGATGAGTGGGATCTAGGAGAGAAGCACAATGATACGGCAGTGAGGAGGTGACAGCGTAGCCCCCCAGCACAGGCACCAGGTAGTACAGGGAGGGCAGCATGGTGCAGGGAAGATGAGTGGGATCTAGGAGAGAAGCACAATGATACAGCAGTGAGAGGGTGACAGCGTAGCCCCCCAGCACCGGTACCAGGTAGTACAGGGAGGGCAGCATGGTGCAGGGAAGATGAGTCGGATCTAGGAGAGAAGCACAATGATACGGCAGTGAGAGGGTGACAGCGTAGCCCCCCAGCACAGGTACCAGGTAGTACAGGGAGGGAAGCATGGTGCAGGGAAGATGAGTGGGATCTAGGAGAGAAGCACAATGATACAGCAGTGAGAGGGTGACAGCGTAGCCCCCCAGCACAGGTACCAGGTAGTACAGGGAGGGCAGCATGGTGCAGGGAAGATGAGTGGGATCTAGGAGAGAAGCACAATGATACAGCAGTGAGAGGGTGACAGCGTAGCCCCCCAGCACAGGTACCAGGTAGTACAGGGAGGGTAGCATGGTGCAGGGAAGATGAGTGGGATCTAGGAGAGAAGCACAATGATACAGCAGTGAGAGGGTGACAGCGTAGCCCCCCAGCACAGGCACCAGGTAGTACAGGGAGGGCAGCATGGTGCAGGGAAGATGAGTGGGATCTAGGAGAGAAGCACAATGATACGGCAGTGAGGAGGTGACAGCGTAGCCCCCCAGCACAGGTACCAGGTAGTACAGGGAGGGTAGCATGGTGCAGGGAAGATGAGTGGGATCTAGGAGAGAAGCACAATGATACAGCAGTGAGAGGGTGACAGTGTAGCCCCCCAGCACAGGCACCAGGTAGTACAGGGAGGGCAGCATGGTGCAGGGAAGATGAGTGGGATCTAGGAGAGAAGCACAATGATACAGCAGTGAGAGGGTGACAGCGTAGCCCCCCAGCACAGGTACCAGGTAGTACAGGGAGGGCAGCATGGTGCAGGGAAGATGAGTGGGATCTAGGAGAGAAGCACAATGATACGGCAGTGAGAGGGTGACAGCGTAGCCCCCCAGCACAGGCACCAGGTAGTACAGGGAGGGCAGCATGGTGCAGGGAAGATGAGTGGGATCTAGGAGAGAAGCACAATGATACGGCAGTGAGGGGGTGACAGCGTAGCCCCCCAGCACAGGCACCAGGTAGTACAGGGAGGGCAGCATGGTGCAGGGAAGATGAGTGGGATCTAGGAGAGAAGCACAATGATACAGCAGTGAGAGGGTGACAGCGTAGCCCCCCAGCACAGGTACCAGGTAGTACAGGGAGGGCAGCATGGTGCAGGGAAGATGAGTGGGATCTAGGAGAGAAGTACAATGATACAGCAGTGAGGAGGTGACAGCGTAGCCCCCCAGCACAGGCACCAGGTAGTACAGGGAGGGCAGCATGGTGCAGGGAAGATGAGTGGGATCTAGGAGAGAAGCACAATGATACAGTAGAGCAGTGAGAGGGTGACAGCATAGCCCCCCAGCACAGGCACCAGGTAGTACAGGGAGAGCAGCATGGTGCAGGGAAGATGAGTGGGATCTAGGAGAGAAGCACAATGATACAGCAGTGAGGAGGTGACAGCGTAGCCCCCCAGCACAGGCACCAGGTAGTACAGGGAGGGCAGCATGGTGCAGGGAAAATGAGTGGGATCTAGAAGAGAAGCACAATGATACAGCAGTGAGGAGGTTACAGCGTAGCCCCCCCCAGCACAGGCACCAGGTAGTACAGGGAGGGCAGCATGGTGCAGGGAAGATGAGTGGGATCTAGGAGAGAAGCACAATGATACAGCAGTGAGAGGGTGACAGCGTGGCCCCCCAGCACAGGCACCAGGTAGTACAGGGAGGGCAGCATGGTGCAGGGAAGATGAGTGGGATCTAGGAGAGAAGCACAATGATACGGCAGTGAGAGGGTGACAGTGTAGCCCCCCCCCCCCCCCCCAGCACAGACACCAGGTAGTACAGGGAGGGCAGCATGGTGCAGGGAAGATGAGTGGGATCTAGGAGAGAAGCACAATGATACAGCAGTGAGAGGGTGACAGCGTAGCCCCCAGCACAGGTACCAGGTAGTACAGGGAGGGCAGCATGGTGCAGGGAAGATGAGTGGGATCTAGGAGAGAAGCACAATGATACAGCAGTGAGAGGGTGACAGCGTAGCCCCCCCCAGCACAGGTACCAGGTAGTACAGGGAGGGCAGCATGGTGCAGGGAAGATGAGTGGGATCTAGGAGAGAAGCACAATGATACAGCAGTGAGAGGGTGACAGCGTAGCCCCCCAGCACAGGCACCAGGTAGTACAGGGAGGGCAGCATGGTGCAGGGAAGATGAGTGGGATCTAGGAGAGAAGCACAATGATACAGCAGTGAGAGGGTGACAGCGTAGCCCCCCAGCACCGGTACCAGGTAGTACAGGGAGGGCAGCATGGTGCAGGGAAGATGAGTGGGATCTAGGAGAGAAGTACAATGATACGGCAGTGAGGAGGTGACAGCGTAGCCCCCCAGCACAGGCACCAGGTAGTACAGGGAGGGCAGCATGGTGCAGGGAAGATGAGTGGGATCTAGGAGAGAAGCACAATGATACAGCAGTGAGAGGGTGACAGCGTAGCCCCCCAGCACAGGTACCAGGTAGTACAGGGAGGGCAGCATGGTGCAGGGAAGATGAGTGGGATCTAGGAGAGAAGTACAATGATACGGCAGTGAGAGGGTGACAGCGTAGCCCCCCAGCACAGGCACCAGGTAGTACAGGGAGGGCAGCATGGTGCAGGGAAGATGAGTGGGATCTAGGAGAGAAGCACAATGATACAGCAGTGAGAGGGTGACAGCGTAGCCCCCCAGCACAGGCACCAGGTAGTACAGGGAGGGCAGCATGGTGCAGGGAAGATGAGTGGGATCTAGGAGAGAATCACAATGATACAGCAGTGAGAGGGTGACAGCGTAGCCCCCCAGCACAGGTACCAGGTAGTACAGGGAGGGCAGCATGGTGCAGGGAAGATGAGTGGGATCTAGGAGAGAAGCACAATGATACAGCAGTGAGAGGGTGACAGCGTAGCCCCCCAGCACAGGTACCAGGTAGTACAGGGAGGGCAGCATGGTGCAGGGAAGATGAGTGGGATCTAGGAGAGAAGCACAATGATACAGCAGTGAGGAGGTGACAGCGTAGCCCCCCAGCACAGGCACCAGGTAGTACAGGGAGGGCAGCATGGTGCAGGGAAGATGAGTGGGATCTAGGAGAGAAGCACAATGATACAGCAGTGAGAGGGTGACAGCGTAGCCCCCAGCACAGGCACCAGGTAGTACAGGGAGGGCAGCATGGTGCAGGGAAGATGAGTGGGATCTAGGAGAGAATCACAATGATACAGCAGTGAGAGGGTGACAGCGTAGCCCCCCAGCACAGGCACCAGGTAGTACAGGGAGGGCAGCATGGTGCAGGGAAGATGAGTGGGATCTAGGAGAGAATCACAATGATACAGCAGTGAGAGGGTGACAGCGTAGCCCCCCAGCACAGGTACCAGGTAGTACAGGGAGGGCAGCATGGTGCAGGGAAGATGAGTGGGATCTAGGAGAGAAGCACAATGATACGGCATTGAGGAGGTGACAGCGTAGCCCCCCAGCACAGGCACCAGGTAGTACAGGGAGGGCAGCATGGTGCAGGGAAGATGAGTGGGATCTAGGAGAGAAGCACAATGTAACGGCAGTGAGAGGGTGACAGCGTAGCCCCTCAGCACAGGCACCAGGTAGTACAGGGAGGGCAGCATGGCGCAGGGAAGATGAGTGGGATCTAGGAGAGAAGCACAATGATACAGCAGTGAGAGGGTGACAGCGTAGCCCCCCAGCACAGGCACCAGGTAGTACAGGGAGGGCAGCATGGTGCAGGGAAGATGAGTGGGATCTAGGAGAGAAGCACAATGATACAGCAGTGAGAGGGTGACAGCGTAGCCCCCCAGCACAGGCACCAGGTAGTACAGGGAGGGCAGCATGGCGCAGGGAAGATGAGTGGGATCTAGGAGAGAAGCACAATGATACAGCAGTGAGAGGGTGACAGCGTAGCCCCCCAGCACAGGCACCAGGTAGTACAGGGAGGGCAGCATGGTGCAGGGAAGATGAGTCGGATCTAGGAGAGAAGCACAATGATACAGCAGTGAGAGGGTGACATCGTAGCCCCCCCCCAGCACAGGTACCAGGTAGTACAGGGAGGGCAGCATTGTGCAGGGAAGATGAGTGGGATCTAGGAGAGAAGCACAATGATACAGCAGTGAGAGGGTGACAGCGTAGCCCCCCAGCACAGGCACCAGGTAGTACAGGGAGGGCAGCATGGTGCAGGGAAGATGAGTGGGATCTAGGAGAGAAGCACAATGATACAGCAGTGAGAGGGTGACAGCGTAGCCCCCCAGCACAGGCACCAGGTAGTACAGGGAGGGCAGCATGGTGCAGGGAAGATGAGTGGGATCTAGGAGAGAAGCACAATGATACAGCAGTGAGAGGGTGACAGCGTAGCCCCCCAGCACAGGTACCAGGTAGTACAGGGAGGGCAGCATGGTGCAGGGAAGATGAGTGGGATCTAGGAGAGAAGCACAATGATACAGCAGTGAGAGGGTGACAGCGTAGACCCCCAGCACAGGTACCAGGTAGTACAGGGAGGGCAGCATGGTGCAGGGAAGATAAGTGGGATCTAGGAGAGAAGCACAGTGATACGGCAGTGAGAGGGTGACAGCGTAGCCCCCCAGCACAGGCACCAGGTAGTACAGGGAGGGCAGCATGGCGCAGGGAAGATGAGTGGGATCTAGGATAGAAGCACAATGATACAGCAGTGAGAGGGTGACAGTGTAGCCCCCCAGCACAGGTACCAGGTAGTACAGGGAGGGCAGCATGGTGCAGGGAAGATGAGTGGGATCTAGGAGAGAAGCACAATGATACAGCAGTGAGAGGGTGACAGCGTAGCCCCCCAGCACAGGCACCAGGTAGTACAGGGAGGGCAGCATGGTGCAGGGAAGATGAGTGGGATCTAGGAGAGAAGCACAATGATACAGCAGTGAGAGGGTGACAGCGTAGCCCCCCAGCACAGGCACCAGGTAGTACAGGGAGGGCAGCATGGTGCAGGGAAGATGAGTGGGATCTAGGAGAGAAGCACAATGATACAGCAGTGAGAGGGTGACAGCGTAGCCCCCCAGCACAATGATACAGCAGTGAGAGGGTGACAGCGTAGCCCCCCAGCACAATGATACGGCAGTGAGAGGGTGACAGTGATGTTGCAGAAAGGAATGTGCATAATAATACAGCTGCAGGGAAATAGCAGAATGGAGACAGCAGCCGGGAGGTGACATACACGTCTCTGGGATCACACAGCACTCTCTTCAGTCTCTGTGCTGTCACCAGCCGTCTCTCCGGGCACTTGTAAGTCTCTCAGCCATTCTGGCACAGCCTCAGTCCCCTCCCTGCTGTGGTCACTGCCCAGCAACAGTCTGACTCCTTCTGCCTGTCCTTACCCTGCTTCCCGGATCTATATCCATGGCTGGCACCATATATCCTCTGCACTGGCACACATTATTTGATACTACCCACTGGCACATATTATCCCCTACTCCCCAGTGGCAGAGATGATCCCCTACTCCCCAGTGGCACAGATGATCCCCTACTCCCCAGTGACACAGATTATCCCCTACTCCCCAGTGACACAGATAATCTCCTACTCCCCAATGACACAGATAATCTCCTACTCCCCAATGACACAGATTATCCCCTACTCCCCACTGGTAGATTATCCTCTACTCCATACTGGCACATTTTATCCCCTACTCCCCACTGGCACAGATTATTCCCTACTCCCCATTGGTACAGATTATCTCCTACTCCCCACTGGTAGATTATTCTCTACTCCCCACTTGAACAGATTATTCCCTACTCTCCACTGGCACAGATCATCCTTTACTCCTTACTGGCACAGTGTATCCCCTATTTCTCACTGGCGGAGATTATGTTTGACTCCCCACTGGCACTGATCATTCTCTACTGCCCACTAGCAAAGAATATCCTCTTCTCTCCAGTTGCACACATTACCCCTTACTCTCTACTGGCACAGATTATCCTCTACTCCCCACTGGCACAGATTATCCCCTACTCCCCACTGGCACATATTATCCTCTACTCTCCACTGCCACAGATTATCCTCTGCTCCCCACTGGCACACATTACCCCCTATTCCCCACTGGCACAGATTATCCTCTACTCCCCACTGGCACAGATTATCCCCTACTCCCCACTGGCACATATTATCCTCTACTCTCCACTGCCACAGATTATCCTCTGCTCCCCACTGGCACACATTACCCCCTACTCCCCACAGGAACATATTATCCCCTACTCCCCACTGGCACAGATGATCCTTTACTCCCCACTGGCACATATTATCCTCTACTCTCCACTGCCACATATTATCCTCTGCTCCCCACTGGCACACATTACCCCCTACTCCCCACTGGCACAGATTATCCCCTACTCCCCACAGGCACAGATCCCTGCAGTGGTTTCCAAACTTTTTTCAATCACTGCACCCCTAAGTATCAGAACATTTTTCACGGCACCCCTAGCCCAAATGTTTCTAATTGAGAAAATAGAAATGAATATTAACGTAAGTAAATTGTGTTTATTCCCTAGTGTCAGTTATGTGATGGGGACAGGATTCACTTCTTTTTGTCCACAATTTGTCTATTACATTGGTCATAAAATTATTTTAATGGGTCATGGACCACCAATCCAGAACACCCCTGCAGGTCCTCCTAGGCACCCTAGGGTGCAACGGCACACAGTTTGGGAACCACTGCCCTACTCCCTACTGGCACAGAGTATCTGCCCACATCTCCAGGCTCCTCTCCTGGCACACGGTATCTTCCCACATCTCTTGGCACACTGTACCTGCTCTTGGTCCCTGGCACACTGTACTTGCTCCTTTCCTGGCACACAGTATCTTCCAATGTCTCCTGGCATATGATATCTTCCCACATTGCCTGGCACACTGTACCCCCTTGTGGTCCCTGGCACACTGTACCTGCTTGTGGTCCCTGGCACACTGTACCCCCTTGCGGTCCCTGGCACACTGTACCTGCGGATGGTCCCTGGTACCGGTATTGCCTTCTATCCTGGTGCATGCAGATGCTCCCCTCTCCCGGTTCCTCTTTCTACTCGCTCTCTAGACTGGGAACGAATGTTCTGTGCATCAGGAGCTGACAGCTGAAAATCAGCAGTTTTGGTCAGTGCTTGCGGGAGATGGTCACATGACTGGACAGTGTCCTCTGCGATGTCACTCAGCTCTGTGACATCATGTATAATTCACATCTTAGTTGCCAGACCAGGGACTCTGATTTCCGGGTGGTTATGGGGTTAATAGGCTACCTGAGGTACAAACACACCCATCTGCATTCCAGGACAGGTGCATACCTGCCTTCTCGTACACACATGGCCAAAACCTGTTTGGGCAGCAGCGTTGGGGCGAGGAGATCTGACCTTCCCATGCCCATCCCTCTTGTACCCATGGGAAAAGCCACAGTGGCACAGCTTAGTATGGGGGCATGGACATAGCACATGTGTGACTGTAACACAGGGGGAGCAGTGAGTAACAGAAATCTGTATACATAAGGGTATATACACAGTGATAACGTTGTGTACAGCGGAGCAGAGCTGTATACACTGGGACACAGAGAGATAGTGTGACATCACTGATATGTGGCATCCCATAGTCACACATTAACCGCAGCATGGGTGGCACTCAGTGACTATCAGCATGGCACGGTCATTAGAATGTGGCGCTCTCATCAGAAGGGGGTAAAGTCATAGGAACGTGGCACTCTCATCAGAACATGGCAAAGTCATTGGAACGTGGCACTCTCATCAGAACATGGTTCTGTCATTGGAACGTGGCACTCATCAGAACATTTTACTATCATTGGAACGTGACACACATGAGAACATGTTACTGTTATTGGAATCTGGCAGTCTCATCAGAACATGGCATTGTCATTGGAACGTGGCACTCTCATCAAAACATGTCATTGGAACGTGGCACTCATCAGAACATGTTACTGTCATTGGAATGTGGCTCTCTCATCAGAACGTGGCAAAGTCATTGGAACGTAGCAATCTCATCAGAACATGTTACTGTCATTAGAACGTGGCACTCTCAGCAGAACATGTTACTGTCATTGGAACGTGGCACTCTCAGCAGAACATGGCAGAGTCATTGGAACGTGGCACTCACATTAGGACATTTCAGTGTCATTGGAACGTGGACCTCATGAGAACGTGGCAAAGTCATTGGAACGTGGCACCCTCATCAGAACATGTTACTGTCATTGGAATGTGGCACTCTCATCAGAATATGTTACTGTCATTGGAATGTGGCACTCTCAGCAGAACATGTTACTGTCATTGGAACGTGGCACCCTCATCAGAACATGTTACTGTCATTGAAACGTGGCACCCTCATCAGAACGTGGCAAAGTCATTGGAACGTGGCACCCTCATCAGAACATGTTACTGTCATTGGAACGTGGCACCCTCATCAGAACGTGGCAAAGTCATTGGAACGTGGCACCCTCATCAGAACATGTTACTGTCATTGGAATGTGACACGCATGAGAACATGTTACTGTCATTGGAACGTGGCACCCTCATCAGAACATGGCATTGTCATTGGAACGTGGCACTCTCATCAAAACATGTCATTGGAACGTGGCACTCATCAGAACATGTTACTGTCATTGGAATGTGGCTCTCTCATCAGAACGTGGCAAAGTCATTGGAACGTAGCAATCTCATCAGAACATGTTACTGTCATTAGAACGTGGCACTCTCAGCAGAACATGTTACTGTCATTGGAACGTGGCACTCTCAGCAGAACATGGCAGAGTCATTGGAACGTGGCACTCACATTAGGACATTTCAGTGTCATTGGAACGTGGACCTCATGAGAACGTGGCAAAGTCATTGGAACGTGGCACCCTCATCAGAACATGTTACTGTCATTGGAATGTGGCACTCTCATCAGAATATGTTACTGTCATTGGAATGTGGCACTCTCAGCAGAACATGTTACTGTCATTGGAACGTGGCACCCTCATCAGAACATGTTACTGTCATTGAAACGTGGCACCCTCATCAGAACGTGGCAAAGTCATTGGAACGTGGCACCCTCATCAGAACATGTTACTGTCATTGGAACGTGGCACCCTCATCAGAACGTGGCAAAGTCATTGGAACGTGGCACCCTCATCAGAACATGTTACTGTCATTGGAATGTGACACGCATGAGAACATGTTACTGTCATTGGAACGTGGCACCCTCATCAGAACATGGCAAAGTCATTGGAACATGGTTTTACCCTCTCAATCTTTGAGGAAGAGGAGGAAGGGGGCGCAGCGGGCTGGCGGTTGGTGGGTGTTAGAGGTTCTGGCTATAGAGTCGCTCTCCATTCGGCTATTCGATTAGGCGCGCCAAACGGGCACCTGCAGCCGCATCGCAGCCATGTTGAGCACGGCTACAACTGTATATCAATGGCTCAGCAAGATGGTAAAGTCATATTAGCTGAAGCAGTAATTAAGGGCCTGATTCTGGTTTGCATGGTATGGGTCGAATTCGCCCCAGTGATTGATGTTGCGGGTCTGCGTGTAGTCATCCCCATGAAAACACTGGGCGTTCCCCTGGGAATACACGTGGGCTGATGCCTGCGTGGGGCGGGCAGCTGACGTCACATGACATCAGCACCCGCCCCCTTTTCGGCATATAGCGGCTGTAATAAAAGTCCGTTCACACTGACTTTATTACCAAAGGCCGGAGAAACCATTTGATGGGCCGCAACCATCGATTAATTTCTCCTGCTAGCGGCCGCTTGCAAGGGCAGGTCCATATCCAGGGATTTTGGCACCTGGAGGGCGCAAAAGGTGCTAGCAAGCAGATATAGCAACGTGCATCGTACTGTAGTGATCATTAGCAACGTGCGCTGTACTGTAGTGATCATTAGCAACGTGCGCTGTACTGTAGTGATCATTAGCAACGTGCGCTGTACTGTAGTGATCATTAGCAACGTGCGCTGTACTGTAGTGATCATTAGCGACGTGCGCTGTACTGTAGTGATCATTAGCGACGTGCGCTGTACTGTAGTGATCATTAGCAACGTGCGCTGTACTGTAGTGATCATTAGCAACGTGCGCTGTACTGTAGTGATCATTAGCAACGCGCGCTGTACTGTAGTGATCATTATCAACGCGCGCTGTACTGTAGTGATCATTAGCGACGTGCGCTGTACTGTAGTGATCATTAGCGCGCTGTACTGTAGTGATCATTAGCGCGCTGTACTGTAGTGATCATTAGCGCGCTGTACTGTAGTGATCATTAGCAACGTGCGCTGTACTGTAGTGATCATTAGCAACGTGCACTGTACTGTAGTGATCATTAGCAACGTGCGCTGTACTGTAGTGATCATTAGCAACGTGCGCTGTACTGTAGTGATCATTATCAACGCGCAATGTACTGTAGTGATCATTAGCAACGTGCGCTGTACTGTAGTGATCATTAGCGCGCTGTACTGTAGTGATCATTAGCGCGCTGTACTGTAGTGATCATTAGCAACGTGCGCTGTACTGTAGTGATCATTAGCAACGTGCACTGTACTGTAGTGATCATTAGCAACGTGCGCTGTACTGTAGTGATCATTAGCAACGTGCGCTGTACTGTAGTGATCATTAGCAACGTGCGCTGTACTGTAGTGATCATTATCAACGTGCGCTGTACTGTAGTGATCATTAGCAACGTGCGCTGTACTGTAGTGATCATTAGCAACGTGCGCTGTACTGTAGTGATCATTAGCAACGTGCGCTGTACTGTAGTGATCATTATCAACGCGCGCTGTACTGTAGTGATCATTATCAACGCGCGCTGTACTGTAGTGATCATTATCAACGCGCGCTGTACTGTAGTGATCATTTGCAACGCGCGCTGTACTGTAGTGATCATTAGCAACGCGCGCTGTACTGTAGTGATCATTATCAACGCGCAATGTACTGTAGTGATCATTAGCAACGCGCAATGTACTGTAGTGATCATTAGCAACGTGCGCTGTACTGTAGTGATCATTAGCAACGTGCGATGTACTGTAGTGATCATTCGCAACGTGCAATGTACTGTAGTGATCATTCGCAACGTGCGCTGTACTGTAGTGATCATTAGCAACGTGCGCTGTACTGTAGTGATCATTAGCAACGCGCGCTGTACTGTAGTGATTAGCAACGCGCACTGTACTGTAGTGATCATTAGCAACGTGCGCTGTACTGTAGTGATCATTAGCAACGTGCACTGTACTGTAGTGATCATTAGCAACGTGCAATGTACTGTAGTGATCATTAGCAACGTGCGCTGTACTGTAGTGATCATAAGCAACTTGCGATGTACTGTAGTGATCATTATCAATGTGCACTGTACTGTAGTGATCATAAGCAACTTGCGATGTACTGTAGTGATCATTAGCAACGTGCACTGTACTGTAGTGATCATTAGCAACGTGCACTGTACTGTAGTGATCATTAGCAACGTGCGCTGTACTGTAGTGATCATTAGCAACCTGCACTGTACTGTAGTGATCATAAGCAACTTGCGATGTACTGTAGTGATCATTATCAATGTGCACTGTACTGTAGTGATCATAAGCAACTTGCGATGTACTGTAGTGATCATTAGCAACCTGCACTGTACTGTAGTGATCATAAGCAACTTGCGATGTACTGTAGTGATCATTATCAATGTGCACTGTACTGTAGTGATCATAAGCAACTTGCGATGTACTGTAGCGATCATTAGCAACGTTCGCTGTACTGTAGTGATCATTAGCAACGTGCGCTGTACTGTAGTGATCATTAGCAACTTGCAATGTACTGTAGTGATCATTATCAATGTGCACTGTACTGTAGTGATCATAAGCAACTTGCGATGTACTGTAGTGATCATTATCAATGTGCACTGTACTGTAGTGATCATAAGCAACTTGCACTGCACTGTAGTGATCATTAGCAACGTGCAATGTTCTGTAGTGATCATTCTTTCCGTAACCCCAAGCGATTCTAAGTTGGACAGAAATGGCGTTTCCGGGAGCAGCTAGGCAGCAAAAAATGTTAACACACACACACAAAAATGCAACTCGGAATCGATTTTGCTAATGCTTCTAAAATTATAAAAGGTGTCACCCATAGCAACCAGATTCTATCATTTTGCATCCTAGAAAATGAATGACATAGGGGGTTATTCTGGCTAGGGCCCGATTACCGCAACTAGAATAACGTCATGGCCTGATTACCATGGGAACGCCCAGCTTTTACTTGGGAACGCCCATGAAATGTTGGGCGTTCCCATGGGCGCGACTATCCCTGCTGCTCCACACCTCCAGGCCGCAGTCTGCTCGCCCTGGCCACACGCACCTGGCGTATGCACGTGCGCAGAAATGACCCTGCGCATACGCCCACCATCGGCCCCCGTGCGAATGGAACAGAATAACCCCCATAATCTGATTGGTTGCTATGGGAAACATCATCTTTATTTCATTTTTACACCCTTTAGAACCCTGGTTCCTCATGTCCCTACCGCTCAGGCTGCGCACCGCCTCACAGCTTCGTAGGGTTATAAGGAACAGAACACAGCAGCTTATGTAAGTCACCCCATACTATCCTATATGGGACATTGTACCATCTATACTATAACGAGAGCCCTGTCTATAATATCATGTACCGTGGCATATTGAGCATTACCACAGAACCAGACCACAGCACGCCCAGAATCTGTCGGAGAACCTTTATTATGTTACATGCCAAAGGTTGGAAAAGAAATGTTTTCCCTTCTGCCAAGTACAAGTGAGAAAATCATCTGGAAATTCGGGAGCTGGAGTCTCGTTCCAAAGTGCAGAACGCCCGTCTGCCTCCGCCCACACGGCGACACGTCATGCAGATACTCAGCGCTGTACAGCTACCAGTGTGCCCCCCTCTTCTCTGCCACTATCTGGATGAACTGGGAGTGGCTGGCATATAAGGAACAGCTGCTGCACATATCCACCCAGCGCACGTTGCCCGCATCGTCACCAGCTTGGAGGGTGACCTGCTCCAGCATGTTCCCTGTCAGATGATAGAAGAGACGGGTATCAGTATGGAGACACATAGGAAGGGAGGACACAATTTACATACATTAAATCCCACCTGTCTCATCGTGATAATTGACAGCTAGCGTCTCCATCCAGGCGTTATCGGTGTTACGGGGATCGTCTACGTACCCACGGTATATCTGTAATGACACAATTACGGTATATATACACACGTATATGTATACTACACAGAGTAGTTATCACTCTATTACCCTACACATTCCAAATCCCCTGCAGTTCCTCTTTCCTGCTTTGCGAGTCGCTCTCTGCTGTGGTGCTTCTTGCACAGTCGGGTCTGCTTCTCAGGACTGATATACACACCACACTGTGCTAGGAGCCCGACCGCAGTGAGCGACACCCCGGACACTACTGAACACTGAATAAAGCTTCTATATCGGGCAGCCCCAGCCCTATGTCTGCTGCACACAATCACGTGTCGTTCTTTCCACGGACTTAGCCAAGGAGTAAAATCTCAGACACGCTGTAAGCACTGAGAGGTGGAACGTGCCAGCACAGAGCAATTATATAGGGCATCGGCTCCGGGGAAAGCTGCTCCTGTATATTCGGACCGCCGTCCATAAGATGGTTGACATTTATTAGGTTGACACCGTTGGGTCGACATACAGGAAGGTCGACAGGGGTCTAGGTCGACATGGGTCAATGTCGACAGGGGTCTAGGTCGACAAGGAACTAGGTCGACACATGTGTTAGCTCGACATGGGTTAGGTCAATGGTCAAAATGTTTTTGTTTTTTTTACTGCTTTTTGTCCCAAAGGTCGACATAGTCGACATGGACACAATTTTAAGTGTACCGCACCCCCTCGCATCGCTCACAATGCTCTGGGCACAGTGCCACTATTTTATTCTCCCACCACGCCCTAGTGGATGGTAGGGTATGAAATACCGGCCAAAAACCCATGTCGACCTTTTGACCGTCGACCTAACGCATGTGTCGACCTAGACCCATGTCAACCTTCCTGTATGTCAACCCAACGGTGTCAACCTAATGACCATTGGACCGTATCCCACCAGCTGTATGGCTTCATCTGGGCCTCTTACCCACCTCTTCATATCATCAGGGGAATCATTCCCTCGCTATGTAACACTAACTTGCTCCAGTGGCATGGAACGCTGAGTCCTTAGCTGGCAGGGTGACCCAGTGCCATTGACACGTTCTGCACCGGTGCAGTAAGTACTCTGCTTGTGTTATTATACCTCTAAGTGCTCCTGAGAGAAGAGGCGATGGATTCTCTCTTCTGTGTCCCCCTTTTCCCCGGTTTTCTCCAGGGAGTTTAGGGCCTCCTCACAGAACTCCCTGCGCAGCGTGGCAGTCACCCGTTCTCCCGGATCCACCATCCCCTGCACATGTGGGAACAGAGACATGTCAGGCTAGACGGTAACTACATGCAAACACGCTCCGCAGCGGACAGGCGCTGTACACGGAAGTACCAGGCGCTCTTACACCAAGGTTCTCTGCAGGGTCATGTACACAGTGTTGTTAGAGGCAGAAGGGAGCCCACATTAGGCGGAGATGCAGGTCCTGATATGCCACATGAAGTAGTCTGGGGTTGCTCCAAGGTAGGTAGCTCTTAGGGCCTTATTTTGGTTCATTCTTTCTGACAAAATCCTTCTTAGATGGGCAAAACCATGTGCACTGCAGGTGGGGCAGATGTAACTTGTGCAGAGAGAATTACATTTGGGTGGGGTTTTACTTCAAAGTGAGATCTATATTGCAGTGTAAAAATAAAGCAGTCAGTATTTACCCTGCACAGAAACAAAATTACTCACCCAAAACTAATTCTCTCTGCACATGTTACATCTGCCCCACCTGCAGTGCACATGGTTTTGTCCATCTAAGAAGGATTTTGTCAGAAAGAATGAACCAAAATAAGGCCCTTAGTTCTGATATACCAAGTAAGGAGCCATTATCATGTGGCTCCTTGCTAGTTAATCGTAGACCCAATTTAGGGTAACGGTGGTGTGGGGTGCGGTGCCCCTGGACTGGTTGTGCTGGGTGGCTCTACATTCTATTAACACTTTTTTTATTTTCCCTCACTAACACTATTTCTTTAATATTTTAATTACATCTAATTCTTTCCCCCTCTCTCTCTATACATAGCTTCAGCTTCTTATCACTAATATTTATTAACACTTAGTATCTCACTGGCATGCTGCGCTGGGCTTCCCAGCTTATGATAGTTTTTGGGGTGCCACACCCTGCACCTAGATATAGCGCTAGGGACCCCCAATATACAGAGAAGCCTTGACGCAGCTTGGGGGCATGTCATACACCTGCGCAGGTATATGTAACCAATATCTCTGAATTCTATTATCATGTAGTGTTCAAGATTGGTTACTAATACTATTCAGTGAGCCGGGGGAACCAATGTCTTGTTTTACTTACTCATGTACACAGTGCCTGACGGGGTACGACATTCCCCCCTTACTACCCCTCACTTCTATTCTGCCCAAATTACCCCTCTCTTCTATTTTATAATACCCCTTTATTCTCACCAATTGCCCCCTCTATTCTCCCCAATTGCCCCCTCTATTTTACATGATTGCCCCTCTATTCTATATGATTTCCCCATCTATTCTCACCGATTGCCCCCTCTATTCTATTCCACCTAATTACCCCAATTTTTTTGAAGCCTAAATAATGGTAATAATATAGAAGAAAAAATTCAGGTCTGAATGACAGATGAAAGCCGCACCAGCGCGTTACGGATGTTTACAGTGGGCGTTTTAGTCCTTGGATGTATAAACATCAGGGAAGAACTTTGCTCCCTTCAAAGATCTATTTACCTACGTACAAATGTAACCGCTCACTGTAAATAGGACTAACAAAAGACAACGTATTGAAACAACAACCGGTTCCAAAACGCGTCGTACCAGAAAAACCACAAGACAGCTGAGAAGCGCGTTACTGTGGTAATGTTGGATGCAATCTGTCCGTATACATTAGGACAGAGGAGATAGAGCAGGTATAGGTTGTATAGTGTATACTGGGAATCCATTACTGTGCCAGTAGCATCGTTCTCAGTCAACCCCCCTTTCTTACGCTATTGTACAATCATTTATTTGGCTTTAAACAATTAAAGTGACTGTAGTGATCATTCTAGCACCCTGCACCTTTCAGAACTCATGCAGTACCTCTTTTCTGCCTAGGGTGTTGTTCTCTGCTTCTAGAACAATCTGGTCTGTATCCTAGTGCTGAAATACAGACCAGACTGTGCTGAAAGCACCAAAGCAGGGAGCGACACCCAAGGCAGGTTGTGAAAGGTGCAGGGTGCTAGAATGATCATTATAATGCTTTGTTTACGGTGCATTATTAGATGGATTACCAGTAAGCGCCTTGAGTCCAGAACTATCCAGCAATCAGAAGGGTCCTGTGCGAGCCGGACAATACTCTGCCTGCTGCACAATGACCCTGATTATACGCTGGACATAGCCCCCCGAGTACAGTGTTCCGCTTCTCGCTGTTCACTCTGCAACAGGTGAGTTACCCAGAGGCCAAACCTGGCACCCGCACTCACCCCGGGTATGGCCCACTGCCCGCAGTCCTTCCTCTGTATGGCCACAAACTGTAAGATGGGTTTTCCAGACTCCAAGTCCGTCACCCTCTTTCCCGCAGCATCCCGCTTCCACCTAGAGAAAGAACACGGCATAAGAGCGATCCAGGCATAACAGCGTTATTAGGAGCGTTAGGAAGGCGCTGTGCTCACCTCGTTATAATGGGGTCCGCCGCATGGTTGGGTCCCCATCTGCCGAGTAACCCTCTTCCTATCACCCCTGTGCGTCCTCTGGGGTTTCTGGAGATGACAAGGTATTGTGTAAGTCAGTCAGAGTGACAATAATCCCACCAGAAGCCTCCGTTCCACCAACACCCACCTTGGGGTTCTGTTCTTGACCTGGTATATCCCTTCAAAACTTGTCCTCTCCACTGACCCATCTAAAGCATTGTACTGTGGGCAGAAGCCGTCGGTGCTGCAAGAGATGATGATCGCGTTACAGGACGCCAACATGAGACCGCAATGTATGAGGCCAGAGAGACAGGGAAGCATACGCAGGGATACACAGGAGCTGGCTGTCATTCGTAGTCAGATAAGATTTTCTGCTGCTCTCCTATACAGGTCCCCAGGGCAGGAATGAAGCATTGTGCCCACATGGCTACATTAAAGAGGTTTAGAAAATACTGGTGGTCAGAGGTTGATGTTCGATGTTTTCCCCATCAATGGGTGGGACACCGCTGTTTTGTGCACGTACGGTGTGAATAATAAAGTTATTTTACCCTCTTATACTAGCTGCTGAACACCATTGTCTGGCCCGTAACAGAAAGACTGCAGCGTAACAAGGAGACAGAATAGGGGAAGGAACATGCACCGCTGGCCGGGGGAGATGCAACGTAATACAGAACAGGATCTGTGGGAGCAGGGGGTCTCTCACCATTCAGAAGGGTCTGCCCAGAATGGCTGGGCAAGAACAGGAGGGGCCGTGTACTGAACAGGCTGGTACTCCGGCCAATCCACAGACCAGCTGACTTTTTCCGGGGGCACGGGCCACCTCTCAACCTTTGACCCTGGGTAAGGAGAGGTCAGCGCCTTCACATGAGTTGCCATCACAGGTTGGCGGCTGCGGTTACGGTACCAATAAGCGATAACAAGACTATGGAGAGATTGAAGAGGCAATGGGTGAATTAGGCATTATATGGACAAGACAGCAGGAATGATGTTAGGACACCTAATAACTAGACAAATAGTATAGATCAGTGGTAGCCAACTACGGTCACATTTTCCAGACAACCTAGCTGCTGCACAGGTGCACTTATTTCTCATTGACACATTTTCAAAGATCCACAGATGGAGCTAATTACTTCATTTGTGATTCTGTGAGGAGACAAAACATTAACTGTTGGTAGCTCTTGAGGACTGGAGTTGGCTACCCCGGGTATAGATCATAGGTTCTCAAACTCGGTCCTCAGGACACCACACAGCGCATGTTTTGCAGGTCTCCTCACAAAATCACAAGTGAAGTAATTGGCTCCACCTGTGGATCTTTTAAAATGTGTCAATGAGTAATGAGTGCACCTGTGGGGGGACCTGGAAACCATGAACTGTGTGTGGTCCTGAAGACCGAGTTTGAAAACCCCTGGTATAGATAAAACTTTGGGGTAATGTAGAGTGTGAGACATATTTGCCTACCTGACCCTCTTCATGCGGGAGACAATGCTCTGCTCCTGGACTTCCCTGGTAATGTATGATTGCATCACCTGTGGTGAAACACCTTTACCTAGCTCCCCACAGGTGCTGGCAATCATACATTACCAGGGTAGACCAGAAACAGAGCATTTTCTCCCGCATGGAGAGAGTAAGGTAGGCAAGTATGGTGTGAGACCGACAATCATTTACACCAGACATTCCCAATCTCGGCCCCTAAGGCACACTAACAAGTCCAGGATTTAGTGATAGCCAGGCTTGAGCACAGCTGACTTAATTAGTACCTTATTTAACCATTGGTTCTGCAGGCTGTATTTCACAAACCTGCACTGTCAGTGTATCCTGAGGCCCAAGGTTAGGAATGCCTGATTTACAGGTTAGTCCTGCACTTCCTGCTTCTCATTCTCTATTACACTGCCCCCCTGTGGTCACTCTTTATTTGATTGTGCAGTGCTGGGATATCACTGTAGTGCAGTGGTTTCCAAAGTACCCCCAACAGTTCACGTTTTCCAGGTCTCCTCACAGAATCACAAGTGAAATAATTATCCCCACCTGTGGATCTTTCAAAATGTGTCAGTAAGCAATGACTGCACCTGTGCACCTGCAGGGTGACCTGGGGAATGTGTCCGTGAGTAATGAGTGCACCTGTGCACCTGCAGGGTGACCTGGGAAATGTGTCAGTGAGTAATGAGTGCACCTGTGTACCTGCTGGGTGACCTGGGAAATTTGCCAGTGAGTAATGAGTGCACCTGCTGGGTGACCTGGGACATGTGTCAATGAGTAATGGGTGACCTAGGAAATGTGTCAGTGAGTAATGAGTACACCTGTGCACCTGCTGGGTGACCTGGGAAATGTGCCAGTGAGTAATGAGTGCACCTGTGTACCTGCGGGGTAACCTGGGGAATGTGTCAGTGATTAATGACTGTGCACCTGCTGGGTAACCTGGGGAATGTGTCAGCGAGTAATGACTGCACCTGTGCACCTGCTGGGTAACCTGGGGAATGTGTCAGTTAATGCACCTGTGCACCTGCAGGGTGACCTGGGAAATGTGTCAGTGAGTAATGAGTACACCTGTGCACCTGCTGGGTGACCTGGGAAATGTGTCAGTGAGTAATGAGTACACCTGTGCACCTGATGGGTGACCTGGGAAATGTGTCAGTGATAAATGAGTGCACCTGCAGGGTGACCTGGGGAATGTGTCAGTGAGTAATGACTGCACCTGTGCACCTGCTGGGTAACCTGGGGAATGTGTCAGCAAGTAATGAGTACACCTGTGCACCTGCTGGGTAACCTGGGGAATGTGTCAGTGTGTATCGAGTGCACCTGTGCACCTGCTGGGTGACCTGGGAAATGTGTCATTGAGTAATAAGTACACCTGTGCACCTGCTGGGTGACCTGGGAAATTTGCCAGTGAGTAATGAGTGCACCTGCTGGGTGACCTGGGACATGTGTCAGTGAGTAATGAGTACACCTGCGCTCCTGCCGGGAGACCTGGGAAATGTGTCAGTAAGTAATGAGTACACCTGTGTACCTGCAGGGTGACCTGGGAAATGTGTCAGTGAGTAATGAGTACACCTGCTGGGTAAACTGGGAAATGTGTCAGTGAGTAATGAGTACACCTGTGCACTTGCTGGGTAACCTGGAGAATGTGTCAGTGAGTAATGAGTACATCCGTGCACCTGCTGGGTGACCTGGGAAATGTGTCAGTGAGTAATGAGTACACCTGCTGGGTGACCTGGGAAATGTGTCAGTGAGTAATGAGTGCACCTGCAGGGTGACCTGGAGAATGTGCCAGTGAGTAATGACTGCACCTGTGCACCGGTTGGGTAACCTGGGGAATGTGTCAGTGAGTAATGAGTACACCTGTGCACCTGCTGGGTAACCTGGGGAATGTGTCAGTGAGTAACGAGTGCACCTGCAGGGTGACCTGGGAAATGTGTCAGTGAGCAATGAGTACACCTGTGCACCTGCTGGGTGACCTGGGAAATGTGTCAGTGAGTAATGAGTACACCTGTGCACCTGCTGGGTGACCTGGGAAATGTGTCAGTGAGTAATGAGTACACCTGTGCCCCTGCTGGGTGACCTGGGAAATGTGTCAGTGAGTAATGAGTACACCTGTGCACCTGCTGGGTGACCTGGGAAATGTGCAAGTGAGTAATGAGTGCACCTGCTGGGTGACCTGGGAAATGTGTCAGTGATTAATGAGTGCACCTGCCGGTAACCTGGGGAATGTGTCAGTGAGTAGTGAGTGCACCTGTGCACCTGCTGGGTATCCTGGGGAATGTGCCAGTGAGTAGGGAGTGCACCTGTGCACCTGCAGGGTGACCTGGGAAATGTGTCAGTGAGTAGTGAGTACACCTGTGCACCTGCTGGGTGACCTGGGAAATGTGTCAGTGAGTAATGAGTACACCTGTGCACCTGCTGGGTGACCTGGGAAATTTGCCAGTGAGTAATGAGTGCACCTGCTGGGTGACCTGGGACATGTGTCAATGAGTAATGGGTGACCTGGGAAATGTGTCAGTGAGTAATGAGTACACCTGTGCACCTGCCGGGTGACCTGGGAAATGTGCCAGTGAGTAATGAGTGCACCTGTGTACCTGCCGGGTAACCTGGGGAATGTGTCAGTGATTAATGACTGTGCACCTGCTGGGTAACCTGGGGAATGTGTCAGAGATGAATGACTGCACCTGTGCACCTGCTGGGTAACCTGGGGAATGTGTCAGTGAGTGCACCTGTAGGGTGACCTGGGAAATGTGTCAGTGAGTAATGAGTACACCTGTGCACCTGCTGGGTGACCTGGGAAATGTGTCAGTGAGTAATGAGTACACCTGTGCACCTGCTGGGTGACCTGGGAAATGTGTCAGTGATTAATGAGTGCACCTGTGCACCTGCCGGGTGACCTGGGGAATGTGTCAGCCAGTAATGAGTGCACCTGTGCACCTGCTGGGTGACCTGGGAAATGTGTCAGTGAGTAATGACTGCACCTGTGCACCTGCTGGGTAACCTGGGGAATGTGTCAGCAAGTAATGAGTACACCTGTGCACCTGCTGGGTGACCTGGGAAATGTGTCAGTGAGTAACAAGTACACCTGTGCACCTGCTGGGTGACCTGGGAAATTTGCCAGTGAGTAATGAATGCACCTGCTAGGTGACCTGGGACATGTGTCAGTGAGTAATGAGTACACCTGCGCTCCTGCCGGGAGACCTGGGAAATGTGTCAGTAAGTAATGAGTACACCTGTGTACCTGCAGGGTGACCTGGGAAATGTGTCAGTGAGTAATGAGTGCACCTGCCGGGTAACCTGGGGAATGTGTCAGTGAGTAATGAGTACACCTGTGCTCCTGCCGGGAGACCTGGGAAATGTGTCTGAGTAATGAGTGCACCTGTGTACCTGCCAGGTGACTTGGGAAATGTGTCAGTGAGTAATGAGTACACCTGTGCACCTGCAGGGTGACCTGGGAAATGTGTCAGTAAGTAATGAGTACACCTGTGTACCTGCAGGGTGACCTGGGAAATGTGTCAGTGAGTAATGAGTGCACCTGCCGGGTAACCTGGGGAATGTGTCAGTGAGTAATGAGTACATCCGTGCACCTGCTGGGTGACCTGGGAAATGTGTCAGTGAGTAATGAGTACACCTGCTGGGTGACCTGGGAAATGTGTCAGTGAGTAATGAGTACACCTGTGCACCTGTTGGGTAACCTGGGGAATGTGTCAGCGAGTAATGAGTACATCCGTGCACCTGCTGGGTGACCTGGGAAATGTGTCAGTGAGTAATGAGTACACCTGCTGGGTGACCTGGGAAATGTGTCAGTGAGTAATGAGTACACCTGTTGGGTAACCTGGGGAATGTGTCAGCGAGTAATGAGTACACCTGTGCACCTGCTGGGTAACCTGGGGAATGTGTCAGTGAGTAACGAGTGCACCTGCAGGGTGACCTGGGAAATGTGTCCGTGAGCAATGAGTACACCTGTGCACCTGCTGGGTGACCTGGAAAATGTGTCAGTGAGTAATGAGCAGGGCTATTTTTCAGCAGGCTCCAGCAGGAACTGAGGCCCTTATTCTAGTTCACTCTTTCTGACAAAATATTTATTAGATGGACAAAACCATGTGCACTGCAGGTTGGGCAGATGTAACATGTGCAGAGAGAATTAGATTTGGGTGGGGTTTTCACTTCAAAGTGAGATCTATATTGCAGTGTAAAAATAAAGCAGCCAGTATTTACCCTGCACAGAAACAAAATGACTCTCCCAAATCTAATTCTCTCTGCACATTTTAAATCTGCCCCACTGCAGTGGACATGGTTTTGTCCATTTAAGAAAGATTTTGTCAGAAAGAGTGAACTAGAATAAGGACCTCACTTCCTGCTGGAGCCTACTGAAAAATAGCCCTGGTAATGAGTACACCTGTGCACCTGCTGGGTGACCTGGGAAATGTGTCAGTGAGTAATGAGTACACCTGCTGGGTGACCTGGGAAATGTGTCAGCGAGTAATGACTGCACCTGTGGACCTGCTGGGTAACCTTGGGAATGTGTCAGTGAGTAATGAGTACACCTGTGCACCTGCTGGGTGACCTGGGAAATTTGCCAGTGAGTAATGAGTGCACCTGCTGGGTGACCTGGGAAATGTGTCATTGAGTAATGAGTACACCTGTGCTCCTGCCGGGAGACCTGGGAAATGTGTCTGAGTAATGAGTGCACCTGTGTACCTGCCAGGTGACTTGGGAAATGTGTCAGTGAGTAATGAGTACACCTGTGCACCTGCAGGGTGACCTGGGAAATGTGTCAGTGAGTAACGAGTGCACCTGCAGGGTGACCTGGGAAATGTGTCCGTGAGCAATGAGTACACCTGTGCACCTGCTGGGTGACCTGGAAAATGTGTCAGTGAGTAATGAGCAGGGCTATTTTTCAGCAGGCTCCAGCAGGAACTGAGGCCCTTATTCTAGTTCACTCTTTCTGACAAAATATTTATTAGATGGACAAAACCATGTGCACTGCAGGTTGGGCAGATGTAACATGTGCAGAGAGAATTAGATTTGGGTGGGGTTTTCACTTCAAAGTGAGATCTATATTGCAGTGTAAAAATAAAGCAGCCAGTATTTACCCTGCACAGAAACAAAATGACTCTCCCAAATCTAATTCTCTCTGCACATTTTAAATCTGCCCCACTGCAGTGGACATGGTTTTGTCCATTTAAGAAAGATTTTGTCAGAAAGAGTGAACTAGAATAAGGACCTCAGTTCCTGCTGGAGCCTACTGAAAAATAGCCCTGGTAATGAGTACACCTGTGCACCTGCTGGGTGACCTGGGAAATGTGTCAGTGAGTAATGAGTACACCTGCTGGGTGACCTGGGAAATGTGTCAGCGAGTAATGACTGCACCTGTGGACCTGCTGGGTAACCTTGGGAATGTGTCAGTGAGTAATGAGTACACCTGTGCACCTGCTGGGTGACCTGGGAAATTTGCCAGTGAGTAATGAGTGCACCTGCTGGGTGACCTGGGAAATGTGTCAGTGAGTAATGAGTACACCTGTGCTCCTGCCGGGAGACCTGGGAAATGTGTCTGAGTAATGAGTGCACCTGTGTACCTGCCAGGTGACTTGGGAAATATGTCAGTGAGTAATGAGTACACCTGTGCACCTGCAGGGTGACCTGGGAAATGTGTCAGTGAGTAATGAGTGCACCTGCCGGGTAACCTGGGGAATGTGTCAGTGAGTAATGAGTACACCTGCTGGGTAAACTGTGGAATGTGTCAGTGAGTAATGAGTACACCTGTGCACTTGCTGGGTAACATGGGGAATGTGTCAGTGAGTAATGAGTACACCTGTGCACCTGCCGGTGATCTGGGAAATGAGTCAGAGAGTAATGAGTGCACCTGCAGGGTGACCTGGGGAATGTGTCAGTGAGTAATGAGTGCACCTGTGCACCTGCTGGGTGACCTGGGAAATGTGTCAGTGAGTAATGAGTGCACCTGTGCACCTGCCGGTAACCTGGGAAATGTGTCAGTGAGTAATGAGTGCACCTGTGCACCTGCCGGTAACCTGGGAAATGTGTCAGTGAGTAATGAGTGCACCTGTGTACCTGCCACATGACCTAAAAAACTTGAACTGTTGGGGGTACTTGAGGACGGACGTTGGGGACCACTGCTGTAGACCACCATCATCTTGGTCTGTTCTGGATGCCTGATTTAAAGGGGCAACAATATTAAATGTAAACCACTGGCCTTGCATTTAATATTATTGCCCTTTTAAAAGAGCAGCTTTGAAATGCTGCAGCTTGATAAATACAGCCCAATATCTCCGCAGGAACAGCCCCAGATGGCGATTATCTGTAACAGCGACTGTCCATAAACCTCTCCAGATCCTAAAACTTCTATAAACGTGAATGTGAATTGTAAATAGCACCCAGGCTACACACGTGCTGATATAACACACCACAGGTATAATGTGCGCACCTTGCCAAAGCCGCTAGCCCTGCAGCGATGGAGGCCGTGGTAAGGACACGCGTCGGGGTGCGACTCACCATCTGTGTGCGTCTGGTCCGAAGGCTCTGCTGCCCCTACAGCACTCACGCCCGGGTGACCTAGGAGTGAGGGGAGGAAGGTTAGAGGGAATAACTGATATTACAACAAGGCACATACATGTCACATACATGTCACAGGATGAAAGTCTCTGGGGGTAATTAAATTGTTCTTGGGCACTGGATGGGTGAAATTCATGGTGCGAGTGCCGCAGGCTCCCATTACTCACATCGTGCCCAATTACACAGAGATAATACGTGTGTTTGGGTGTATGGAAGCCTGACTTTGGGTTGATCAGAATAATGGGCCTGACTGATTCCTTCGGTCCCCAGTGGGTGGGGGAAGAAGGTGGGCAGGGGGCGTTCACATGGGGACGCCTGGCATTTCCTACCTGTTGGTGGCAGGTGGCTGACATCACAGGACACCCGCCCCATTCTCCACCTGGATGGCGCAAGACTGACAAATTTGCGAGCAGTAAAAAAATAATAATTTGATGGTTTGCGACCATTGAATGGTTTTGCCCCCGCCCGCTAGCCTGTGAATGGATTTGTATGTAAAACATCAATTCGCAAAGCGTCGGGGATATTTGGAGCACTGTGGGGGGGGGGGGGGAGTTATTTGCACGTTCGGTGGACAGTGTTACATGGATCGCTAAGCAACACATTCTCGCTGCTTAATCAGAATCGCCCCCAGTGGCAGCCCAATAGGCCATATTTACTGCTGATTCATCTTCTGTCACCCCAAAGCTACCCCAGAATACAGAATAACCTGGGAATAGTAGTATATATAGGGACATTCTTCCTGGCAGCTCCTAATTCCAACCCCCTAAAAGCCCAAACAATCCGAGCCCACAAGCTGATGCTTAAATCATACCTCCCAACATTGGACCCCTGCGAGGAGGGACAGCGCACAGCGTCTGTTCACGGATGACAGGGCGGGGGGGGGGCGGCGGTCTCCCAACTGCCCCCCCCCCTCCCTGCCTTGGGAACGTCCCAAAAAGACGGGAGGTTCCCGCGATAAGCAGGACAGTTGGGAGGTATGCTTTACACAAGATCATACACCTAGAACACATCGCAGCAGCTGGCGAGTTGTTACGCTGCACCCCTCCCGCATAAGCACATAACCTCCCCTGATTGGCTGTGCAGTCAGCGATATTGTTCTAAGACCCCGGGTGTCAGTGTGTCATTGTTCTACGACCCCCGGGTGTCAGTGTGCCATTGTTCTACGACCCCCGGCGTCAGTGTGCCATTGTTCTACAACCCCCGGGTGTCAGTGTGTCATTGTTCTACAACCCCGGGTGTCAGTGTACCATTGTTCTACGACCCCGGGTGTCAGTGTACCATTGTTCTACAACCCCGGGTGTCAGTGTGTCATTGTTCTACGACCCCGGGTGTCAATGTGCCATTGGTCTGGGACCTCGGGTGTCAGTGTGACATTGGTCTGGGACTCCGGGTGTCAGTGTGACATTGGTCTGGGACTCCGGGTGTCAGTGTGACATTGGTCTGGGACTCCGGGTGTCAGCGTGTCATTGGTCTGGGACCCCGAGTGTCAGCGTGTCATTGATCTGGGACCCCGGTTGTCAGCGTGTCATTGGTCTGGGACCCCCGTTGTCAGCGTGTCATTGGTCTGGGACCCCGGGTGTCAGCGTGTCATTGGTCTGGGACCTCGGATGTCAGTGTGACATTGATATGGGACCCCAGGTGTCAGTGTTCCGGGACCCCGAGTGTCAGTGTGTCATTGTTCTGCCAGGTGTCAGTGTACCATTGTTTTACGACCCCGGGTGTCAGCGTGAAATTGGTCTGGGCCCTCAGGTGTCAGTGTGTCATTGGTCTGGGACCCCAGGTGTCAGTGTACCATTGTTCTGCGACCCCAGTTGTCAATGTGCCAGTGTTCTGGGACCCAGGGTGTCCTTGTTCTACGACCCTGGGTGTCAGTATGTCATTGGTCTGGACCCCCGGCGTCAGTGTGCCATTGTTCTACGACCCCCGGGTGTCAGTGTACCATTGTTCTACGACCCCGGGTGTCAGTGTACCATTGTTCTACGACCCCGGGTGTCAGTGTACCATTGTTCTACGATCCCGGGTGTCAGTGTGTCAGTGTTCCGGGACCCCGGCTGTCAGTGTGCCATTGTCCTGGGACCCCAGCTGTCAGTGTGCCATTGTCCTGGGACCCCGGCTGTCAGTGTGCCATTGTTCTGTGACCCCAGGTGTCAGTGTGACATTGGTCCGGGACACCGGCTGTCAGTGTGCCATTGTTCTGTGACCCCAGGTGTCAGTGTGACATTGGTCCGGGACCCCAGGTGTCAGTGTGACATTGGTCCGGGACCCCGGGTGTCAGTGTACCATTGTTCTACAACCCCGAGTTTCAGTCTGTCATTGTTCTGCGACCTTGGGTGTCAGTGTGTCATTGGTCTGGGACCCCATGTGTCAGTGTGTGATTGTTCTTGGACCCCGGGTGTCAATGTGTCATTGTTCTGCAACCCCGGGTGTCAATGTGTCATTGTTCTGCGACCCCAGGTGTCAGCATGAAATTGTTCTACGACCCCGGGTGTCAGTATGCCCTTGGTCTGTGACCCCGGGTGTCAGTGTGCCCTTGGTCTGTGACCCCGGGTGTCAGCGTGACATTGGTCTTGGGACCCCGGGTGTCAGTGGACTTTGCCCCCAGGTGTCATTGGTCTGCGACCCTCTATGTCAGTGTGATATTGGTCTGGGCCCCCTCAGTGTGACATTGTGACGGTCTGAGACGGTACCCCAGGTGTCACAGTGTGACATTGGTCTGAGACCCAGTGTATACTAACCCCCCTCCTCCCCCATTGGTGGTCGCCCAGTGCCCTAGGTCACAAGCAGCTACCCACAGGTGTCACACAAATGCCCACTGCTCCTCCCTGGTATTCCCAGCGGTGATTGGTCGGGGCCGATGTCAGTCAGGCGCGGCGCAGTCTGTGATTGGCACTCACCTACTGGGGTAAAGGGGCGCGCTGTGATTGGCCGGGTGGCCCTGGCAGGAAGCGCGGAGAACACGCAGCCCAAACGCTGTGCGGACCAGCGGCAGCAGCTGAGCGCGGCCAACACCCGGCCACATACCACTACTGCGCATGCGTGCGCCATGTGCCCCGCCCGGCGTCTCCGTGGCGACCAGCGGCGCGTGGTCACATGGATGGGGCGGAGCCCGGGGACGTCACATCACAACAAACTATTATTTTTGTCAGTATGGCGCCGGCCTGCTAACTGCCCGTCCTAATATACTGTACGTGTAAGGTGGCGGCTGAGGTAAGACGGGGCTGTCACCCTGAGGTAATATACAGTGTATGACCAGTTACCCCAGTATGAGATCAGTGACTTCCAGTATAGGACCAGTCACTTCCTGTATGAGATCAGTGACCCGAGTTCCACACCCAGTATAAGACCAGTCACTTCCTGTATGAGATCAGTGACCCCCTAATATAGGACCAGTCACCCTCAGCATGAGATCAGTGACCCCCCAATACAGGACCAGTCACCCCAGCATGATATCAGTGACCCCAATACAGAACCAGTCACCCCAGCATGAGATCAGTGATCCCCCAATATAGGACCAGTCACCCCCAGTATGAGATCACTGCCCCCAATATAGGACCAGTCACCCCAGTATGAGATCAGTGACCCCCCAATATAGGACCAGTCACCCTCAGCATGAGATCAGTGACCCCAATACAGGACCAATCACCCTCAGCATGAGATCAGTGACCCCCCAATATAGGACCAGTCACCCCCAGTATGAGATCACTGCCCCCAATATAGGACCAATCACCCTCAGCATGAGATCAGTGACCCCAATATAGGACCAATCACCCTCAGAATGAGATCAGTGACCCCCAATACAGGACCAATCACCCTCAGCATGAGATCAGTGACCCCCAATACAGGACCAATCACCCTCAGCATGAGATCAGTGACCCCAATACAGGACCAATCACCCTCAGCATGAGATCAGTGACCCCCAATACAGGACCAATCACCCTCAGCATGAGATCAGTGACCAAAATACAGGACCAATCACCCTTAGCATGAGATCAGTGACCCCAATATAGGACCAATCACCCTCAGCATGAGATCAGTGACCCCAATACAGGACCAATCACCCTCAGCATGAGATCAGTGACCCCCAATACAGGACCAATCACCCTCAGCATGAGATCAGTGACCCCAATACAGGACCAATCACCTTCAGTATGAGATAAATGACCCCAGTATAACCTGTTACCCCCAGTATATGACCTGTCACTTCCAGTAGGACGTGTAACCAAAGAACAGGCATTTGGGTGAGGTAATGGATCTTTACCTCATTGTCACTAGCTGGGCATACCATCCTGCAGGTATTCCAAACACTAAAGGGATTTTCTCAAATAAAAAAAACAAAAAACATTATAATACACCACAACATGCAATTGGTCCAAACTCAATCCGTTAAACATATGGAAAGGTGCTCCTGGGACTGCTGTATCGCATACATGGCACTGCCAATAAGATTATTCTGCAAATGGCTCATTGGTTAATAATAATAATAATAATAATAATAATAGTAAGTAATTATAATAAATAATCATCCTCTTTGCAAATTGACATACAGCAGAATCGCAGCCTTTGCTGGAAGCATACGATATCACTACATGCATCAGTGATGTCACTGGTTGCAAGCAAACTGATAGGTTGACCGGTCGGGTATATTGGTACAAGGTACAAAATGGCCGCCAGACTGTGTAAAGGCCACAGGTGCTGTTGAATGTATATGTTTGGCGCCATCTATGTGCACGCAACTGACTCTCATTGTATTAGAATGTTCTGCAATGGCCTTCGTGAGTTTGTGGGAAACAATAAATATGGCCGTGCTGGTTTTCCCCGTGTTATATGTGGTACTAGCTATGTGGCAGTACAAATGCTGTATATGACAGGCAGTTGCTGTAGGCACTACTAGTACCGCAAATCCATGTGTAACCAGCATAAAAAACATGGGGATTTTGTGTCAAGGGATCCCCGATATCTGCCTAAGGCCTTACACTAGCATATATACCTCATACCCAAATACATGGCAGAATGCACTCACCTCTCAGTCACAAAACACCCAGACAATGGATGGATTGTGAGCCACATCCATCTAAGCCTTATATACAGTAGCCATGCTTGACAAAAGCCATGACAACACAGGGCACTACTGCTGCTACACAGAAGCAGATAAGGATCTGGTCAGTGTTGTCATGGATATATAGGGACTCTATGGGTAGGGCTCAGAAACCAGTCTTGTCTGTATCCAAGGCTGGCTTACCCGCTATATCCCAGAGATGAGTGTGTCAGCTTAATGGTGCATAAGAGAATATACAGTATGCTACACAGGTGTCTACATACATCTAGCCTCCTTTTGCATTAAACAGCCCCCGTGACTTGGTAAAACTGGTCTAATTCGCAAAATAGAGCAAACAGGACGCACAAGCAGTTTCTGCTTATTAAAATGTTATGCAGCATACCAGTATAACTGTGGCTGTATCTGTATCAGTGTTTTCCTAGAAAACAGTGTGGTACTTGTTTCCTAGCACGGCCACAATCTTTGGGATCGTGTACCTTTAAGTTAAGGTACACGATCCCCGCGATGGACCCGATTTCCTTTGAAATCAGGTCCATTTTGCCGGCAAAGGAAAAATCGGGGGCATCGCGTCGGTCGGGACCATTAACATTGGTCCCGACGTGACCGACGCGATGCCCCCGATTTTGCCATAGGCTTCAATGTTAAAATATTTTTTAACATTGAAATCGGGTGCATCGCGTCGGTCTTGTGCCATTATAATGGCACAAGATGAGATGGACTTGATTAAGTCCATCTCAGATAGGAAAAAATGTGAAATGGGCCAATATGACCCATTTCACATTATATATGGCCCCGTCGTCACCCCACGATAGACGCCAACCCGAAGCGTTGCGAGCGCAGCGAGCCCGCGAGGGGCGTCGGTGCGCGTCCTCCGACCTTTTCATTCCCCTACTATCCACGTCGGCGTGGAGTTGAGAATATATAGTGTGGCGAGCGCAGCGAGCCACCGAGCCCGAAGCGTGGCGAACGGACGCGTATACCTGTGAAGTTATACGCGTCCCCTCGCGGGGCTCGCTACGCTCGCCACACTGTATATTCTCAACTCCACACTGACGTGGATAGTAGGGGAATGAAAAGGTCGGAGGACGCGCACCGCCGCCCCTCACGGGCTCGCTGCGCTCGCCACGCTTCGGGTTGGCGTCTATCGTGGGGTGAGGTTCACAGGGTTAAATTTGGGGGTTTAGGGAATATTTTACATTGAATCCAATGTAAAATCGGGTCCCAGGGACCCTATTCACATTTGATTCAATTAAAAAATCGGGTCGATCGCATGCGATGCGATTTTTCCGACACGACCACCCCGATGGAAATCGGTGTGGCCGTGCTAGGAAACAAGTACCAACAGTGTAATACAGCTGCAGTCCACGCAAACAGAAACTAGGCCGGATCCCCAACCTGGAAAGCAAGAACTCTTCTCTGGTGGTTCCAGGGGTAGACTGAACCCTAACAAATCGCTATTTAGGATCCTGAATATTAGTAATCAGTTGGAACAAGCAAAGTGCTTACTTACCTTCTGCATTTTACGTGTGATGACAATTCCTCCTATCTGAGAAAGCACAAGGGCCGTCTGTACCTTCCGTTTCTATGAAGTGGCAGAACTAGTTTCTGTCTTGGAGACCAAACAGTTAAATCGTTTCACTGTTGTGGTCTATTTTAAGATGCTATTCCTTTTTCCAACACTAGAGGGCAGAAAAGTTCTATGTTGGAAACATGCAACTTTACATGTACCCACTGCTTTATAAAAGCGCTTTCTCCATCCGTAGTATTCTATTATGGGGCCCTTTATCATTTAATATTTGAGGCTTATTCCCCGAAAAAACATGTTTATGTATCTCCGTTACCTTCATGCCATCCCTCCTTTCCGGACCACCACACACATAGGGGCAGATGTATTAATCCTGGAGAAGTGATAAAGTGGATATAAAGTAAAAGATGATCACATACCAGCCAATCAGCTGTGTTTGAAAAAATTGCAGTTAAGAGTTGATTGGCTGGTGCATTATCACCTTCCACTTTATCACCTCTTTATCACCACTTTATCACTTCACCAGGCTTAATACATCTGCCCCGTAGTTTTGTATGGTGGATGTGATGCTGCCATATTGCAAAGCATTCCCGAGCTTGGCCCCCACAGCTAATGCCATCTGAAGATTGCATTAACCTATTATAGCCTATGGAAACCCTGCCCCGTCTGCATAGTTAGCGGGACCGCAGATGCGCAGGAGACCGTCCACCATGATGAACACATGGCATGGGCTTCTTTTGACAATCCCCGTCCCTGCAGGCATATATTTAATCTAGATCACATTCCAAATTCTTAATAAATTGCCCCAAAGAGCGAGAGAGAGATTCTTTACCACCTCCAGAGATTGCAATATACGTAGATGTATAACAGCAATAATATACCTGAGGAGCAGTCCCGTGAGAGACAGAGGTAAAACTGCCGTGCGTATTTGTGCCCAGATTTCACATGTCTGCAGAGGACCACGTATACGTGGATCTATAACCACCATCAATTCCAGAGCGCACATGGACAAGCCCAGTACCAGGTGCAAAAGATGTGTCTGAAAACAACTGCAGATCTGATGGGATGCTGCCTCTGAACTCTGCTTATTGCCATCGCCACCACCGCCACCACGGGTCACCCAACTTCTGCCGCAAGTAAAGATGCCACTCAGTTGCGTAAGACTGTGAATTGCCGGTTTTCAAATTTAGGGGGGTGATGGAGCCTTGGACTGCACACCCTAATTCCAAACATAATGAGAGGTGCTGTCATGCTGAAACTTGTAGTTCCACACAAGAAAAAACTGCAGATGCACACACTAATACTAAGCAGGAATCTTGCCTGCTCCTCCTCTGCTTTGGACAGACGGCCGGCCCGAGGGGGAGGGGCAATGCTATATTTTTTAAAATGGCACTGCTAGTGAGCAAATCGCTGTTATAAGCGTAATTTTTTTATCTCAAAATTTCACCTTTCTGCCCTTAGGGCAGCGATGGAAACTCACTACTGCTGCCTTACGCCAGCTACTGAACATTGCAGTAATGTAGGAGCCGGACTGGAGGCAAAGTCTGGGGGTAGGCTCCCCTGACAGGGTTTGTAGGGAGCTGACTAGCTGGACAGTCATAGAGGGGGTGTCTTAGGAGAGGGTCATAAGGGGGAGGGGCTTAACGGGGTGTTGTAAGGGTATATAAGCAGGGTTCAGGCGGGAAATAGGGGTCACTGGGAGATTTTTCTTAACAGCTAAGCAGCACTGCATCTCCCATGGCTTCCCCAAACGCTGATGCTGAGGTATCTGCGGCGCTGGCTGCCCTCAGGGAGGCAGCAGGCACCAGAGGGGCTGAGTGGCTGCAGCAGCAGATGTCAGGTCTGCTGGGGGGACTGGGAGCAGCAACGCAGGAGGCTGCTCCAGCGGGCGCACGGCCTCGGAGGTCCAGGCCTCCGGAGCGCTTCAGCCCATCTGTGTCCCCCAGGGTTCAGCGCCGTTCGAGGAGCCCCGTCAGGGACCCTCCAGGCCAGGCTGCGGGCCGGGCACCTTCCGCCCGCAGGACCAGGTCTGGGAGGAATCCAACCAGCAGGCGGAACCCTCCGCGCGGGGGGGACCCCCCCCACGTGCAAGAAGATCCGGCGGTGCGTGGTACTGGACCTGGAACGGCGGGGCATGCGGGGCATGCTGCTGCCCAGCGCGGGGTGAGTCGTGCCAGGGGGGCAGAAGTACAGGCTGAGGACCGCAGGCCTGGTACACGGAGCGAGAGACGCACAGCTGGCTCCGCCTCCAACGAGGTCACGCCGGCTGGTGCTATACCTGAGGGTCTGGATGACAGGAGAAGAGAGATGGCAGCGTCAGCAGATGATGGAGAAATACCTGGTCCCTCTTCATTGGCTGGGTCTCGTCAGGACACTGGACCTGCGGCTGCTGGGTTCACAGCCCCCAGGCAGCCTGGTGAGTCTGTCTCTATGTCTGTTAATGCTTTAGCACAGAGTCAGGGGGGGGGGAGGGTTAGCCCTCCAAGGGGAAATGAGTAGGGGTGCCGGTTAGCAGTGGGGTGCCGGTTAGCAGTGGGGTGCCGGTTAGCAGTGGGGTGCCGGTTAGCATTGGGGTGCCGGGGAGCAGCGGGGTGCCGGTTTCCGGCGGTGAGCAAAGTAACAGTAGTGCGGGGGCTGATGGGGGCAGTGTGGGGACGCAGGAGGAGAGTGGGAGGCTTAGTGACACCGCAAAAGGGGAGGTGTACGTATGCTTTGAGGGGCCATTGGGGGCCCACCTGAAGCAGGAGGTGAGGGAGAAGATTTGGAAAGGGGAATACGTGGATATATTTTCATTGCTCCCTTTAGAGCGTTTTAATCTGGATAGGCCCCGCAAGGAGGAGAAAAAAGAGGAAGAGGAACGGCGGCGGTATCGGTTGATACCGCGGTCATTCACGAATTGGTTACAAGCATTTGCTATTTTAGCTAGCGTCATTGGGGAGAAGGCACCTGACAATTGTTCAGGCTTATTTTGTTACATGGATGCGATAGGAGAGGCGTACCGGGTGTATGGGGGTTTGGCTTGGCTCCGGTACGACGAGCAATTTAGACAGAGGAAGGCGGTGCGCCCCAACATTCGTTGGGACCATAAAGATATTGCTTTATGGTTAAAGGTGACGGCCCCCATAAAAAGTGGGCAGCCCTTTCGTGGGGACGGGGGGGGGCCGAGGGAGGCCACAAGCGGGACGGCCATGCAGAAGGGACTCTGCTTTGCCTTTAATGACGGGTCATGCCGGTTTGGGGCAAAATGCAAATTCAAACATGAATGTTCCTCATGTGGAGGGAACCACGGTGCAAATAAATGCTTCAGAGGGAAGTCACGAGACGGTAGTTCAAAAGGGGGTGACACCAGTTCGGCTGGAAAGGATGCTGGGCTATCTGCGTAGGTATCCCGATCAGCAGACAGCCTCCTTGTTGGAGGAGGGGTTTAAGGAAGGTTTTAAGATACCTTCTGACGTGCAGGTGTCAGGGAGTTTTAGGAGGAATTTGAAGTCTGCTAGAGAGCATCCAGAAGTGGTGCAGGAAAAACTGGTTAAGGAGGTGCAGCTGGGTCGTATGGCTGGACCTTTTAGGGCGGCACCATGGCCAGATTTGATAGTCTCTCCTTTGGGGGTGGTGCCAAAAAAGGAGGCGAACAAGTTTCGGCTTATACACCATTTGTCCTTTCCAAAAGGGGCGTCGGTCAATGATGGCATTGACCCCGACATCTGCTCGGTGGTTTATACATCGTTTGACTCGGCTGTTCAGTGGGTAAGGCGGTTTGGGAATGGGGCCATGTTGGCAAAGACTGATATTGAATCGGCATTTCGATTGCTGCCGGTTCACCCAACCAGTTTGCGTTTGTTGGGTTGTTGTTGGGATGGGGAGTTTTTTGTTGATCGATGTTTACCGATGGGTTGCTCCTTGTCGTGTGCTTATTTTGAGGCCTTTAGTTCTTTTTTGGAGTGGGTGGTTAAGGATGTCTCCGGGTGCAATTCAGTTATTCATTACCTAGATGACTTCTTATGTATTGGTCCTGGGGGGACCGGTGTATGTGACTTATTGTTGAGGACTGTTGAAAGGGTGTCGGCAGATTTTGGAGTCCCGCTTGCTCCAGGTAAGACGGAGGGCCCTGCGACTGTGATCAGTTTTTTGGGTATTGTCATTGATACTGTGAATATGGAGTGCCGTTTGCCCGAGGAAAAATTGCTGGGTTTGAAGGCCGAGGTGGGGAGGGCGTTGCAGTTGAAGAAAATTAGATTGCGGGAATTACAGTCTTTGCTGGGTAAGTTGAATTTTGCGTGTCGCATTATGCCGATGGGCCGCATTTTCAGCAGGAGACTGGCAGCAGCGACAGCAGGGGTGGTTCTTTCTCATCATTTTGTCAGATTAGGTAGTGAGTTGAAAGGGGACTTGCGGGTGTGGGCAACTTTTCTGGAAACTTTCAACGGCAGGGCGTTGTGGATGTCAGACACGTGCGTGGCTACGGAGCTAGACCTTTTCACAGACGCGGCTGGGAGTGGCGGTTTTGGGGCTTATTGCCAGGGACATTGGTGTGTGGGCAGGTGGCCGGAGTCTTGGGTGCAGAGAGGCTTGGTAAAAAACTTAGCATTGTTGGAGTTATTTCCTATTTTGGTTGCAGTAGTTGTTTGGGGTGAGCTATTCCGCGATAGGAAGATTTGTTTTCACTGCGATAACCTGGGGGTTGTCATGGCTATTAACCAATTGTCGGCATCTTCACCGCCAGTGGTCATCATTTTGCAGCAGTTAGTATTGGAATGTCTGGCTTTGAATATGTGGGTTGTGGCTAGGCACGTCCCCGGTGTCTCTAACGGCATTGCGGATTCTTTATCTCGTTCACAGTGGGAACGTTTCCGGGAGTTGGCACCAGAGGCGGACAAGGAGGGGACCGGGTTCCCGAGTCGGCTCTGGGCTCTGCTGGACGGGTAGTCGATCAGCTCATCAGGGAATCCTTGGCCCCGAATACGTGGTCGGCATACAATCAGGAATGGCGGAGCTGGTTAGAATGGCGTGAGGTAGTAGGTTTGAAGGAGGATGATGACGAGTTGGCTGTCTTGCTTTATATAGGCCATTGTAAGGAGATCGGTTGGTCAGTGGCAAAAATCACGCGCTGCATGGCGGGCTTGGCTTTTGGGTTTCGTGCAGGTGGGAGGCCTGACGTCACCAAGAATTTCCTGATTGCGCAAGCTTTGAAAGGTTGGAGGAGAGGACATGTAGTACAAGATCAGAGAAGGCCAGTGTCCTTCCAGCTGTTGCAGAATATGGGTAGAAAGTTAGGGGAGTTCTGTAGTTCCAATTTCGAGGAGAGGTTGTTCGGGGTAGCCTTTTCGCTTGCCTTCTTCGGGGCACTGCGGATTGGCGAGCTTGTAAGTCCAAGCGTCTCCAGGCCGGGAGGTTTGTTAGAAGAGGATGTGGATTTATACTCGGATAGGGTGGAGCTAGTGGTGAGGAGGTCTAAGACGGATCAATTAGGGAGGGGGAAGAAGGTAGTTCTCTTCTCCGTACCAGGCTCGGATATGTGCCCGGTAGCACGGCTAAGGATATTTAAGGAGGTCAAAGTGGGCAGGGAAAGGGATCCGTTGCTGATGCATGCGAATAGATCCTTTTTATCACGGTTCCAGTTCACAAGTGTGTTTAGAGCAGTCCTGCGGACGTTGGGCCTCAAGGGGGAGGAATACGCGGGTCACTCTTTCCGCATTGGGGCCGCAACTGAGGCTGCTAGGATGGGATTTGGAGATGAGTTAATTAAGCGTATTGGGCGGTGGGAATCGTCTCGTTTTCGCTCCTATGTTCGTTTAGGGGATTTTTGAGGCTGACTGTGTTCTTTCTATTTTAGGGCAGTCCCCGTGCCTGATTTGGATTTTAGGACATTCATATGTCTTTTGGGGAGCTTTGCGGGCTGATGTCAGACCGAACGGCCGCCAGCTAGGTTTGGATAGAGAGGAGGCATTGGTTCGCTGGCTGGGGAAGCGCGGTATGGTATGGAGTGGAGTGTTACAGGAATTTCACCGTTTTGTTCGGCTCGATAGAGCTCCCGACATATTAGTGTTGCATGTGGGAGGGAATGACCTCGGGAGCAGACCATTTAGGGAATTGATACGGGATATCAAGTTTGATCTCCTACGTTTATGGGCAATGTTTCCGGAAGTGATCACGGTTTGGTCGGATATTGTGCCGCGCCGTTATTGGAGGGATGCAAGGTCGGCTGACAAGATCAATAAGGCAAGGATAAAAGTGAACAGGGCAATTGGGCGTTTTATGGCTAGAAACGGCGCGGTAGTGGTGAGGCACAGGGAACTCGAGTCTGGTGCCGGTGCTTTTTGGAGAGGTGACGGTGTGCACTTGAACGCTGTAGGGATAGATGTTTGGTCTTTGGGACTACAAGAGGGAATAGAAACAGCGTTCCGGATGTGGGGGGGTCGCTCGGGGTCAAGGGTTTAACCCCGTGCTTGGTGGCGGAGGGGGGTCCTCGAGGTTGGTGGCATTGAGGCTTAATTATGCGGCGGGGAGGGCCCCATGAGGGGGCTGGACTCCCCTGGGTGAGGTTTAATTAATGAGCACTGGGTGTTGACAATTGGTGCCCTCGAGCCAATCGCTATCGGCTGGGGGTAACAACTCCTGGAAGTGCTTAGAGGTGTGGATAGATTTATTGAGGGCCTCGGGGACCACCTTCCGTGGGAAATGTTTTTGATTATTGTTAAATTTGTATTGTTTCAATAAAGATGGCTGCTGTGGTCAATTTTATCCAACAAGAGAGTTATGTCATTTTTGGGGGGATTAATTGGGCACAGCGATTAGACAATACCCTGTCATGTAGGAGCCGGACTGGAGGCAAAGCCTGGGGGTAGGCTCCCCTGACAGGGTTTGTAGGGAGCTGACTAGCTGGACAGTCATAGAGGGGGTGTCTAAGGAGAGGGTCATTAGGGGGAGGGGCTTAATGGGGTGTTGTAAGGGTATATAAGCAGGGTTCAGGCGGGAAATAGGGGTCACTGGGAGATTTTTCTTAACAGCTCCCACCCACCCTCCCTAATTTATAGTTTTTAGGTAGACTTATTTGTTAGGTTGTCTTTTGTCACAGTGGCCTGTGCGGAGGGGGGTCCTCGAGGTTGGTGGCATTGAGGCTTAATTATGCGGCGGGGAGGGCCCCATGAGGGGGCTGGACTCCCCTGGGTGAGGTTTAATTAATGAGCACTGGGTGTTGACAATTGGTGCCCTCGAGCCAATCGCTATCGGCTGGGGGTAACAACTCCTGGAAGTGCTTAGAGGTGTGGATAGATTTATTGAGGGCCTCGGGGACCACCTTCCGTGGGAAATGTTTTTGATTATTGTTAAATTTGTATTGTTTCAATAAAGATGGCTGCTGTGGCCAATTTTATCCAACAAGAGAGTTATGTCATTTTTGGGGGGATTAATTGGGCACAGCGATTAGACAATACCCTGTCATGGATAACGGGACTGAATCCTCCAGGAACCAGCAGGCCCACTGCCTCCGTCAGGTCCCACTGCATTGGCGGATGGTGCCAGGATCTCTCCTGGGCTGTCACCACTGCGTCTCTGATGTTCTGAGCTGCCCGTTCTTGAGATCTTGTCCAATGTTGGAGCAACTGGTCTGTTGGGAGTCGGATATCCTGAGTTTATTAGCAATCTGGTGCCATCTGAACATTGTGTTGGTACCCACAACCAAGCAAAAATGACATGCCCATAGTAAGCTAATAAAGAAGCCTGAAACAGCAGTAGACTCCCATGTCATCACTTTGACCTGTTCATACATACAACAGAAAATTACATTTGAGAAGGACATACAGAAACCCATGCCTGCATCTTTAACCAACGTGTGATGTAACCGCAGTTATTTGGACCAATCACATCAGATGCCCATGGGACCAATCAGCTGTAGCCTTGACACTGACACCCAATGAGATCAAGGCTACAGCATGAACTTTATCTTTTTTGGCTTGTGCATATCTGACCAATGTCTTCCAGCCCTGGTGCTGATTGGCCTGAGCAGCCACATGGTCTTTTTCTTTCAAACGACTCCTCTGTACCATACAGTCAACAGGTGAGTGCGGCCAATCATAGAAGCCAATGAGAATTATTAAGACTATTAATTATTAATAGAATAGAACAAAAAAGAGAATTATTAAGGAGAGAAGCACAGAACATTAGAATTATTAAGAGAACAGGGCAGACAAAGAGAGGAAGTAAGAGAAGAGGGCAAGAAAAGGGAATTATTAAGGGGAAGGGCAGAAAAAGAGAATTATTATGAGAGGAGAAGAGAGGACAGCAGGGGAGTTAGGGGGGTTCTAAGCTACCACACAGTGCTGGTGGATTGGAGGGTAAAAATTGCTGGCAATTCAAAACCACAGCCAAACTTTTATTTTTTAAAGCTCTAAAAAAAATCAGTTCCTCCCTATGAAGAAGAATCGAGGCAAGGGCGTAACTACAATAGGTGCAATGGGTGCAGTTGCTATGGGGCCCAGAGCTGAAGGGGGCCCATTTTTACTGTCAATTGAATATCTTTTACATATATTTATCACCATCAATCCCTAAATAGGGGGCCCTTACAAACTATTGCTATGGGGCCTACGAATATCTAGTTACGCCCCTGAATCCAGGTACAGCTAATTGTAACTAATAAATCTTTTTTTCTTATACACTTTATGGACAGTTTTATCAGTTTTCAGGTAAGGGAATGCTGTAGGTAAGAATTAGGGCAATGGGGGGTGGGGGTAAAGCATACAATACAGTAAATAAAAAGCATTTAACGGGATCACACATTCATTAAAGTCTCATGCGTAGAAAACTGTAAGAGGCAGGACGTCCGTGGGTCCCATCGACAGTCCAAGGTGACCAAATAACTACCAAAACATAGTGGACCTTTAGCTCCAATCTGCTTTTGCTCATCATTTATGGAATACATTCTATACAATGACAGGTGGAACTATGGGTAACTTTTCTACCTGTCCTTTTGAGAAGGTTTAATGTATCTCCTCATGTGTCTCATGCACTTGATGTGATACAGTATGGGGACATAAATGCCTTTTCCTCATATTATTAGCGGCCATGATGGAGTGGGCTATAGGTAATCTGCTATGTTACTGGTTATGACAGGTTGTCAGATCTTAGGTTTAATATGGAATTAGTTCTATATAGCATCTTGTAGGGTCGTTGGGCTGCATCTTGTAGGGTTAATGGGCTGCGTCTTGTGTGATCATTAAGCTGCATCTTGTAGGGTCCTTGGGCTGCATCTTGTAGGGTCACTTGGCTGCATCTCGTAGGGTCACTTGGCTGCATCTCGTAGGGTCACTTGGCTGCATCTCGTAGGGTCACTTGGCTGCATCTCGTAGGGTCACTTGGCTGCATCTCGTAGGGTCACTTGGCTGCATCTCGTAGGGTCACTTGGCTGCATCTCGTAGGGTCACTTGGCTGCATCTCGTAGGGTCACTTGGCTGCATCTTGTAGGGTCACTTGGCTGCATCTTGTAGGGTCACTTGGCTGCATCTTGTAGGGTCACTGGGCTGCATCTTGTAGGGTCTGCATTGTTTATTCATTGGGCTGCATCTTGCAGGGTCAATGTGCGGTTTCTTGTAGGGTCAGTGGGCTTTATATTGTAGGGTCACTATTCTGATTTTTGTAGGGTCACTAGGCTGCTTCTTGTACGGTCACTGTGCTCCATCTTGTAGGCCATTGGGATGCATCTTATAGGGTCACTGGGCTGCATCTTGTAGGGTAATTGAGCTGCTTCTTGTAGGGTCACTGGGCTGCATCTTGTAGGCCATTGGGATGCATCTTATTGTCACTAGGCTGCATATTGTAGGGTCATTGGGCTGCTTTTCGTAGGATCACTGGGCTGCATCTTATAGAGTCACTGGGCTGCATCTTGTAGGGTCACTGGGCTGCATCTTGTAGGGTCACTGGGCTGCATCTTGTAGGGTTCCCTAGGCTGTACTCTGCTATCAGTGGGACAGTATGTACGGTTTGTCCCAGCTTGTTCTGTATTGGACACAGATGTCGCACACCTGATAGAATGCCATAAAGCTTTGCTGATTTTAGAAGCGGAAGGACAGATCTGTGCCAGACATCTCCCTCCGGTAATACTCATCAAACATCTCACTTTGTGTCACCGTGAAATGGTTCTTCCAGTCTCCACAGATTCCTGTAGAGAGAAGCAGAAACAGAAAGCTGAGTGGAGAGATAGCTCCAATACAGTATGTCGGGTTACTATTATTCAACGTACAATGAGAACATAATGGCAGTAACTTTAAAGCTAGTATTAATTATGTGTGGCTAGCAGGTTGTGCCTATAGACAAGCCACAAATCACCACTAGATGTGTCAATCTAGTTTAAAAAAAAGTTAATTTAATGTCCACAAAAACTAGCAGGAAGTCAGCAGTGTTATTTGTAATATGGGGTGGTACAGATCTCCCTGTGGTTGGCAGTATCGTACCTTTTCTCATGAATGGAGAGACTGTCTGGTCCATAATGGTGTATGATAGCATTGTGTAGTTTGTAGTCGGATTCTCTTTCATGGCCTTGAAGGAGGTATGTAGGCAAATCTTCTCCAGCACCTCATCTGGGAAATCTTTTCCCAGAAATCTGACCACTTTCTGGATTTCACGCCTTGGGTCCTGTTTAGAGAGAAGGTAGAGATGTAACTTCCGTCCCTGTGTTTGTGCTGAACATGTAACTCCTAGGAGAAGACTTACTTCTAACATGTCCTCGTAAAATACGTACAGGAGATTTCTCTTTTGCTTCAGTTCCCACCACTCCTTTACATGAGCGCCCCAGGACCCATAACCAACTAGGACAAACAGGGAGTTGTGACAGAAAACATCCATTAACAATCAAAAACAATAAACTTTATATCTTCTATTGGTCTCTCCAAAAAAAAAACTAAAATATCTGGAAACCAATAAACATTCATTGACTTCTCACCATCTCCTTGAAGGAACTTCTCCAGATATTCCTCCCAGGTTCCTGGCTCTGGATGTAAGTAGTTCATCTTATCGAAGTGATAGAACGACACAGCCACATCCTTAGGGTTCCTTGCCACATAGATAATCTGATGATGACAAAGAGCATCTAAGACGTCACCAATTGAACCAAATCAATAGATGAGACAGCTCTATGAACTTAAACAAAGTCCCTCTGTATATATTTTTTACATGAGCTCTCAAAGCTGAGGTTCACCTCACATGAGCGATAATACCTTGCAGTTTTTTTCCCAGAATGACTTTGGCAGGAGTGAGACCGGCAAGTGGGTCTTGACCATACGAGGAGAAGGTAGAGAGTCTAATATCTGAGTCCCTGGAGGTTGGAAAGAGAAAACATGGAAAAGAAGAGGTCGAAATGCATCGGTGGTTGTGGAGTCTCCTGCTCCTGGTTGTGGAGTCTCTCTGGACCTATAAACTTTGGGACTTTATATGAGGTGTATATGGAGGGATACCCGGGTGTACATCTGACCCCCTTACGCCTAGAGACAAGCCCTTTTCTTAAAAGGCCAGACACGGTACCAGGCTTTCTTTTTTTACTTATTTGTCTTTTTTTTGTTGTATAAATCTGTTACATTTTACGCTATAGCTTGTATACTTTAATTCACATATCTGAGAAACATTAGGGAAACCAGGAATTATTTGATGTATGTGACCCCCTGACTACGTGACTGAACTTGGCCTAAGTGAGGCCAAAAAAGGGCGAACACGGTGGACTAAAACAAAGGAAAAACCAACATCATCCAATCAGGACATTGTGTGTATTTGCTTACCTTTATAGGAAGCCCGGGTTCCAGTTTTTTTTTATATATGAATCTATAAGCATGCCCGACTGTGTCTCGGCAGCGCGACCGTCCATTACCCCCCAGGAATTTTATTTTATTGCATATAGAATGTACAGTATATATAAATTCTGTATGCATGCTATCCGGCTGTGTGTGTTACAGTACGGACCTGACACCAAGTCCAAAGGACAAAGACCTGACACCAAGTCCAGCCACTTCTTCTGTAAAGTCGACTAGTTGCTGCGCCATCTCGGCAGTGCACAGTCTGTACTGACGCTGCAGCGCTGAGTTCCTTTGCCTGGTTATAGGCTCCTGTCAGGGTACACCCATCTCTAGTTTTGGGGAAAACATTGCACAGACTGTCACTATATCATACTGTAATACTGACACTAATAATTGCCTGGATGTCACATTATCAATGGCTATACCACACACACACAGCCTGGCAGCCATTGATGATAACGATGATTACTATGTATGCCTGTGTGGGGTACACATTTTGTACAATCAATGGCTGCCGGGCTGTGTACCATACTAGCAGGATATATCATCAATTTCTGGGGTACAGTGAGTATTACAATTATATGATTTCCTTCCTTTCAAATCAAAGGGGTAACGTCAGCGTACCTAAATATATTTTGGGGTAAAAGGTAAAAAAGTTCCCTGACCCCTGGTGTAGCATATTATGTATAAGGTCAGGGGTTGACATATTTTACTGAAATGTAGGAGCCACCATTTGGTTCCAACAAAGAAAATAATTGAAACACTACTATGTGCCGTACTATGTATTGGGTGCATTAATTGGTGGCATACTTTGCATTGGGGGCACTACTGTGTAGCATACTATGTATTGGGGGCACTACGGTATAGCATAGTATGTATTGTGGTCACTACTGTGTGACATACTTTGTATTGTGGGGGCACTACTGTATAGCATAGTATGTATTGTAGGCACAACTGTGTGACATACTATGTATTGGGGCACTACGGTTTAGCATAGTATGTATTGTGGGCACTACTCCTCTGTGACATACTTTGTATTGTGGGCACTACTGTGTGACATACATTGTATTGAAGGCACTATAGTAAAGCATAGTATGTATTGTGGGCACTACTGTGTGACATACTATGTATTGGAGCACTACGGTATAGCATAGTATGTATTGTGGGCACTACTGTGTGACATACTATGTATTGGGAGCACTACAGTATAGCATAGTATGTATTGTGGGCACTACTGTGTGACATACTTTGTATTGTGGGCACTACTGTGTGACATACTATGTATTGGGGGCATTATTTGGTGGCATACTTTGCATTGGGGGCACTACTGTGTAGCATACTATGTATTGGAGGCACTATGGTATAGCATAGTATGTATTGGGGGTACTACTGTGTGACATACTTTGTATTGTGGGGGCACTACTGTATAACATAGTATGTATTGTAGGCACAACTGTGTGACATACTATGCATTGGGGGCACTACGGTATAGCATAGTATGTATTGTGGGCACTACTGTGTGACATACTTTGTATTGTGGGCACTACTGTGTAACATACTATGTATTGAAGGCACTATGGTATAGAATAGTATGTATTAGGGGCTCTACCATGTGGTATACGATGTATTGGGGCACTGCTGTGTAGCATCCTATGTATTGGGGGCACTACGGTATAGCATAGTATGTATTGTGGGCACTACTGTGTGACATACTATGTATTGGGGGCATTAATTGGTGGCATACTTTGCAATTGTGGGCACTACTGTGTAGCATACTATGTATTGGGGGCACTACGGTATAGCATAGTATGTATTGTGGGCACTACTGTGTGACATACTTTGTATTGTGGGCACTACTGTGTGACATACTATGTATTGGGGCACTACGGTTTAGCATAGTATGTATTGTGGGCACTACTCTGTGACATACTTTGTATTGTGGGCACTACTGTGTGACATACTTTGTATTGAAAGCACTATAGTATAGTATAGTATGTATTGTGGGCACTACTGTGTGTCATACTATGTATTGGGGCACTACGGTATAGCATAGTATGTATTGTGGGCTCTACTGTGTGACATACTATGTATTGGGGGCACTACAGTAGAGCATAGTATGTATTGTGGGCACTTCTGTGTGAAATACTTTGTATTGTGGGCACTACTGTGTGACATACTATGTAATGAAGGCACTATGGTATAGAATAGTATGTATTAGGGGCTCTACCATGTGGTATACGATGTATTGGGGCATTGCTGTGTAGCATACTATGTATTGGGGGCACTATGGTATAGCATAGTATGTATTGTGGGCACTACTGTGTGAAATACTTTGTATTGTGGGCACTACTGTGTGATATACTATGTATTGCGGCACTACGATATAGCATAGTATGTATTGTGGGTACTACTGTGTGACATACTTTGCATTGGAGGCACTACTGTGTAGCATACTATATATTGTGGGCACTACTGTGTAGCATACTATGTATTGGGGGCACTACGGTATAGCATAGTATGTATTGGGGGCACTACTGTGTGATATACTTTGTATTGTAGGCACTACTGTGTGACATACTATGTATTGAAGGCACTATGGTATAGCATAGTATGTATTAGGGGCTCTACCATGTGGCATACAATGTATTGGGGCACTGCTGTGTAGCATACAATTTATTGGTGGCACTGCTGTATGACATTTTATGTATTGTGGGCACTAATGCATGGCATACTATGTAATGTGAGCCAAGGGCATGCACATGGTAGGGTCTGATGGGCATTGAAGGAAAATGTGTGGTGGTCTGAGGGGCATACTTGTAAGTCTATCTATACTTTGACAAATGAGTTGGCTCCGAGATGATACAAAACTATGTCACCCTCTGGTGTATAATAAATACGTTCATATTTACAGATAAGATAAATTGTGGCCAATGTTGAAAAATAATTTTCAGGGACAAACTTTTTCCGTGGAAGAATCCTTAAAGCCTGGGAAATTCATTATGGTGAATAAACATGTTTGCTTGGCAAGTTTGACAAATACTTGGCACTGAAAGGGTTAACCATGTTGCTCTGTGTTTTGCTCTTGTAAATGATTGCCGTCATTCCCGCACAAAGCCCTTACCCTGCGTTTTCCCCATACGCAACATATTTGTAGTTTTCTGAATCGAAAAGTGCAACGCCTACCCCCTGCTGTTGGCATCCACTGACGTACCTGGGGATAACAGGCCGGGCACACAGAACTCCAGCATCGGGACCTTGTTGAATATGGCATCCCTTGCGCTCCTCTCCATGTCCCCATCGCTGAGGATGACATCCACAATCTCACTCATCCAGGTTGTGCCTGAGAGAAGAAGAACACGGTGAGCACACAGATGCCAGCCTACGCCCGGCAAACTGGCCACAGCGGGTACCTGACTTTGGGTAAGTGGATATGACAATATCGTCTTCCCTGGCCTGGAAATCATCGATCCGCTTCCAGTCTGGAGTAAAGGAGCAGATCATGGGTACGCCTCGGACAGGGACCCAGTTCTTACGACGATATTCCGATGTCTCCTCCATGGCAGTGACCTGGGTGCAAAGGCAGATGCTGTTAGTAATGTAAGACTTCCTTGTCCTCTAAGATAGATGGGAGCTTTATTAAAGATGGGATGTTGCCCATAGCAACAGAATCTACATATTTATTATGCACATTCTAGAAGATAATAGAAGTGGATCCCCTAGCAACAGCCCATCTTCAATAGAACTCCATTCTTAGTAACTAACACCCTGCAGGCCTACTCACCGCAAAGCCCACTCACACTCACCACAATGCCTACTCACTGCAAAGCCCACTCACACTCACCGCAAGGCCTACTCACTGCAAGGCCCACTCACACTCACCGCAAGGCCTACTTACTGCAAGGCCCACTCACACTCACCGCAAGGCCTACTCACTGCAAGGCCCACTCACCGCAAGGCCTACTCACTGCAAGGCCCACTCACACTCACCGCAAGGTCTACTCACCGCAAGGCCTACTCACTGCAAAGCCCACTCACACCCACCGCAAGGCCTACTTACTGCAAGGCCCACTCACACTCACTGCAAGGCCTACTCACCGCAAGGCTCTCACACTCACCGCAAGGCCTACTCACCGCAAGGCCCTCACACTCACCGCAAGGCCTACTCACTGCAAGGCCCACTCACACTCACCGCAAGGCCTACTCACCGCAAGGCCCACTCACACTCATCGCAAGGCCTACTCACCGCAAGCCCCACTCACACTCACCGCAAGGCCTACACACTGCAAGGCCCACTCACACTCCCCGCAAGGCCTACTCACTGCAAAGCCCACTCACACTCACCGCAAGGCCTACTCACCGCAAGGCCCACTCACACTCACCACAATGCCTACTCACCGCAAGGCCCACTCACACTCACCACAATGCCTACTCACCGCAAGGCCCACTCACACTCACCGCAAGGCCTACTCACCGCAAGGCCTACTCACCGCAAGGCCCACTCACACTCACCGCAAGGCCCACTCACACTCACTGCAAGGCCTACTCACCGCAAGGCCTACTCACCGCAAGGCCCACTCACACTCACCGCAAGGCCCACTCACACTCACTGCAAGGCCTACTCACCGCAAGGCCCACTCACACTCACCGCAAGGCCTACTCACCGCAAGGCCTACTCACCGCAAGGCCCACTCACACTCACCGCAAGGCCCACTCACACTCACTGCAAGGCCTACTCACCGCAAGGCCCACTCACACTCACCGCAAGGCCCACTCACACTCACCACAAGGCCTACTCACCGCAAGGCCCACTCACACTCACTGCAAGGCCTAAACACCGCAAGGCCCACTTACACTCACCGCATGGCCTACTCACCGCAAGACCCACTCACACTCACTGCAAGGCCTCACTGCAAGGCCCACTCACCGCAAGGCCTACTCTCCGCAAGGCCCACTCTCCGCAAGGCCCACTCACACTCACTGCAAGGCTCTACTGGTGACTTGTACAGGGCTTTCCCACACTGTTCCTGTCCCTTTCTCCCTTTCGTAATGAACATTGAGATCCAGACAAAAAGGGACCTGGAACACTCCTCCTCCCTAATCCTCTAAATGAGGCTGTCTGCTCCCCTGTTCACAGGCTGGAATGCTGTGTAATGCTGTGTAATGCTGTGTAATAGCTATAAAATAACCATGTTAAACCTGTATTTTAGAGGGATTAATTTACCCGTAACTTCCAATTCCTTTCATGTACAGTACTTTCCTGTGCAGTCTGTACATGAACATGGATAATATCCATGGAAGAAGTGTGAGTATCACAGTGTTATGAATCCTCAGCCATCCTACAGTATTTGTGCAACCAGCTCTGCCAGGGACCGTTCTGTCCTCAGCCATCCTACAGTATTTGTGCAACCAGCTCTGCCAGGGACCGTTCTGTCCTCAGCCATCCTATGTGTGCACCCAGCTCTGCCAGGGACCGTTCTGGCCTCGGCCATCTTATGTGTGCACCCAGTTCTGCCAGGGACCGTTCTGGCCTCAGCCATCCTATGTGTGCACCCAGCTCTGCCGGGGACCGTTCTGGCCTCGGCCATCCTATGTGTGCACCCAGCTCTGCCGGGGACCGTTCTGTCCTCAGCCATCCTATGTGTGCACCCAGCTCTGCCGGGGACCGTTCTGTCCTCAGCCATCCTATGTGTGCACCCAGCTCTGCCAGTGACCGTTCTGGCCTCGGCCATCCTATGTGTGCACCCAGCTCTGCCGGGGACCGTTCTGTCCTCAGCCATCCTATGTGTGCACCCAGCTCTGCCGGGGACCGTTCTGTCCTCAGCCATCCTATGTGTGCACCCAGCTCTGCCAGTGACCGTTCTGGCCTCGGCCATCCTATGTGTACACCCAGCTCTGCCAGTGACCGTTCTGGCCTCGGCCATCCTATGTGTGCACCCAGCTCTGCCGGGGGCCGTTCTGGCCTCGGCCATCCTATGTGTGCACCCAGCTCTGCCAGGGACCGTTCTGGCCTCGACCATCCTGTGTGCACCCAGCTCTGCCAGGGACCGTTCTGTCCTCAGCCATCCTATGTGTGCACCCAGCTCTGCCAGGGACCGTTCTGTCCTCGGCCATCCTATGTGTGCACCCAGCTCTACCAGGGACCGTTCTGGCCTCGGCCATCCTATGTGTACACCCAGCTCTGCCAGTGACCGTTCTGTCCTCAGCCATCCTATGTGTGCACCCAGCTCTGCCAGGGACCGTTCTGTCCTCGGCCATCCTATGTGTGCACCCAGCTCTGCCAGGGACCGTTCTGGCCTCGGCCATCCTATGTGTGCACCCAGCTCTGCCAGGGACCGTTCTGACCTCGGCCATCCTATGTGTGCACCCAACTCTGCCGGGGACCTTCTGGCCTCGCCCATCCTATGTGTGCACCCAGCTCTGCCGGGGACCGTTCTGTCCTCAGCCATCCTATGTGTGCACCCAGCTCTGCCAGGGACCGTTCTGGCCTCGGCCATCTTATGTGTGCACCCAGTTCTGCCAGGGACCGTTCTGGCCTCAGCCATCCTATGTGTGCACCCAGCTCTGCCGGGGACCGTTCTGGCCTCGGCCATCCTATGTGTGCACCCAGCTCTGCCGGGGACCGTTCTGTCCTCAGCCATCCTATGTGTGCACCCAGCTCTGCCGGGGACCGTTCTGTCCTCAGCCATCCTATGTGTGCACCCAGCTCTGCCAGTGACCGTTCTGGCCTCGGCCATCCTATGTGTACACCCAGCTCTGCCAGTGACCGTTCTGGCCTCGGCCATCCTATGTGTGCACCCAGCTCTGCCGGGGGCCGTTCTGGCCTCGGCCATCCTATGTGTGCACCCAGCTCTGCCAGGGACCGTTCTGGCCTCGACCATCCTGTGTGCACCCAGCTCTGCCAGGGACCGTTCTGTCCTCAGCCATCCTATGTGTGCACCCAGCTCTGCCAGGGACCGTTCTGTCCTCGGCCATCCTATGTGTGCACCCAGCTCTGCCAGGGACCGTTCTGGCCTCGGCCATCCTATGTGTACACCCAGCTCTGCCAGTGACCGTTCTGTCCACAGCCATCCTATGTGTGCACCCAGCTCTGCCAGGGTCCGTTCTGTCCTCGGCCATCCTATGTGTGCACCCAGCTCTGCCAGGGACCGTTCTGGCCTCGGCCATCCTATGTGTGCACCCAGCTCTGCCAGTGACCGTTCTGACCTCGGCCATCCTATGTGTGCACCCAACTCTGCCGGGGACCTTCTGGCCTCGGCCATCCTATGTGTGCACCCAGCTCTGCCGGGGACCGTTCTGGCCTCGGCCATCCTATGTGTGCACCCAGCTCTGCCGGGGACCGTTCTGTCCTCAGCCATCCTATGTGTGCACCCAGCTCTGCCGGGGACCGTTCTGTCCTCAGCCATCCTATGTGTGCACCCAGCTCTGCCAGTGACCGTTCTGGCCTCGGCCATCCTATGTGTACACCCAGCTCTGCCAGTGACCGTTCTGGCCTCGGCCATCCTATGTGTGCACCCAGCTCTGCCGGGGGCCGTTCTGGCCTCGGCCATCCTATGTGTGCACCCAGCTCTGCCAGGGACCGTTCTGGCCTCGACCATCCTGTGTGCACCCAGCTCTGCCAGGGACCGTTCTGTCCTCAGCCATCCTATGTGTGCACCCAGCTCTGCCAGGGACCGTTCTGTCCTCGGCCATCCTATGTGTGCACCCAGCTCTGCCAGGGACCGTTCTGGCCTCGGCCATCCTATGTGTACACCCAGCTCTGCCAGTGACCGTTCTGTCCACAGCCATCCTATGTGTGCACCCAGCTCTGCCAGGGTCCGTTCTGTCCTCGGCCATCCTATGTGTGCACCCAGCTCTGCCAGGGACCGTTCTGGCCTCGGCCATCCTATGTGTGCACCCAGCTCTGCCAGGGACCGTTCTGACCTCGGCCATCCTATGTGTGCACCCAACTCTGCCGGGGACCTTCTGGCCTCGGCCATCCTATGTGTGCACCCAGCTCTGCCGGGGACCGTTCTGTCCTCAGCCATCCTATGTGTGCACCCAGCTCTGTCAGGGACCGTTCTGTCCTCGGCCATCCTATGTGTGCACCCAGCTCTGTCAGGGACCGTTCTGTCCTCGGGCATCCTATGTGTGCACCCAGCTCTGTCAGGGACCATTCTGTCCTCGGCCATCCTATGTGTGCACCCAGCTCTGCCGGGGACCGTTCTGGCCTCGGCCATCTTATGTGTGCACCCAGCTCTGCCGGGGACCGTTCTGGCCTCGACCATCCTGTGTGCACCCAGCTCTGCCAGGGACCGTTCTGGCCTCGACCATCCTGTGTGCACCCAGCTCTGCTAGGGACCGTTCTGGCCTCGACCATCCTGTGTGCACCCAGCTCTGCTAGGGACCGTTCTGGCCTCGACCATCCTGTGTGCACCCAGCTCTGCTAGGGACCGGTCTGGCCTCGACCATCCTGTGTGCACCCAGTTCTGCCAGGGACCGTTCTGTCCTCAGCCATCCTATGTGTGCACCCAGCTCTGCCAGTGACCATTCTGGCCTCGACCATCCTGTGTGTACCCAGTTCTGCCAGGGACCGTTCTGGCCTCAGCCATCCTATGTGTGCACCCAGCTCTGCCAGGGACCGTTCTGGCCTCGGCCATCCTATGTGTGCACCCAGCTCTGCCAGGGACCGTTCTGGCCTCAGCCATCCTATGTGTGCACCCAGCTCTGCCAGGGACCGTTCTGGCCTCGGCCATCCTATGTGTGCACCCAGCTCTGCCAGCGACCATTCTGGCCTCGGCCATCCTATGTGTGCACCCAGCTCTGTCAGGGACCATTCTGTCCTCGGCCATCCTATGTGTGCACCCAGCTCTGCCGGGGACCGTTCTGGCCTCGGCCATCTTATGTGTGCACCCAGCTCTGCCGGGGACCGTTCTGGCCTCGACCATCCTGTGTGCACCCAGCTCTGCCAGGGACCGTTCTGGCCTCGACCATCCTGTGTGCACCCAGCTCTGCTAGGGACCGGTCTGGCCTCGACCATCCTGTGTGCACCCAGTTCTGCCAGGGACCGTTCTGTCCTCAGCCATCCTATGTGTGCACCCAGCTCTGCCAGTGACCATTCTGGCCTCGACCATCCTGTGTGTACCCAGTTCTGCCAGGGACCGTTCTGGCCTCAGCCATCCTATGTGTGCACCCAGCTCTGCCAGGGACCGTTCTGGCCTCGGCCATCCTATGTGTGCACCCAGCTCTGCCAGGGACCGTTCTGGCCTCAGCCATCCTATGTGTGCACCCAGCTCTGCCAGGGACTGTTCTGACCTCAGCCATCTGCTAGGGACCATTCTGGCCATCTGTTATCTCCTGGCTGAGCAAGGTCATATTTTATGGACTATTACTGTATGTTCTTTAGATAATATCATCTATGAGTTGCAGACATGTAATGCTTATTACCACTATTTACCATAAAGTATGTAAAAAGGTTGACATGGAGAGGTTGACAGGGTCAAAAGGTTGTCATGAAAAGTTTGACATAGGGTTTTCACATTTTTTGGTGTCAATATCAACATCTGTCATCATGAACCCCCATTTAGTGTAACGCGTACCCTCACATGGCTCACTTCACTAGTGTAATAGGAGTTAGTGGATTATTCAATGACAGATGTTTACAACGTTGGGCAGACGTACGTTTCACTACTGCGGATATCATGAAACGAACGTTGGGCGGACATAATCAGTGTTGACCTTCAGATAATTAGAACTTCGGTATAATGGAGACTCTCACTAAGATCTCCTCCAGATTCTCTTCTGCCTGCTACTACTTCACCAAGTCACTGTAGTTGGCTCCTTGTTTTACCTTTATGAAAGCTAGCAGCTGTATGTACTATAATCAATGGTGTTGCAGATTCCTGTGGGGAGGCTGTATTGTGGTGAGCAGACTGGTCTGCGCTATGATGGAATGCATCATACTGGGTGAAGACAAGACAAATCTCACACAAATATTTGTTACTTTTCAAGAATCATTTCCTATCTTGTCACATCAGAATCTGTTCCCAGTTCGGGAAAATGTGTCTGTGGGGAGTCATAATGGCTGGGAAAGCGCAACCAAAACTTAGAGAGGAACCGCCTGCGAGCAAGTGTGTAGATCCCCTCTGATTAGGTTATTACTGTTTAGTAAATCTCTCCCAATACCCGCATTGTCTCATGATGGCCAGTTCTCAAGGAGGAAACCATCTTCAGCGGCACCTGGGCCTGTATTTATCGTATTTTCTCTGTAGCTGTAGACTGGGTCTTCTCCGATACTTCTAATAAGGCACATTACACTTGCCAATTGCAGGAGTTATTATTGCTGAGTACTGTATATAGTCTATTGACATATGACGGCATCCGAACTTTGCTCCACACAGTCCTGGCCTCTCCTGGCTCCTAGGACAGCTGCTAGATTATACCAGTATTGCACTGTACATAGGTACACAAGGGCAGGAAACCGGCAGAAAGGTGACAGTAGCAAAGATATCAGATCACTGAGATCCGCGCACGGATCACTGAGATCCGCGCACAGATCACTGAGATCCGCGCACAGATCACTGAGATCCCCGCACAGATCACTGAGATCCCCGCACAGATCACTGAGATCCCCGCACAGATCACTGAGATCCCCGCACAGATCACTGAGATCCCCGCACAGATCACTGATCACTGAGATCTCCGCACAGATCACTGAGATCCCCGCACAGATCACTGAGATCCCCGCACAGATCACTGAGATCCCCGCACAGATCAGTGACATCCGCGCACAGTTCAGTGACATCCCCGCACAGATCAGTGACATCCCCGCACAGATCAGTGACATCCGCGCACAGATCAGTGACATCCGCGCACAGATCAGTGACATCCGTGCACAGATCAGTGAGATATGCGCACAGATCAGTGAGGATCACAACTGCCCCTTGGGACACTGCCGGCCCCGTGCGGGATGCAGGAACATCCCCCCAAAAAAGGGACGTTCCCGTGAATATCGGGTCAGTTGGGAAGTATGATATATTATGCCTGCCAATGTGGCAACAATCTGCCCCCCCCACCCCCCACCCCCTGACATCATTGAAAGTCATTCAAAAAACAAATTTTCATTTTCTGGAGTATAGGAGTTTTGCCTATACAGTGTGCACGGGTCCTATACAGTGTGCTCGGATCGTATACGGTGTGCACGGGACCTAAACAGTGTGCACGGGTCCTACACAGTGTGTGTGTATCCTATACAGTGTGCTCGGATCGTATACAGTGTACGCGGGTCCTCTACAGTGTGCTCGGATCGTATACAGTGTGCTCGGATCGTATACAGTGTGTACGGGACCTATACAGTGTGCACGGGTCCTACACAGTGTGTGTGTCTCCTATACAGTGTGCACGGGTCCTATACAGTGTATGCGGGTCCTATACAGTGTATGCGGGTCCTATACAGTGTGCGCGGGTCCTATACAGTGTACGCGGGTCCTATACAGTGTGCGCGGGTCCTATACAGTGTACGCGGGTCCTATACAGTGTACGCAAGGCCGGCGCCACCACTAGGCAGCTCTAGGTATTTGCCTAGGGCGCCGGCACCTGGAGGGCGGCAGTTCGCCCCTCACCCCCAGCAAACTGTGTAAAAAACTTGCTGGAGCGGTCAGGGGTGTCCGTGCGTCAGTGGTACCTGCAGTGCCGTCATGTGTATAAAGCTGGCTGCGGCCGGCGGGGTCCCTGTAGTGAATAGAAAATAACTAGCGCTATGCGCGCGGCGGCGCGGGAAGTGCTAGTTATTTTCTATTCACTGCAGGGACCCCGCCGGCCGCAGCCAGCCTTATACACATGACGGCGCCGCAGGTACCACTGTCGCACGGACACCCCTGACCGCTCCTGCACTGCAGGGATGCCGGGGCCACAAGTTTTTTCCACAGGTACCACCCCCCCCCCGGCACCGGGGCGCCCCCACCCCGACTTTCCTGGGGCGCTCCGGTGCCTTGCACCGGCCCTGAGTGTACGCGGGTCCTATGCAGTGTGCTCGGATGGTATACAGTGTACGCGGGTCCTATGCAGTGTGCTCGGATGGTATACAGTGTACGCGGGTCCTATACAGTGTGCTCGGATCGTATACAGTGTGCGCGGGTCCTATACAGTGTGCTCGGATCGTATACAGTGTGCGCGGGTCCTATACAGTGTGCTCGGATCGTATACAGTGTGCGCGGGTCCTATACAGTGTGCTCGGATCGTATACAGTGTACGCGGGTCCTATACAGTGTGCTCGGATCGTATATAGTGTACGCGGGTCCTATACAGTGTGCTCGGATCGTATACAGTGTGCGCGGGTCCTGTACAGTGTGCTCGGATCGTATACAGTGTACGCGGGTCCTATACAGCGTGCTCGGATCGTATATAGTGTACGCGGGTCCTATACAGTGTGCTCGGATCGTATACAGTGTACGCGGGTCCTATACAGTGTGCTCGGATCGTATACAGTGTACGCGGGTCCTATACAGTGTGCTTGGATCGTATATAGTGTACGCGGGTCCTATACAGTGTGCTCGGATCGTATATAGTGTGCACGGGTCCATGTGTGGGGAATGTTACATTTGAATGAGTTATTTTGTTTCTGTGCAGGGTAAATACTGGCTACTTTATTTGTACACTGCAATATAGATATTAGTTTGAAGAACACACCCCACCCAAATCTAACTCTCTTTGCACATGTTACATCTGCGACACTTGCAGCGCAGCATGGTTTTGTCCATTAATGAAGGAGTTTGCTTTTGCGAGCCAACCTGAATCACCCCCCTAGTACGCTGGCATACTTATGTGACTGATGGCGAATGGGCTCAGTATTTCCTGAGTTCCTCCCATAGTAATCCCCCTCCAATTTAGTTTTTACGAGGCTCTTTCTATTTAATTATTACAATTGCTCTACCACCCCCCCCCCCTCCCCCCCCGTAGGCGCCACATTTATTTGAACTTCTTTTTTGTGTTCTCCTATGTTTTCATGTTACTCTATTATATAAATGTCTTTACAGATGGCGCTACATTGATCTGCGCTGGTTTCATTTTGTCCGCGAATCATGTGATTTGCTACTGATTTACTCTGTATCATTGTTATCTCCATCGCATTCTGGATGTACCCTTCCTTCTTCCCTTTCCCTCCCTACACCCCATTGTTCCCTTTTTTCTTTCCGTACCCCATAAAAAGTGTAATTCTCTATCAAAACTATTGATAGGGGAGAAAAAAGTCGACACAATAAAAATGTCGACATAAGTTTTCCTTTGGTTTTTTTGGGTGTCTGTCGACATATGTTGACATGGACACCGTATTAGTGTAACGCATCTCTTTACATGGCGAGAGCAGCAGCAGCACACTGTTATATCCTCCCTATATTCCCAGTGGGTTAGTAAAGTACGAACAAGTCGGTTTAGAAAAAAAAATTATGAAAAACTCACGTCAACCTTTTATTTTCATGTCGACCATTATCGACCTTTTGTCCATGTCGACCTAAAACACGTCACCCTTTTTTCATGTGTTGACCTAGACACTGTTGACAAAATGAGGGCATACCCTGACTGCAATGGTTGCACGGTGGGCCCACACTTACTTACCCCTCCGGGGTCCTGGGTCGTTGGCAGGAGCGCTGCACAAGTCACTAGGAAAATGGGGTGGCGGCCATTTTCACGGAGTCCTACGCATTCACACTAATTTCTGGCACAGTCCTATGGTCTCCTAGGGACCCTAATGCCCAGAAACTGCAGCGCTGCTGGTTAGAGAAGATAGGCCCAGATGGAGACTGAGGGGAAAATTTACTAAGATTGGATTTCTATGTCACATGGCATGTTGCTATGGGTAACCAATTATAATCTACTTATTTATTTAGCACCTTCTAGAACAGTCATATCCAACCTGCGGCCCTCCAGCTGTTGTGAAACTACACGTGCCAGCATGCCTTGCCATAGTTTTAGCATTCCCTAATAGCAAAACTGTGGCAAGGCATGATGGGACTTGTAGTTTCACAACAGCTGGAGGGCCGCAGGTTGGACATGCCTGTTCTAGAAGATAATACATTGTAAGTCCCATGTTAGTAATTTCCCCCTGACTGTCTGTATATTTACTGACACAGGGCACTGGTCAGAACCTCTTCCTCACACCACCCATGTGCTGTATATAAGTAAAACGGTACACTGACCTCGCCCCGTATATCAGCCAGTGCAGCAATACTCTCGCCTCCAGCTGGTCTCTGAAGTAGGAGAGATAGGAGAACTCCAGGTCTACAGTGCCTGTGCTGTGGGCGTGATGGGGGAAGAGTTACAGAGGGGGGTGGAGGCAGAATCGTGGAGGAGTCAGGACAAACCCCAACAAGACAAATACAAGTGATAAGTAGCTGGCAGAAGTTATCGGGTAGCAGCGTGTAACCCCAGCATCTATGGTGACACTTCTCTGACCACATAGCTTGGGACCCAAATATTACACAATATACTGTAACTTGATATGTTCTGAGAAATAATTACACATTTATATTCTGTTTCTGAATGTATCACTGCATATACAGTCGCTTAATAGTGCGTATACAGTGTGCTCGGATCGTATGCAGTGTGCTCGGATCCTATACAGTGTGTGTGTATCCTATACAGTGTGCTTGGATCATATACAGTGTGTGCGGGTCCTATACAGTGTGCTCGGATCGTATAGAGTGTGCATGGGTCCTATACAGTGTGCGCGGGTCCTATACAGTGTGTGTGTATCCTATACAGTGTGCTCGGATCGTATACAGTGTGTGTATCCTATACAGTGTGCTCGGATCGTATACAGTGTGTGTATCCTATACAGTGTGCTCGGATCGTATAGAGTGTGCACCGGTCCTATACAGTGTGCACGGGTCCCATACAGTGTGCACGGGCCCTATACAGTGTGTGTTTACCCTATACAGTGTGCTCGGATCGTATACAGTGTGCACGGGTCCTATACAGTGTGCGCGGGTCCTATACAGTGTGCACGGGTCGTATACAGTGTGCACGGGCCTTATACAGTGTGTGTGTTTATCCTATACAGTGTGCTCGGATCGTATACAGTGTGCACGGGTCCTATACAGTGTGTGCGGATCATATACAGTGTGCGCAGGTCCTATACAGTGTGCGCAGGTCCTATGCAGTGTGTGTATCTTATACAGTGTGCGCGGGTCGTATACAGTGTGCACGGGTCCTATTCAGTGAGTACGGGTCGTTTACAGTGTGTGCGGGTCGTATACAGTGTGCACGGGTCCTATACAGTGTACGCGGGTCGTTTACAGTGTGTGCGGGTCCTATAACATGTATACAGGTCGTTTACAGTATGCGCGGTCCTTTACAGTGTGCGCGGGTCCTATACAGTGTGCACGGGTCCTATACAGTGTGCGCGGGTCGTATACAGTGTGTGCGGGTCGTATACAGTGTGCGTGGGTCATATACAGTGTATGTGGGTTGATTACAGTGTGCGCGGGTCGTTTACAGTGTGCGCAGGTCCTATACAGTGTGGGTGGGTCCTATACAGTGTGCGCGTGTCGTTTACAGTGTGCGCGGGTCCTATACAGTGTGCGCGGGTCCTATGCAGTGTGCGCGGGTCCTATGCAGTGTGTGCGGGTCGTTTACAGTGTGTGCGGGTCGTTTACAGTGTGCTCTGGTCATTTACAGTGTGCACGGGTCCTATATAGTGTGTGCGGGTCGTATACAGTGTGCGCGGGTCGTATACAGTGTGCGTGGGTCCTATACAGTGTGCGCGGGTCGTTTACAGTGTGCACGGGTCCTATATAGTGTGCGCGGATCGTTTACAGTGTGTGCGGGTCGTTTACAGTGTGCATGGGTCATATACAGTGTGGGTAGGTCCTATACAGTGTGCGTGGGTCATATACAGTGTGCGCATGTCGTTTACAGTGTACGCAGGTCCTATACAGTGTGCATGTGTCGTTTACAGTGTGCGTGGGTCCTATACAGTGTACGCGGGTCGTTTACAGTGTGCACGGGTCCTATATAGTGTGCGCGGATCGTTTACAGTGTGCGCGGGTCGTTTACAGTGTGCACGGGTCGTATACAGTGTGGGTGGGTCCTATACAGTGTGCATGGGGCGTATAAATTGCAACGGAATATGCTGCGCTATATAAGAAACTATAAATAAATTAAAAAAAAAACAGTGTGGATGGGCCATATACAGTGTGTACGGGACTTATACAGTGTGGATGGGGCATATACAGTGTGTACGGGGCTTATACAGTGTAGATGGGGCTTATACAGTGTGGATGGGGCTTATACAGTGCAGGCAGGGCTTATACAGTGTGGATGGGGCTTATACAGTGTGGATGGGGCATGTACAGTGTGGGTGGGGCTTATACAGTGTGTACGGGGCTTATACAGTGTGGATGGGGCTTATACAGTGTGTACGGGGCTTATACAGTGTGTACGGGGCTTATACAGTGTGGATGGGGCTTATACAGTGTGTACGGGGCTTATACAGTGTGTACGGGGCTTATACAGTGTAGATGGGGCTTATGTAGTGTGTATGGGGCATATACAGTGTGGATAGAAACATATAATTTGATGGCAGATCAGAACCACTAGGCCCATCTAGTCTGCCCCTTTTTTAAACATGTTACTGCAAACCATATTTGATCCTTAAGCAAATACAAAACGGGAGTATACTGATGCGCTGTCAGACAAATAAGTGGGGTGAAATCGTCACTCCTTCTTCCCTGGTCCTGGATTCTGTCCAAGGGTTTTTTTTATGAGTTCATAGGTAGAAAAGGAAACAATAGGTAGTCAAACCAATCATAATCCCAAAGAAATTATTATGATTAAGTTCTTGGAAGAACACTGACCTGTCCAACAGGCCCTATGTGCCCATAAAGGTATCTTTGAAACACCCACGTTTTTCCAACTTCCCATGTACTTAATGCTCACCCTCTGGCAATGCCCTATGTGCACATAAGGGTATCTTTTCTGTTCTTTAGATGTCCAGATCTCAGCATCAAACTCATAGGCAGATGACGGTATAACAAAATATTTATTTTCACAATCCGTACAATGATGAGGGAAAACAGGATACAATGGACAAGCAGCAGACAAAGATAAAAAGATAAAAAGATTTCCAAGCAAAGCTTCACCTCCTATCCCTGCCAACTCCGCACTCACCCGGGTCTGGAGGAGAGTTGGTGCCTCCCAAGATGGCAAAAAAAGGTAAGGAGGCCAGAGGGGATGGATCTGCTGAGCTGGAAAAAAGTCACTCCACAGCACCGACGCGTTTCGGACCTGTAATGGTCCTTTTTCAAGGTGTGGAGTGTGTGAGTGGGGCAAAGGTATTTATACCTGCCCTCCAAACAGCCTTATTTGGAAAATAAAAAACCTGTACCAGAGTATCACATTTTTTTAAAAAACAATTCATAAATCTACATCTATTAAAAAACCATAACATATCACTATGCATCACATATTACATCAGGAACACATTTACAGAATAAAACGGAGCATTTGCTTTGTTATAAAAGCACATTAGTGCAGGTAAGTTGCGCTCCATCCGGAAAGTCCTTAACTGGTTTTAGCAGCCACAATACAGCTTTCCCGCCGTTGGTATCAGTGCGCTGTGTTTCACGATCCCGCTGACCGGATGTCCGGGTCCGCGATCGTGATGACCACTTCCGGTTTTGTGTATGGAACGCAAACCGCCTCTATACGGAAGCGGAGATGACGTCTACTTCCGATTGGCGGTATGGAACGCAAACATCCCTCCGTTGGGTACTTCCTGATGTGAATTCAGTGACGCTTGCGTGTCATATACGTTAACTTGAAACGCAGGTCACTCGGGGTAATTTTTGGCTTCCATATCGCAACAGACACCATGATATGGATGTTTCCATATGTAAAGAAAGAATGTGCAAAATTAGCAGTAATCAAATATTGCCGTACAGCCCATATATAACTACACTAAAACGATACAATATAGATAGCCTATTTCATTCATTACCATAATAAATAGTAATAAAAAATTCCTCAGTATAAAAACAATTACACTTACAATAAAAATTACTTAATAAAATGTGGTTATAAAATTTGTTTAAAAAGACAGATAGCATATACTTCATTCTAAAAAGCATTTAAGCTCGAAATCCATATTTAAACCTGATGGGAACAGAGTTTTTAGTGTATATATGGTCTGCATTTCTGTGCGTGCCAATCTCTGCTCACAATCATTAATCCTCCAGTGTGGCCTCACCATCTTTATCCCACAAAAAGAAACCAGATGTCTGATGTCACACTGGTGGATTTTTCTAAAATGGTCCGACACATTATTGGACTCCAGGCCCTTCTTTACATTTCTCACATGTTCTGCCCATCTGACCTTCAGGGCCCTGGATGTCCTCCCAACATACTGTTTAGAACAGTCACATTGCAGTAAATAAATGCAGTTTTTACTATCGCAGGTTATAAAGTCTTCAATTAAATAAGTTTTCTTTGTATGTGTGGATTGATATTCTTGTACACATTTTATTGAGCCTTTACAAGATCTGCATAAACTGCACATACCGCATCTGTAAAACCCTTTTGATTTTATGCGGGTAAGCGGTGATGGAACATTTATTGCACTATTGACTATAGTGTCTTTTACATTCCTGGCCCTCCTATACACAAACTTTGGGTTGGTATTAATATGTTTGGATAGCAAAGGATCACTAATAAGTACATTCCAATGTTTCTTTATCATGCGTTCTAACTGTTTATGTTGACTTGTATACTTTGTTATAAACATTACATCCGATATACTAGATTTCACTTTTTTCGGTACATCCTGATCTCTATTCATTAACAGGGATCTGCCTTTGTTTTTAGCTTCATCGATCATAGGCTTTTGATATCCCTTACTGAGGAATTGCCTCTCTAGTTGTAATGCCTGATCATCATAAACCTCTAGGTCAGTACAGTTCCTGCTAATGCGCTGGAATTGACTTCCAGGGACACTTTTGAGCCAGTTAGTATGATGATTACTATCAGCTTCAATAAATGAATTACAATCAGTTTTTTTAATGTAATTTTTTGTTTTCAGTAACTCATTCTCGATATAGATGGTAAGATCGAGAAAGTTCACTGTTTCCGAGCTAATATCGAATGTTAAACGAATATTCAAATCATTAGAGTTTAGATGGTCACAGAACAATTTTAAATCAGGCTCATTGCCGCTCCAGACACAAAGTATGTCGTCTATATATCGACGCCACAGCACCAGGCTGGCACTAAACGGGTGGTTTTGCCACACCGCTTTCATCTCCCACCATGCCATAAATAAGTTGGCATAGCTTGGTGCCAGCCTGGTGCCCATAGCAGTGCCGGTTAACTGAAGATAAAAGCCACCATCGAACCAAAAATAATTATTTGTTAAAATTAAGGAAATGCCTTCCAGAATGAAGTTTTTCTTATCTTCTTCCATCTCTTCCTGATCTAAAAAATATTTTATCGCTAACAACCCTTTATTGTGGTCAATAATCGTATAGAGGGAGGTTACATCTGATGTTATTAATTTAAACCCTCCCTCCCACTTGATGGTTCTCAATACATCTAGAGTGGCGATAGTGTCTTTCAGATAAGACTGACTTTTTTGTACCATTGGTTGTAACCAATGGTCCAAAAAATGGGACAAATTTGAAAGAACAGAATTTGTTCCAGCCACTATTGGCCGACCAGGGGGTTTAGTTTCATGCTTGTGAATTTTGGGTAGTATATATACTACCGGTATTGATGGTTTTTCAATCATAATATATTCACTTTCAGACATTGTAATAACCCCTTTTTTTGTATACAATTTAAGAAAAGTTGACAGCTTTCCACTAATAGTCTCAGTTGGATTACCTCTTAGTTTTTTATAAGTTGCTGTATCCGACAGCTGTCTTATAATTTCGCTGTTGTTATCCTCAACTTTTCTTAAATTGTATACAAAAAAAGGGGTTATTACAATGTCTGAAAGTGAATATATTATGATTGAAAAACCATCAATACCGGTAGTATATATACTACCCAAAATTCACAAGCATGAAACTAAACCCCCTGGTCGGCCAATAGTGGCTGGAACAAATTCTGTTCTTTCAAATTTGTCCCATTTTTTGGACAACCAATGGTACAAAAAAGTCAGTCTTATCTGAAAGACACTATCGCCACTCTAGATGTATTGAGAACCATCAAGTGGGAGGGAGGGTTTAAATTAATAACATCAGATGTAACCTCCCTCTATACGATTATTGACCACAATAAAGGGTTGTTAGCGATAAAATATTTTTTAGATCAGGAAGAGATGGAAGAAGATAAGAAAAACTTAATTCTGGAAGGCATTTCCTTAATTTTAACAAATAATTATTTTTGGTTTGATGGTGGCTTTTATCTTCAGTTAACCGGCACTGCTATGGGCACCAGGCTGGCACCAAGCTATGCCAACTTATTTATGGCATGGTGGGAGATGAAAGCGGTGTGGCAAAACCACCCGTATGGTGCCAGCCTGGTGCTGTGGCGTCGATATATAGACGACATACTTTGTGTCTGGAGCGGCAATGAGCCTGATTTAAAATTGTTCTGTGACCATCTAAACTCTAATGATTTGAATATTCGTTTAACATTCGATATTAGCTCGGAAACAGTGAACTTTCTCGATCTTACCATCTATATCGAGAATGAGTTACTGAAAACAAAAAATTACATTAAAAAAACTGATTGTAATTCATTTATTGAAGCTGATAGTAATCATCATACTAACTGGCTCAAAAGTGTCCCTGGAAGTCAATTCCAGCGCATTAGCAGGAACTGTACTGACCTAGAGGTTTATGATGATCAGGCATTACAACTAGAGAGGCAATTCCTCAGTAAGGGATATCAAAAGCCTATGATCGATGAAGCTAAAAACAAAGGCAGATCCCTGTTAATGAATAGAGATCAGGATGTACCGAAAAAAGTGAAATCTAGTATATCGGATGTAATGTTTATAACAAAGTATACAAGTCAACATAAACAGTTAGAACGCATGATAAAGAAACATTGGAATGTACTTATTAGTGATCCTTTGCTATCCAAACATATTAATACCAACCCAAAGTTTGTGTATAGGAGGGCCAGGAATGTAAAAGACACTATAGTCAATAGTGCAATAAATGTTCCATCACCGCTTACCCGCATAAAATCAAAAGGGTTTTACAGATGCGGTATGTGCAGTTTATGCAGATCTTGTAAAGGCTCAATAAAATGTGTACAAGAATATCAATCCACACATACAAAGAAAACTTATTTAATTGAAGACTTTATAACCTGCGATAGTAAAAACTGCATTTATTTACTGCAATGTGACTGTTCTAAACAGTATGTTGGGAGGACATCCAGGGCCCTGAAGGTCAGATGGGCAGAACATGTGAGAAATGTAAAGAAGGGCCTGGAGTCCAATAATGTGTCGGACCATTTTAGAAAAATCCACCAGTGTGACATCAGACATCTGGTTTCTTTTTGTGGGATAAAGATGGTGAGGCCACACTGGAGGATTAATGATTGTGAGCAGAGATTGGCACGCACAGAAATGCAGACCATATATACACTAAAAACTCTGTTCCCATCAGGTTTAAATATGGATTTCGAGCTTAAATGCTTTTTAGAATGAAGTATATGCTATCTGTCTTTTTAAACAAATTTTATAACCACATTTTATTAAGTAATTTTTATTGTAAGTGTAATTGTTTTTATACTGAGGAATTTTTTATTACTATTTATTATGGTAATGAATGAAATAGGCTATCTATATTGTATCGTTTTAGTGTAGTTATATATGGGCTGTACGGCAATATTTGATTACTGCTAATTTTGCACATTCTTTCTTTACATATGGAAACATCTATATCATGGTGTCTGTTGCGATATGGAAGCCAAAAATTACCCCGAGTGACCTGCGTTTCAAGTTAACGTATATGACACGCAAGCGTCACTGAATTCACATCAGGAAGTACCCAACGGAGGGATGTTTGCGTTCCATACCGCCAATCGGATATAGACGTCATCTCCGCTTCCGTATAGAGGCGGTTTGCGTTCCATACACAAAACCGGAAGTGGTCATCACGATCGCGGACCCGGACATCCGGTCAGCGGGATCGTGAAACACAGCGCACTGATACCAACGGCGGGAAAGCTGTATTGTGGCTGCTAAAACCAGTTAAGGACTTTCCGGATGGAGCGCAACTTACCTGCACTAATGTGCTTTTATAACAAAGCAAATGCTCCGTTTTATTCTGTAAATGTGTTCCTGATGTAATATGTGATGCATAGTGATATGTTATGGTTTTTTAATAGATGTAGATTTATGAATTGTTTTTTAAAAAAATGTGATACTCCGGTACAGGTTTTTTATTTTCCAAATAAGGCTGTTTGGAGGGCAGGTATAAATACCTTTGCCCCACTCACACACTCCACACCTTGAAAAAGGACCATTACAGGTCCGAAACGCGTCGGTGCTGTGGAGTGACTTTTTTCCAGCTCAGCAGATCCATCCCCTCTGGCCTCCTTACCTTTTTTTGCCATCTTGGGAGGCACCAACTCTCCTCCAGACCCGGGTGAGTGCGGAGTTGGCAGGGATAGGAGGTGAAGCTTTGCTTGGAAATCTTTTTATCTTTTTATCTTTGTCTGCTGCTTGTCCATTGTATCCTGTTTTCCCTCATCATTGTACGGATTGTGAAAATAAATATTTTGTTATACCGTCATCTGCCTATGAGTTTGATGCTGAGATCTGGACATCTAAAGAACAGAAAAGATACCCTTATGTGCACATAGGGCATTGCCAGAGGGTGAGCATTAAGTACATGGGAAGTTGGAAAAACGTGGGTGTTTCAAAGATACCTTTATGGGCACATAGGGCCTGTTGGACAGGTCAGTGTTCTTCCAAGAACTTAATCATAATAATTTCTTTGGGATTATGATTGGTTTGACTACCTATTGTTTCCTTTTCTACCTATGAACTCATAAAAAAAACCCTTGGACAGAATCCAGGACCAGGGAAGAAGGAGTGACGATTTCACCCCACTTATTTGTCTGACAGCGCATCAGTATACTCCCGTTTTGTATTTGCTTGTGTTGAATTTTGGGGCTGGTATCCCAAGGGGGTATTAGTTGCGGCAGTCAGGTTTGGCGCATTTATAACCATTACTAAACTGCTTTCATATTTGATCCTTATTTTTTTGTAAGGATATCAATATGCCTATCCCAAGCATGTTTAAATTGTACTACTGTATTTGCCTCTACCACCTCTGATGGGAGGATATTCCACTTATCTACTACTCTTTCTGTGAAGTAATTCTTCCTCAGATTTCCCCTGAATCTTCCTCCCTCTAGTGTCAGTGCATGTCCTCGTGTTCTGCTGCTCCTCTTCTTGTGAGGAATGTCTCCTGTAAGCCCCAGAAGAGGAAGGGGTTAATTGGAGACCCGGCAGGCACACTCCAGCGCGCGCGGGGTTAATACCCCCTGGTCCGGCGCTGCGTGACTGACAGGAGGGAGAACGGATTTGGTTGGCGGAGAGGAGGAGGAAGGGGCGGAAAGGAAGGAGCAGCGTGCAGGGAGGAAGGGAGAGAGAACTCACGTGCTGAGCGGAGGCTGGCGCGGGGAGAAGGGAGCGGCACCAGCGCGAAGTCAGAGGAAGCGCTGGCCGCCCACCACCCGCCGGTGAAGTCGCAGCAGAGAGACGGGTGACGTCAGGGTGACCCCCGCCGACCCCTAGAGGAGAGCGGGAGACGCGGGTGGATGGAGTGCCGCAGGCAGCCGGGCTCATTCAGCGCTGCCAGAGCGGCGACCCCCGCTGACCTTCCCCATCCACCAGCCGCAACTGAGACAACGCGGCAAGAGCCGTGACCCCCGCTGACCTTCCCCATCCACCAGCCGCAACTGAGAACGCGGCAAGAGCCGTGACCCCGCTGACCCCACCATCGTAGCCAGCTGGACATGACAGCCCTCAGAGGCTGGTCGCTGGTCAGTGTGACCCACCCTCACTTCCCCAGACAGCCAGAGTGATCCTGCCCACCACTAGAACCCCATAAGAGAGAGAGAGACAGCAGCCCCAGACAGCTGCATCAGCCGCAACTGAAGTCGTGGTGCCAGCCTGACCGTGCCAGCAGCAGACGCCGCCGATCGAATGCCGGGCCCCAGGAGGGTACATCGGGATCTGCCACAAACCGTGAGTTTGCCCGTGGGGCATTGAATGCTGAGGCTCCTGTGTTAGTAAAGGGAGAGTTAGCATAAACGGACCACTCCCAGTAGTATTGACTGTGTTGCCTGTCAGGCTTCCCAACTCCTCGGCCATACCAAGTAGGAGCCGCCCCGTTGTGACCCCGGCTGAGGTAGCCTCTGTCTGGAGCTAGGAAAGTACCCTTACTAATACCCCCTCTAACCGCCACCCCGGGTAAGGAAACATAAGATACTATAAGGGCCAAAAAGGGCCTCCTTGCCACCTTGTTTGCTAATCTTAGCAGTGAAAGAGAAAGTCCTTTCCTGGGACAATACTGCCACCCAGTGGCCCAAGACTCGAATTGCGATCCCTATAGGAGCTGCAAGAAAGTAATCAAGTACCTCAAGCCCTATGCATAGGCCCTACAATGGGACTGACCGGTCTTAGGTAACAGAGGGTGCACCCGGGTTCTCAGGTTAACTTGTGTATTTATTCGATGGTGAATTGCCGACATAAGTCGTGAATATACAGTGTGTTGTAAGGTTCACTCGCATTCGGACCTATCACTGCAGTCAAACGTAAGTGGTGTACCCACGCGCAGTTCAGTGGAGGTTAGTACTGGCTCCCCGAGCCACAGTGATAGGCCGGGTACGGAGTGACTTAGAGTTACCGGTAGCTCCATAGGCCTTGTATGGTATCGAATGTGATAATGCTGTTGTTGCCTAGCATAGGTTATATTGCATTTGTTGTATTGTGAAATTACTGTTACATCACTACGTAAAAGAGGTTGATGCTTTATGTGGCCGTTGTAGAATAAAAGGTCAACCTAATTCTGTGTCGACTGCTCTGTGTCATCATCCTGTATCCCGAGAAGACTCCCGACTGGAACCCGACAGATCGGGGAAGCACGACCTCACCGCATCCAAAAAGGTAACCCTCTTCAGGTGTCTACAGTTCTCTGGCGTCACGAACAGGATATAGTCGACGCGGAGTATAATCTGATACCAGGATGGACGCAGTACAGGTCGGGGGTGGACAGCCACCTGTCGTGGCCTCCAACGGCGACCAACAGGCTGCCCCTGCATTGGCAGTACCTGCTCCAGCAGCGACCCCTCATGCTCCCATCACCCTACCCTACTACTTCGGGGCCCCATGGATGCTGACCTACAGTGGGGACCCCAACAAGGGCGCCACGTTCACAGCGTTTAAGAACCAACTGAAGGCCATACACCAGCTCTACACCCCGAGTGAAGAACAGAGGGTACAAATTCTAATCGGCCAACTCACGGGCTCCGCCCTCAGTGAGGTCGAATCGTGGGCCGACGACCAAAAGACAGGCACCGACGAGATTCTGAATCGGCTGGCCACGATCTTCGAGACCGCCACCCTCCCGGAGCTGAAGGTGCAACTCTACGGTCGGAAACAAAGGCCGGGCGAAACCCTCCGGGATTTCGCCCTGAGTCTACAGGCGACCCTGAAACTCATACAAGCGGCTGACAAAGATGAAATTCGCAATGGCGACGAAGCCCTTACCATACAGTTCATCGAAGGAGTATCGAACCCCACCATTAAGACCCAGCTACGGCTCCTGAAGATGCAAATGCCGGGTAAATCCTTTGCCGATTTTAAAAACACCGCCATTGTCACCATCGGGAACCACTCCGACCCTGAGGTGGAGTATCCGGAGATGGTGGGGTTTCGAGGACCAGCGGCAACAAACCCAGAACAGCCTGGGAAGCCAAGGGACCGGGCCATACAGCATAGCCAGCAGTCATCGGGAGACCCCGGTCAGTCCCTCCAGCGCCAGGTAGAAGACCTAGCCATTGAGATGGCCGCGATGCAGCGAGAGATGCGCCAGGTAGCACGGCAAACTGCGTCGGACAGCGAGGGAGCCAGATGGAAGGCAGAACGACAGCAGTCAAACCGAAACCAATGGGAGCCACCTCGGGAGTCTGGTCGAGGGGCAACCAATCCGTTTGACTACCAAGACCGACCCATTTGCCAGCGGTGTCAAGAAGTGGAGCACGTTGAAAGGGCCTGTCCAACTGACCCTTTAAACTCCAATGCCCCGAGGGTGAGGGCCGAACCTCGGGGAGAACAGGAAGAGTAGGTCCAGGTGAAGACGGGCAGACCTACTATGGCAGACAGAGCCATATAAATGTAAGCGAATTATCTGCCAGGTTAGGCCGTGACCCTCCCGTTCGCATGAAAAGTCGAGGGAAAGTTATCTGGTTCCATGTCCAACGTGGATATGGGTTCGTTGAGTGTGTTGACCCAAAGCGAGACATCTTCGTCCACTACACCGCCATCCAGAAGAGTGACCCGTGGAAATTATACCGAAGCCTGAGGGCTGGCGAGATGGTAGAATTTGACATCGTCAGAGGCGAGAAGGGCCTCCAAGCAGCAAATGTCACTGGCCCTGGTGGTACTCCTGTTCGAGGCAACAGATACGCGTCAAGAAACAAGCGGCATGGGAGCCACCCACGTCACCTCAGCCATCCCCAAGACCAACCTCAGGGGAATGGTATGCACTCCAAGAAAACAGCACACGTGGCAGGAGACACAAAGGAGGGGCCGTATGTATGTAGCCAGCGCTACTCTCATACCCGAGCGCAGAACGGGCTGATGACAGAGGACCCGTCACAAGGCGAAGTACACCCTAAATGGAAAACCCGCCCTTATATGGCCACTAAGGGACCTACGTCGACAACCAGGAGCTACCAGGTGGGAGATCCAGATGAAACCCGACAGCAGCGGATCCATCGCAACCATCATAAGTCACACCCCAACCGAATCCAGTTGCCCCTCAAGTCAAGCAGCAAAGTGAGCGATAATGGTGGCCCGAATCTCGTCCTGAGCATGTTGCAGAGTACAGTGGAGCTGTCACCGAATGGGGGGTGGGCAACATTCCTCCCAACAGGGGTGCTGCCGTTGTGGTATAGAGCGTAGTCATACTCAGATAAATGTAATCGAATTGTGTCATTCCTCATGTTATTGTGTGTGTATATATATGTGGATTGTTCGTTTACAATGGCACGGTTGTAACTATTTGCAAGTCGCTTGTTCTACTGAAAAAGTTGGACTGGGAAAGAGACTTTACTTATTCGGAACTTCGAACAGTTCGGGCTTGTTTCTTCGGTAACGTGGCGTGAGGACACGACCACGAAAAAGTACGGGCGGATGTAAGCCCCAGAAGAGGAAGGGGTTAATTGGAGACCCGGCAGGCACACTCCAGCGCGCGCGGGGTTAATACCCCCTGGTCCGGCGCTGCGTGACTGACAGGAGGGAGAACGGATTTGGTTGGCGGAGAGGAGGAGGAAGGGGCGGAAAGGAAGGAGCAGCGTGCAGGGAGGAAGGGAGAGAGAACTCACGTGCTGAGCGGAGGCTGGCGCGGGGAGAAGGGAGCGGCACCAGCGCGAAGTCAGAGGAAGCGCTGGCCGCCCACCACCCGCCGGTGAAGTCGCAGCAGAGAGACGGGTGACGTCAGGGTGACCCCCGCCGACCCCTAGAGGAGAGCGGGAGACGCGGGTGGATGGAGTGCCGCAGGCAGCCGGGCTCATTCAGCGCTGCCAGAGCGGCGACCCCCGCTGACCTTCCCCATCCACCAGCCGCAACTGAGACAACGCGGCAAGAGCCGTGACCCCCGCTGACCTTCCCCATCCACCAGCCGCAACTGAGAACGCGGCAAGAGCCGTGACCCCGCTGACCCCACCATCGTAGCCAGCTGGACATGACAGCCCTCAGAGGCTGGTCGCTGGTCAGTGTGACCCACCCTCACTTCCCCAGACAGCCAGAGTGATCCTGCCCACCACTAGAACCCCATAAGAGAGAGAGAGACAGCAGCCCCAGACAGCTGCATCAGCCGCAACTGAAGTCGTGGTGCCAGCCTGACCGTGCCAGCAGCAGACGCCGCCGATCGAATGCCGGGCCCCAGGAGGGTACATCGGGATCTGCCACAAACCGTGAGTTTGCCCGTGGGGCATTGAATGCTGAGGCTCCTGTGTTAGTAAAGGGAGAGTTAGCATAAACGGACCACTCCCAGTAGTATTGACTGTGTTGCCTGTCAGGCTTCCCAACTCCTCGGCCATACCAAGTAGGAGCCGCCCCGTTGTGACCCCGGCTGAGGTAGCCTCTGTCTGGAGCTAGGAAAGTACCCTTACTAATACCCCCTCTAACCGCCACCCCGGGTAAGGAAACATAAGATACTATAAGGGCCAAAAAGGGCCTCCTTGCCACCTTGTTTGCTAATCTTAGCAGTGAAAGAGAAAGTCCTTTCCTGGGACAATACTGCCACCCAGTGGCCCAAGACTCGAATTGCGATCCCTATAGGAGCTGCAAGAAAGTAATCAAGTACCTCAAGCCCTATGCATAGGCCCTACAATGGGACTGACCGGTCTTAGGTAACAGAGGGTGCACCCGGGTTCTCAGGTTAACTTGTGTATTTATTCGATGGTGAATTGCCGACATAAGTCGTGAATATACAGTGTGTTGTAAGGTTCACTCGCATTCGGACCTATCACTGCAGTCAAACGTAAGTGGTGTTCCCACGCGCAGTTCAGTGGAGGTTAGTACTGGCTCCCCGAGCCACAGTGATAGGCCGGGTACGGAGTGACTTAGAGTTACCGGTAGCTCCATAGGCCTTGTATGGTATCGAATGTGATAATGCTGTTGTTGCCTAGCATAGGTTATATTGCATTTGTTGTATTGTGAAATTACTGTTACATCACTACGTAAAAGAGGTTGATGCTTTATGTGGCCGTTGTAGAATAAAAGGTCAACCTAATTCTGTGTCGACTGCTCTGTGTCATCATCCTGTATCCCGAGAAGACTCCCGACTGGAACCCGACAGATCGGGGAAGCACGACCTCACCGCATCCAAAAAGGTAACCCTCTTCAGGTGTCTACACTCCCACCTGTACCTTCCTCCCCCTAGTGTCAGTGCATGTCCTCGTGTTCTGCTGCTCCTCTTCCTGTGACTAATGTCTCCCACCTGTACCTTCCTCCCTCTAGTTTCAGTGCATGTCCTCGTGTTCTGTTGCTCCTCTTCCTGTGAAGAATGTCTCCCACCTGTACCTTCCTCCTGCTAGTGTCAGTGCATGTCCTCGTGTTCTGTTGCTCCTCTTTCTGTGAAGAATGTCTCCCACCTGTACCTTGTTAAAACCCTTGATATATGTGAAAGTTTCTATCATGTCCCCCCTTTTCCCTTCTCTGCTCCAAAGTATACATATTAAGATATTTTAGTCTTTCCTGGTACGTTTTGTGATGTAGGCTGTGAAGGAATTGCATTGGCGATAAGTGAATTGTGACATCCTCTACTCCACAGTAATTAATGTACATTTTAGCCCTATTGTTCCCTATGTATGTCTGTATTTCCCAGGACTTTATTCATGTAAGCATTATACCATTGATACCATTTGCCCGTGCCCTGACAGGAAAAGGGTTATCATAAACTGTCCTCCCAAAAGGCAATCTCCACAGGGGGTGATCCAATTACCCTGCTATTTTGCTGCTATTTACAGGAAAGAGATAGCAGAGGAACCATCTCCACAGGGAGGTTTACAATTCTTTGTAAACCTCTGGGCTCTAGCAGACTTTGTGGAACCAGACACAGCAGGGGTTGGGAGCAGCAGTTGGACAACTGTGGATTGAAGGTGGGATATACCTTATGCTTGAATCCACCAATCAGGAACTTGGGCAACCCCACAGATGATGCGATCACCGTGGGAATTTGAAATGTTTTAAAAAGTGTTTTTTGGTCAGACCAGAGAGAGCTGAAGGAGAAGAGAGGAGGAAGGAGGTTAGTCGCAGTCTTAAGGTTCAGAGGTATGCTCTACCTGTGTCTTGTGGAACGCCTCATCCTCGCTTCTGTGGAGTTGCCAGTGTTTTGTGGACTTATACAGTTTTCTGCTATCACAGCTGTGTGGACAAGTGATAGTTTGCCCTGTGGAACTGATCTGGGACTGTGACTATACAAGGACTGTCTGTTTGGGCCTGCTACCTGAATATCTTTCTACTCTGCAATTTACCTTTGCCACTGTTTATTGTCTATTTGTGCGTGCTGTGGAAAATAAACCATTCTTCTGGTTTCATCTGCTCGGTGTCTGAGTGATTGAGGAACTCGTACCCTCACATTTGGCGGCAGCAGCGGGACCACTCAGACACCAACCTTCGAGCAACGAGTCATAAACACCTCAGGGAATGGATCCAGCACCACTATGCTACCGATACAGCAAAAAGGATCAACTGCAGGATCTGTGCCGTACGAGGCAGATTGAGTTTGAGGCATTGGACACCAGAGCAGCATTAATGGCAAAGCTGGCACAATGGGACCAAGAACACCCTGGACAGGAGGACGATGAGGACCCCGTCCTAGAGCGGAACGAGGTGCAGGGGGCCAACAGGACAAATGCTTCAGGGGCTGCGCTGCCTGTTGGAAATGCAGATCAGTTGCAGGACTTGCTGGCAGCTCTGGGACAAGGAGCCTCAGTTTTGGGAGCTGCATTGGGGTTGCAGTCCTCTATACCCACTACGGCAGCATCAGTAAGCCAGGTGGCCAGGCTGAGATATAATGACATCCCACCTTTTGATGATGCCGGTTCGGATATTGATACCCATTTGCAGATGTTTGAATCTGTTATGACTTTGCATGGAATTGAGGCAGCAGAGTGGCCTCGATTTCTGTTCCCCAGTCTGAGAGGAAGGGCTCTGGAAGCATTCCATGCCCTGAGCCCAGAGCAGGTGCTGGTATATGAGGAGGTACGAAGTGTCCTGCTTGCTAGATATGCGGTGACTGCTGAATCATACCGTGTGAAGTTTCGCACCATAACCCGAAAAGGCGATTCTTCATTTACAGAGTTTAATAACCTGTTGCGGAGGAACTGTGATAAGTGGCTGTCCGTGAAGCAGGCCCTTACTGTAAAAGATATTAAAAATGCTTTTATCTTGGAGCAGCTGCTGAACAAGATGCCTCTTGAGATCAGAGAATGGGTAGCAGATCGGACCCCTACCACCCCCGAGAAAGCGGCACAACTAGCGGACGAGTTCACAGCTAACAGGCCTCGGTGGAGAGGGGCCAACATCGAGGAAAAGACTAATCTCCGACGGGCCCAGCCAGATCGGGATCTACCGGCGGCCCCCCAACGCCCAGCTCCACAGCCCCCCAACCCCCGGCCTTGGGGACCCGAGCTACCAGGAGCCCGTCGCTGCTACAACTGTGACAAGGTGGGTCATGTCCGCCGAGATTGCCCCCGGGGAAGAGGACCATTTCCAGGTGCCCGACATGCCTTGCCTCGAGTAGCTGTGTGCCAGGAACCATCATTTGGGGGAGGGGGAGGGGAGTACTGTCCTGATGCGCCAGAGGCGGAGGAAGTAGTATACCAGGTGGAGGTGGTAGCAGCTATTGGAAAAGCCACCCCGGATAAGATGAAGCCACATCTACAGCCTGTAAAAGTTAATGGGAAGGAACTGCAGGGGTTAAGAGATTCGGGTGCCTCCATCACCCTTATCCGCCCAGAATTAATCCCCCCCTGCCAACTACTGAAGCAACGGAAAATTAAGATCTCCATGGCAGGGGGGCAGATCACTGTCATCCCCATGGCCCGGGTACACTTGGATTGGGGTCAGGACTCTGGGGAAGTGAACGTGGGACTTCTGGAAGGGCTCCCCACCCATGTTATTCTAGGAAATGATTTGGGTGGTGGATTGGCCAGTTGTTTCGTGGGAGCTATCACCCGGAGCCAGTCACAGGCTGGAGAGATAGCACCTGAGGGCCCTCTCCCGCCAGCACCAGGAATTACTGCTACAGCCCCTGAGCCACCGCCGGTGAGTAACATGGTACCAGACTTGCTTGACTGTGACGTGAATCTGGGGGAGGTAGATAGAGTGGAATTTAGGGAAGCCCAACAAACAGATCCGTCCCTAGCTAGCCTCCGCAGGGCAGCAGGACGGAGTGATTGGGGAACTCAGGAGGATCGCATTCAGTGGGAGGAGGGGAGACTGTACAGGGTGCCAGCAAAAGCAGACCCATTAGAGCCCGAAGTCCCTAGGAAACAGTTAATTGTTCCCCAGCAGTACCGTGCGCGATTGCTAGCACTTGCCCATGACATCCCCTCAGCAGGCCATTTAGGGATTCGTAAAACCCGGGCCCGACTGCTGCGGCACTTCTTCTGGCCAGGAATAAACCAGGAGGTAAGACAGTATAGAGAGTCATGTGGGGTCTGTCAACGCCTCGGGGGACCCCCACGTCGTGTCCCCCTACAACCCATGCCTGTGATCAGTGAGCCATTCAAGAGAGTGGCCATGGACATTGTTGGGCCTTTTAAGAAACCGAGCAGAACAGGAAAGAAATACATACTGACTGTGGTTGACTATGCGACTAGGTACCCAGAGGCGGTGGCGCTGGCATCCATAGATGCTGAGCATATTGCCCAGGCTCTCATGGATATCTTTAGTCGTGTGGGATTTCCCGAAGAAGTGGTCACCGACCAAGGTGCGCAATTTCAAGGGGACTTACTGCAGACCATATGGGCCAAATTTGGGGTCCATCCCTTTCGCACTACTGCCTATCACCCCCAAACAAACGGATTGTGTGAGCGATTTAATGCGACCCTTAAGCAGTTGCTACGGGCATATGCTGAATCAGAGGGGGGAGACTGGGAGAAATCCTTGCAACAGCTTCTATTCGCATACCGCGAAGTAAGGCAAGATTCTACCGGGTTCTCCCCTTTTGAGTTACTATATGCCAGAAGGGTCCGGGGTCCTCTCGACTTAGTCAGGGAAAGCTGGGAAGGATCATTCCAGGAACCGGAGGTTCCGGTCTTAGAATATGTGGCCCAAATGAGGGAGAGACTGCAAAGGCTAATGCAGCTTGCGCATGACCATATGCTGGAGGCACAGGGAAGGCAGTGCAAGTATTACAACCAGCATGCACGTGAACGGGAGTTGGAAGTGGGTCAGAAAGTGATGGTACTGGTACCTGTACGAAAGCACAAGTTACAGGCGACCTGGGCAGGGCCATATACTGTAGTGGACCGACAGGGGCAGGTAGATTATATCATTGCCCTAGATCAAACCGGGAAGCGGGTGGGCACCTACCACATAAATAGATTAAAAAAATATGTCACCAGGGAAATAGGGGCTGTGGCAATCTGCTGCCCACCAATGGATGACCCAGAGACTGACCCCATCCCTGACATTCTGGCAGCAACCAAGAAGGATGTGGGGGTGGAGGCCGTGCCCATAGGCACACAGTTAACTGAAACCCAGACCCGACAAATGAGGGAGGTTTTGGAGCTAGTGGGGCCTCAGTTCACTAGCAGGCCAGGACGCACTCATGTAGCAGCCCATCATGTCGACACCGGAGCAACTCGGCCCATTAGGCAACCAGCATATCGGCTGAATCCCGAGGTGCTCAATATGATGAAAAAAGAGGTAGACGAAATGCTGGCGCTTGGGGTCATTGTGCCATCAAATAGTCCCTGGGCCTCCAGCGTGGTCTTAGTGCCCAAGAAGGATGGGAGTACACGCTTCTGCGTGGACTATAGGAAGCTGAATGAGGTGACAGTGACAGACGCATACCCCATGCCCCGGGTAGATGAGCTGTTAGACAGGTTGGGGATGGCTCGCTATGTGTCCACCCTGGACCTTAGCAAGGGGTACTGGCAGATACCCCTTACCAGAGAGGCACAGGAGAGGTCAGCGTTCAATACCCCATTTGGGCTTTTTGAATTTACTGACATGCCCTTCGGGATGAAGAATGCCCCTGCCACCTTCCAGCGTACAGTAGATCGCATACTGACAGGGTGTCAGGAGTTTGCCCAGGCCTACCTGGATGATATAGCAATTTTTAGTGAGACCTGGGAGGATCATCTGCAGCATGTAGCCCAGGTTTTAGCAGAGATTAGCCAGGCAGGGTTGACAATCAGACCGGATAAGTGTCAGATGGGGATGGCAGAGGTGCTGTACCTTGGCCACAGGGTTGGGGGAGGCCGTATTCGTCCAGAACCAGCAAAAATTGAGGCCATTCTGAAGTGGCCTCACCCCACTAACCAAAAACAGGTACGTGCCTTCCTGGGCACAGCGGGGTACTATCGTAAATTTGTTCCTCAGTACAGCACCATTGCCAAACCACTGACTGACCTAACGACCAAAAAGTACACCCGAAACATTGACTGGACCCCTGACTGCGAGCAGGCTTTCTCCCAGCTTAAGGACATCTTGTCCCGGTCCCCAGTGTTAGCCGCCCCTGACTTCCGCCGGCGGTTCATTGTGCAAACAGATGCTTCAGCTTGTGGAATAGGAGCTGTGCTAAGTCAAATAGGGGAGGATGGGTGTGAGCACCCAGTTGCCTTTATTTCCCGAAAACTAGTTGCCCGCGAGATAGCCTACGCCACCATTGAAAAGGAGTGCCTAGCCATCGTCTGGGCACTAAAGAAGTTGCAGCCCTATGTGTATGGGCGTGAGTTTTCAGTGGTAACAGATCATAACCCCCTTAGTTTTCTACAACGTACAGCTGGAGACAATGGACGGTTACTGAGGTGGAGCTTAGCCCTACAACTGTACAACTTCTCTATTTCTCACAAAAAGGGTAAAGATCATGGAAACGCGGATGGCCTATCCCGTCAGCAGGAACCAGACCCAGTGCCACCTAACACCAGGAGACCAGCCCTTGCCATTACCCAGGACACCAGGAACATGGACTAAAATGTGGGGGAGGAAATGTGAAGGAATTGCATTGGCGATAAGTGAATTGTGACATCCTCTACTCCACAGTAATTAATGTACATTTTAGCCCTATTGTTCCCTATGTATGTCTGTATTTCCCAGGACTTTATTCATGTAAGCATTATACCATTGATACCATTTGCCCGTGCCCTGACAGGAAAAGGGTTATCATAAACTGTCCTCCCAAAAGGCAATCTCCACAGGGGGTGATCCAATTACCCTGCTATTTTGCTGCTATTTACAGGAAAGAGATAGCAGAGGAACCATCTCCACAGGGAGGTTTACAATTCTTTGTAAACCTCTGGGCTCTAGCAGACTTTGTGGAACCAGACACAGCAGGGGTTGGGAGCAGCAGTTGGACAACTGTGGATTGAAGGTGGGATATACCTTATGCTTGAATCCACCAATCAGGAACTTGGGCAACCCCACAGATGATGCGATCACCGTGGGAATTTGAAATGTTTTAAAAAGTGTTTTTTGGTCAGACCAGAGAGAGCTGAAGGAGAAGAGAGGAGGAAGGAGGTTAGTCGCAGTCTTAAGGTTCAGAGGTATGCTCTACCTGTGTCTTGTGGAACGCCTCATCCTCGCTTCTGTGGAGTTGCCAGTGTTTTGTGGACTTATACAGTTTTCTGCTATCACAGCTGTGTGGACAAGTGATAGTTTGCCCTGTGGAACTGATCTGGGACTGTGACTATACAAGGACTGTCTGTTTGGGCCTGCTACCTGAATATCTTTCTACTCTGCAATTTACCTTTGCCACTGTTTATTGTCTATTTGTGCGTGCTGTGGAAAATAAACCATTCTTCTGGTTTCATCTGCTCGGTGTCTGAGTGATTGAGGAACTCGTACCCTCACATAGGCCATGCACCATTTTAGTTGCCCTTCTTTGTACAGTGTCTAATGTATTTAAATCCTTCTAGAGATATGGCCTCCAGAACTGAACACAGTACTCTAGGTGAGGTCGTACCAATGACCTATACAGTGGCATTATTACTTCTTTCTTTCTGCTGCTGATACCTCTCCCTATGCAACCAAGCATCTGACTTGCCTTCTTCATTGCTTTGTTACATTGCCTACCTGCCTTTAAGTCCCCTGAAATAGTGACTCCTAGATCCCTCTCTTCCTCAGTAGTTTCCATTATAGTGCCATTTATACTATATTTAATCTTTGGATTTTTGAGACCCAAGTGCATGATTTTGCATTTTTTGTCATTAAACTGTAGTTACCATGCTCTTGACCATTCCTCTAATCTACCTAGATCATCAATAATTTTACTCTCCTGGTGTGTCTACCCTGTTGCATACCTTTATGTCATCTGCAAAAAGGCATATATTACCCTTAATTCCATTTGCAATGTCTCCAATAAAGATATTAAAAAGCACCGGTCCAAGTACAGATCCCTGGGGTACTCCACTTGTAACCTTTCCCTCCTTTGACTGTACTCCGTTTACTACAACTCTCTGTTTTCTGTCCTGCAACCAAGATCTTATCCATTTAACTATCTTATAATCCAATCCCAAGCTTTCAAGTTTATTTAACAGTCTGCGATGTGGGACAGTGTCAAAAGCCTTACTAAAGTCTAGATATTCTACATCTACAGCCCCACCTTGGTCTATCACTTTAGTCACCCAGTCAAAAAAGTCAATAAGATTTGTTTGACATGATTTCCCCCAGTAAACCCATGCTGTTTCGGATCCTGTAAATTGCTGGTTTTGAGATATTCTACAACTCTTTGTTTTAAGAGTGTTTCCATCAATTTCCCTACTTATACCCCGTTCTCACTGTAGCCAAATTCCCGGGTCTAGCATGTAGACCCGGGAATTTTCCTTCTAACACGGGATTTTTGGCAGTGTGAACGGGTCGCATACCCGGATCTCAGACACGGGTAAAACCCTTCTTTTTACCCATGTCTGAGATCCGGATATGCAGACACGGGTTGACCCGTTCACACTGCCGAAAAACCCATGTTAAAAGGCAAATTCCCAGGTAGAACTTCTTCACCCGGGAATTTGCCTTGCAGTGAGAACGAGGGTCCAGCGCGGCAGTCCCAAAAGCCGTGTATTTCTCACTCGCAGTGAGAACACGGCATTAGTGTTCCCGTTAGGCTGTTTTAGCGGGGCGCTGCGCCCTGCCCGATTTTTAAAGGGCAAAATGCGCCCTGCCCCTCCAGCAGCGCCCCGCTAAAAGAGCCTGCTGTCTGTCTTGCTGGTGTGCCCAAGGAAGCTCCAGGCACTGCAATCTCGGCGGCGCTAGGCTTCCCCGGCAGCTCAGGGACTTCGGCAGGTCCAGGTCCACTTTTGTGCAGTGGGACTACATTCGCTGTTTTTCGGTCCTCTGGGATTACTCCAGTAGCTAGTGACTGGTTGAGTAATTCTGTTATTGGTTTTACCAGCTCCCCTTTAAGCTCTTTTAGTATCCTTGGATGTATCCCATCCAGTGGTGTAGCTAGGTGCCACGGCACCCGGAGAAAGGGAATGTTTCGCCCCCCCCCAATTTGTACTAGGTGAGGCTCCTGAGCAGTGAAAAGTGGGCTCGGCCCAACATTATACCACACACCGTAATGCCCATTGCACATTTTACCAAACTTTGTAATACCAATTGCACATAAAGCCACATGCCGTAATGCCAATTACAAATAAGGCCACACATGATGTCCATTGCATACTATATAACACACCGTAATGCCCATTACATACTATATAACACATAGTACTGCCCATTACATACTATATAACACACCGTAATGCCCATTACATACTATATAACACACCGTAATGCTCATTACATACTATATAACACACCGTAATGCCCATTACATACTATATAACACACCGTAATGCCCATTACATACTATATAACACACCGTAATGCCCATTACATACTATATAACACACCGTAATGCCCATGACATACTATATAACACACCGTAATGCCCATGACATACTATATAACACACAGAGGCATACCTAGAGATTCGTAGGCCCCATAGCATAAGTTTGTCAGGGCCCCCTAATTAATAACTGATGGTGATAAATGTATATAAAACATATTAAATAAACAGCAAAGATGGGCCCCCTTCAGCTCTGGGCCACATAGCAGCTGCAACCCTTGGACCTATGGTAGTTACGCCCTTGATAACACACCCTTATGCCCATGACATAATGTACTACATAACAGTTGGCACAAAGTAACACATAGCAAAGGTGGGCATAGGGGAGCACATGGCACAGAAGAGTGCAGAGTAACACAGGTAGGCACAGTATAACACAGGGGCACAAAGTTACACAGGGGCACAGAGTCACACAGGGGGCACAGAGTAATACAGGGGGCACATGGTAACACAGTATAACACAAGGGCACAGAGTCACACTGGGCATTACAGGGGGTGGGAGCTCGTTCCCCACTAACTCTGCTGCTGCTGGTGGCATTACCCGGGCACAGAGGGAGGAGGGAGGGGATGGGCACAGTACCTGCTGCATACCTCCCAACAGTCCTGATTTTATCGGGACAGTCCCGATTGTCAGGGCCTGTCCTGCTGTCCCACCCGCGGGCGGCAGTGTCCCGCGGTGTGGGGCGGCTGTTGGGAGTCCCCCCTGTCAGCTGCTAAGCAGCGGGGAATAAACGCTGTGCGCATGCGCACAGCGTCTATTCCCGCAGCCAGGGGGCTGGGGGCATGGCTAGAGGCTCACAGAGCCTCTGGGTCATGCCCCCATGGGGGCGTGGCCTCGCGGAAGAGCCGCGAGTATAGGCCACGTCCCCAAATTAGGCCACGCCCCCCCCCCCCCCCCCCCCCCCGAAAATTTCGCTCCCTGCTGTGTCCACTGTCTGGGTCAGGAGACTTGCTGCTATTTTCAATTCACGTCTCCCGCTGGTCTGCTAGCCAATAGGCGCTCGCGGTCCAGCAGCCACCAGTTGATTGGCTGCTGGACCGCAAGCGCCTATTGGCTAGCGCGGTCCAGCGGGAGACGTGGATTGAAAATAGAAGCACAGTCTCGGACACAGCGGGGAGTCGGGAACGGGCGGGGGAGCAGCCAGAGGAGTGGGCGAGCTGGCGGTGCCGGCACGGCTTCGGCGCCATGTTATCATCTGGCGCCCGGAGCTGGTGCTCCACCGGCTCAGCCCTCGCTACGCCTCTGATCCCATCTGGCCCCATTGATTTATCCACTTTCAGTTTTGAGAGTTCTGTGAGGACTTTCTCCTCTGTAAATGTACTTGTTTCTCCCTCAGTTTTCTGACTATACTTGCAACTTAACTGTGGCCCCTTCCCCTCTCTTTCAGCAGTTAATACTGAGCAGAAATAATTATTAATATTATCTGCTATTACATTGTCCCCCTCAGGAAGACTTCCACTCTCTGTCTTTAGTCTTATTATTCCATTTTTTTATTTTCTCCTTTTACTTATATACCTAAAAAAAAGTTTTCCCCCCTTTACCCACTGACTGGGCCATTTTCTCTTCAGCCTGTGCTTTTGCACATCTGATTACCTTCTTAGCCTCCTTCTGTCTAACAAGATACACCTCTTTGTCCTCATTCTTCTGCGTCTGCCTAAATTTCTTAAAGGCCAACTTTTTTGCTTTCACAATACTTGCTACTTCTTTCACAAGCCGGGCATCGCATTGCGGTATTATCTGATACCGCATGGATGTATGAATTTGAGGGTGCAGGGACAGGGCTCCGAAAGGAGCCCGTCCCTGCGAAGCCCAGACCCGGAAGCCAGGAGGTAAGCGCATGCGCGGTTATGCGCTGACCCCTGCTGACCCCTGTGACCGCACTGCCCCGCTCGCAGTGCTATCCTGTAGCCATAGGCTACAATGGGCTATCGCCATATCAGAATGGCGATAGCCCCGGGGTGCAAAGCCGGGCTGCCCGATGTTGATACATCGGGCAGCTTCGCATCCCCCATAGAAACCTATGGGGGATGCGTCCGGCAGCGCTGCAGGGGGGGATCGCAGCAGGGATCGGAGATCCCTGCTGCGGTCCCACTTTAATACATTTCAGTGATACATAATATTTGCGGTTAACCCCCGAAAACGGGTGTTTTCGGGGATTTAGCCGCAAATGTTACTTGATAAATGGGCCCCAGTGTCTCCTATGATTATCACCTCTCCTTTTAATGCCATTTTATTGATGTCCTGCAATAGGCTCTTGTCAAGTTCCTCTTCCTGACCTGGTCTGTAAAACACCCCTATACGAAGAATCGCCTTCTCCCATTTTTCTATGGTCACCCAAAGGGCCTCAGTTTTTTCTTTATTACTTTGTATTAAGGTAGTCTTTATGCTTTTTTCACATATATTGCAACCCCTCCTCCGATTCTTCCCATTCTGTCCTTCCTAAATAAAGTATATCCTGGTAAAGCTATGTCCCAGTCATGATTTTCATTGCACCATGTCTCTGTAATAGCCACAATATCCATTTCATCCCTTGTCATTATTGCAATTAGTTCTGGGATTTTATTTCCTAAGCTCCTAGCATTTGCACACATAGCTCTTAAAGTTTTGTTTGTGCTTCTCCTGGTGCTAGCTATGTTCATCTTTCTGCCTATATCTATTTGGTTTTGATCGGCATTATCTTCTGTTGCAGTGGATAGGCTTCCTGTTCCACTGCAACAGAAGATAATGCCGATAAAAATCGAATAGATATAGACAGAAAGATGAACATAGCTGGATGGGGCATGTACAGTGTGAATGGGGCTTGTACAGTATGGATGGGGCATATACAGTGTGTACGGGGCATATACAGTGTGGACGGGGCATATACAGTGTGGACGGGGCATATACAGTGTGTACAGGGCGTGTACAGTGTGTACGGGGCGTGTACAGTGTGTACGGGCGTGTACAGTGTGTACAGGGCTTACACAGTGTGGAAGGGGCTTACACAGTGTGGATGGGGCATATACAGTGTGGACGGGGCTTATACAGTGTGGATGGGGCTTATACAGTATGTACGGGGCTTTTACAGTGTGTACAGGGTATATACAGTGTGGAAGGGGCTTATACAGTGTGGGCAGGGCATATAGAATGTGTTCGGGGCATATAGAGTGTGTACGGGGTGTATACAGTGTGGGCAGGGCATATAGAGCATGTACGGGGTGTATACAGTGTGGGCGGGGCATATAGAGCGTGTATGGGGTGTATACAGTGCGGGCAGGGCATATAGAGCATGTGCGGGGTGTATACAGTGCGGGCAGGGCATATAGAGTGTGTATGGGGTGTATACAGTGCGGGCAGGGCATATAGAGCGTGTACGGGGTGTATACAGTGCAGGCAGGGCATATAGAGCGTGTACGGGGTGTATACACTGCGGGCAGGGCATATAGAGCGTGTACGGGGTTTATAGAGCCTGTACGGGGCTTATACAGTGTGGATGGGACTTATACAGTATGCACGGGACATATAGAGCGTGTACGGGGCTTATACAGTGTGGATGGGGCTTATACAGTATGCACGGGACATATAGAGCGTGTACGGGGTGTATACAGTGCGGGCAGGGCATATAGAGTGTGTACAGGGTATATACACTGCGGGCAGGGCATATAGAGTGTGTATGGGGTGTATACAGTGCGGGCAGAGCATATAGAGTGTGTACGGGGTGTATACAGTGCGTGCAGGGCATAAAGAGCGTGTACGGGGTGTATACAGTGTGGGCAGGGCATATAGAGCATGTACGGGGTGTATACAGTGCGGGCAGGGCATATAGAGTGTGTATGGGGTGTATAGAGCATGTGCGGGGCATATATAATGTGGACTGGGCATATAGAGCGTGTGTGGGACATATAGAATGTGGACTGGGCATATAGAGCGTGTGCGGGGCATATAGAGCGTGTGCGGGGCATATAGAGCGTGTGCGGGGCATATAGAATGTGTACAGGGCATATAGAATGTGGACTGGGCATATAGAGCGTGTACGGGGCATATAGAATGTGTACAGGGCATATAGAATGTGGACTGGGCATATAGAGCGTGTGCGGGGCATATAGAGCGTGTGCGGGGCATATAGAGCGTGTGCGGGGCATATAGAGCGTGTATGGGGCATATAGAATGTGTACAGGGCATATAGAATGTGGACTAGGCATATAGAGCGTGTGCGGGACATATAGAGCATGTACCGGGCATATAGATTGTGTACGGGGCATATAGATTGTGTGCGGTGCATATAGAGCGTGTGCGGGGCATATAGAGCGTGTACGGGGCATATAGAATGTGGACTGGGCATATAGAGCGTGTACGGGGCATATAGAGCGTGTACGGGGCATACAGAGCGTGTACAGGGCATATAGAGCGTGTACGGGGCATATAGAGCGTGTACAGGGCATATAGAGCGTGTACGGGGCATATAGATTGTGTACGGGGCATATAGAGCGTGTACGGGGCATATAGAGCGTGTACGGGGCATACAGAGCGTGCACAGGGCATATAGATTGTGTACGGGGCATGTAGATTGTGGTCTGGGCATATAGAGCGTGTACTGGGCATATAGAGCATGTACGGGGCATATAGAGCGTGTACGGGGCATATAGAGCGTGTACGGGGCATATAGAGCATGTACCGGGCATATAGATTGTGTACGGGGCATATAAAGCGTGTACGGGGCATATAGAGCGTGTACGGGGCATACAGAGCGTGTACGGGGCATACAGAGCGTGTACGGGGCATATAGAGCGTGTACAGGGCATATAGATTGTGTACGGGGCATATAGAGCGTGTACGGGGCATATAGAGCGTGTACGGGGCATATAGAGCGTGTACGGGGCATACAGAGCGTGTACGGGGCATACAGAGCGTGTACGGGGCATATAGAGCGTGCACGGGGCATATAGAGCGTGTACGGGGCATATAGAGCGTGTACAGGGCATATAGAGCGTGTACAGGGCATATAGATTGTGGTCTGGGCATATAGAGAGTGTACGGGGCATATAGAGCGTGTACGGGGCATATAGAGCGTGTACGGGGCATATAGAGCGTGTACGGGGCATATAGAGCGTGTACGGGGCATATAGAGCGTGTACGGGGCATACAGAGCGTGCACAGGGCATATAGATTGTGTACGGGGCATGTAGATTGTGGTCTGGGCATATAGAGCGTGTACGGGGCATAAAGAGCGTGTACGGGGCATATAGAGCGTGTACGGGGCATATAGAGCGTGTACAGGGCATATAGAGCGTGTACGGGGCATATAGATTGTGGTCTGGGCATATAGAGAGTGTACGGGGCATATAGAGCGTGTACGGGGCATATAGAGCGTGTACGGGGCATATAGATTGTGGTCTGGGCATATAGAGTGTGTACGGGGCATATACTGTAGATTGTGGTCTGGGCTCGCACTCTATTACAAAATGTGCACTTTTTTAGTTTAGTAAGAAATGGCACCTTCCCCGGGTCTTCTCTCACCTCAGTCTCGCAGCCATTGTTCCCAGGTAATCTGTGCTCTGTGGGACAAACCTTGTATTATAATAATGTATTGGATGTCAGGTAACTGGAGAGCGCTGAGATTACTAAGGACAGAAGGAGAAAGGCCGGGATTACCGGATACTGGTTATTATTTTATTGTAACGGGGCCAGTGCCACAGGGTGACACTGCTGAGCAATGTAGGTCGATGTGTCAGCGCTGTGTGCTGAGCGATCTGTCAGGGCCAGTGTTGGCCCTGACTGGTGATGTAGCTAGATGTATCCAGCGTGCTGGATATTAATAGCTGGGCGGTAGTGACGCGTGGGGCCGCACATCGCTTTAGCTCCCTACACACGGAGCGATCTAGTCAAATCACTTAGAAAATTCCCTGAAATCCACCCGTGTATAGGGGCCATTACTCTCACACTAAAACTGGTTACCCCGCTCTCTGCGCCCACATATATGACGTATACCTCCCAACTAACAAAGAGACGGAACTTACAAACATTCTGGAATGTTAGGCAAGTATGCCATAAGCGGTTGGAAAGTGGTTATTGGTGGCGGGACTTTTTATATATAAAGTCTAAAGGACGCCAATTATAGGCAATTAAGGAATTATTGTATATTTCACTTCTCTGACCACATATTAGGATGCATGTTCAGTAATAAATAAAGAAGGTTTCTTTTACTAATTTTTTCTTTGTCATTTACAAAAGCAGCCACTACACATCTTGTGCCCTTATGCGCAGTCTTGTTTTTGTCAGGACTACACACAGCCCAGTCTCCGGGGACAAAAGAAAAATTGTATGCTATGTATTCAAAATTCTGTTTTCCCAAAGTGTGCAGAATGTTTTTACTGCCCAAACAGATCACAGAGTGTGCGTATAATGGTCTTACTGCCCAACCAGATCACAGAGTGTGTGCATAATGGTCTTACTGCCCAACCAGATCACAGAGTGTGTGCATAATGGTTTTACGGCCCAATCAGATCACAGAGTGTGTGCATAATGGTTTTACGGCCCAATCAGATTACAGAGTGTGTGCATAATGGTTTTACTGCCCAACCAAATCACAGAGTGTGCGTATAATGGTCTTACTGCCCAACCAGATCACAGAGTGTGCGCATAATGGTCTTACTGCCCAACCAGATTACAGAGTGCGTGCATAATGGTCTTACTGCCCAACCAGATTACAGAGTGTGTGCATAATGGTCTTACTGCCCAACCAGATCACAGAGTGTGCATAATGGTCTTACTGCCCAACCAGATCACAGAGTGTGTGCATAATGGTCTTACTGCCCAACCAGATTACAGAGTGTGTGCATAATGGTCTTACTGCCCAACCAGATCACAGAGTGTGTGCAGAATGCTTTTACGGCCCACTCAGATTAGAGTGTGTGCATAATGGTCTTACTGCCCAACCGGATCACAGAGTGTCAGATGACCTGTATCTGGGTTAAGCCATCGCACAGTGCTGTCCTGAACTGCTCAGTTACTGCCATCATTCAGTAAAGTTCTCATTGGTATTAAGCAGATTAATTTCCAGGGGACACAACGATCACAAATTCCAAACAACCAAATCTGTTTGTAAACTTCATTCTTGCAATATAAAAGGGATTGTGCACCATTGTCCATGTCTTATCGTTACAATTTATTATAATTAATGTGTTTTTGCATTACAATTTCACACAGAAAAAATACTTTGCAGAATCAGAAAAGCATTGTTCTATGTATTTATTAATGGGGGTAATGTTTCAGCTTAATAACATCAAAGAGAAACTAATACCCTTTTTAGACATACTACCCGGGATTTTGGCCAGGTTTACCCGGGATTTTCAACCCAGGTCACTCCCAGGATTTTAGTAACAGACCCCCTTTCACACTACACCTCAAATCCGGGAAAAACCCGGGTATACCCCTTTCACACATAAGCCAGGCTTTTCAAGCATTTCAGTGTTTCATCATTAAAATGAGACACGCCCCAGCAGCAAAAAAAAGCAACATCACATGTTTAAAACTGAAAAACCCGGGTAAACCCATTCAGACATAAGCCGGGTATTATACCCGGGAGTTAAATACCGGGAAAAACCCTGATCAATTGCAGGTGCTCAGTATCCGGGAGTGAAATGGTATTATTAATAAAATAAAAAATGACTAAAGGAAAATATTTGAGTAATGAATTAATTGTGAAATAGGGAACGTCAATTATGGGTTTGTTACCAAGTAAGGCTATTGGGATCAGTGACACTAGGATATGGAATGTTGGTTCCATTGGGGAGCAATGGAGTTTCTGGAGGACCTGTGTGTAGTGGTGATTGGTGTAATGTTGGTATAATAGGATTACTTAGTTTAGATTTTGGGCTTTGATATATTTTCCTTGTTTTGCTTTTGCTAACAGAGTGTATGCTAAACACTGCGATGGCAGAGAGTGACTGGATCTGTAACTTGGTGCCACTTCCTTCATACTGTGTAAATGGGCCAGCAGGTCATGTGACCGAAACCTTATCTACAATCTCCAGGTTCTAAGTATGACCATCTTCATAAATCAGGCAGTCTCATTTCTAGAAGCGGAAGGTCAGATCAGTGTCGGACATCTCCTTCTTGTAATATTCACCCAGTATTTCATTTTGAGACTCTGTGAGATGGTTCTTCCAGTCCCCACAGGTTCCTGAGGACACAAGAAAATAGGGAAGGAGAAACTAAAGACCATAACATGTATTCACGTGTATAGACCAAATGCTCCTCTCTGAGTAATGAGTGCGGATATGAATGATTGGCGTCAGAGCACAGATAACAGGCTGTACCTTTCCTCATAAAGGGAGAGATGGTATGGTCCATGAATGAGGTGGGCACGTCGGTGTAATTGGCCATTTTATTCTCTTTCATAACTGTGAAAGTCGTCTGCTGGTGGATTTTCTCAAGAATATCTTCCGAAAGATCCTTCTCTAAGTACTTCATCACTTTCCTGATCTCACGTTTTGGGTCCTGTAGAGAGAGAATGATAGGTGACAAAGTGGCCTGTCCCTCAAACCCTCGTGCACATCCTTATTCTTCTCGGGAAGGGAGAGATTAGGACATAACAGAGCTGATTCTGACTTGGCTGGCCATACGGAGGTGGAGAAAACACAGCTGCCATGGGGTGCGACTGACGGTGGTGAATACACTAATCGATACTTCAGCGCTGACTGCAGGCGTCTCAGTCCTTGCACATTTGGATACACGGATGTAAACCAGGGGAGGCGTTTTAACCTCATTTGCATATTGTCCCAGACGGGTGACCAGCAGTAAACGCAGTTTTGGACGTCCCTGCTTCCGATTCAAGTATGTAACAGAACAAGAACATACAAAGTTACCTATGGACATAGGGTAAGAGGATTCTCCTCGCAGAAGCCTACAGCACTTTGGTAAATAGTAGTGTCCCATTGTCCCACAGACATGGGCCTCACCTCTAACAAGTCCTCATAGAAGAGGTAGAGGACATTCCTTTGGTGTCTGATTTTCCACCAGCTCCTCACATGGTGGCCCCAGGACCCATAACACACTGCAAACACAAGGATATGGTTCCTCAGTCATTAGACCATTGATTATTGATATGAATTCCCCTGTACTACCATCCTGTGCTGTCTGCCATTGCATTGGAACTATAGTGTTATTAGACTGTACAAATATGTCATATATTATCCCTTATACAGTGATGCTGAAGAGACTGTGCTATGCTATATAGGACCAGGCAGCCGGACAGGCAGAGCTGGGGACACTCTAAACTGGGCCCCCCTCTGTCAGAGCACATTGATATGACCGGCTCTCACTCTTGTGCAGCAGCAGAAGGAGGAATGAATGTGAGCAGGACAGAATGAAGCAGCCAGAATGTGAGCAGGACAGTGTACACTGCAGGCAGAGACACAGGACTTTCACAAACTGTTGACAGATATTCAGTCAGAAGTGATAGGAGGAAGGAGAGGTCTGTAGGTGACCCAGGTAGGGAGGAATGGGGACGGCCCCATGTTTAAAGTGCCATGGGCCCCCACAAGTCTTACTCGGCCCTGCATTTAGGTGTACTACTAATATAACAACATGATTATTCATTCACAACCTTATCCTTGATGTGTTCACAGTGGCTTGTGCTCTCACCATGTTATAAACATATCGTACATACACACCTGTGCCCATTATAAATTCATGTAGAAATTCCTCAAACGTCCCCGGCTCCGGGTGTAAAGAGGCCATTCGATAGAAATGGTAATATGATACTAAAACATCCTTAGGGTTCCGAGCCACATATATAACCTGCAGTGAGAGGACAACCAACGTTCAACATTTACCATTCCAGGAAAAAGAGAGGAGAGGAGAGGTAGATCTGAGTAGCATCAGCATAAAGATATTGGAAGCCAAATAACTGATCACCCAGAAGAAGACAAGTAGGGGACAAGATTACAGCACTGAGGAACGTCAACACATAGTGAGAGAGGGAAGAGGTGGAGTCATGACAAGAGACAGAGTCAGAGTGGTCAGGGAGGTAGGGAGTCAGCCAAGAGAGTACACTGTCACATACAGTAAAGGACTGATGGAGCGTGAAGGGTGGTCCACAGTATCAAAGCCAGTAGAGAGGCGAAGAAGAATGAGTGAAGAGTAAAACAATGAGACCAAGCCTTAGACCAAGAGAGACATTATCAGCTGTACAGCAATAAATCATAATAAACAATTTGAACTACAGCATGGATAGTAGACTGTATAGTAGAAGATATGCTAGGCTCTAGAAAGGCTGATAGACTCAGTTACAGCACGCATGGTAGACTATATAGAAGATATGCTAGGCTATACAGAAAGGCTGATAGACTCAGAGTTACGGCATGCATGGTAGACTATATAGTAGATATGCTAGGCTCTAGAAAGGCTGATAGACTCAGTTACAGCACGCATGGTAGACTATATAGAAGATATGCTAGGCTATACAGAAAGGCTGATAGACTCAGAGTTACAGCATGCATGGTAGACCATATAGTAGATATGCTAGGCTCTACATAAAGGCTGATAGATTCAGAGTTACAGCATGCATGGTAGACCATATAGTAGATATGCTAGGCTATACAGAAAGGCTTATAGACTCAGAGTTACAGCACGCATGGTAGACTATATAGTAGATATGCTAGGCTATACAGAAAGGCTGATAGACTCAGAGTTACAGCATGCATGGTAGACTATATAGTAGAAGATATGCTAGGCTCTACAGAAAGGCTGTTAGACTCAGTTACAGCATGCATGGTAGACTATATAGAAAATATGCTAGGCTATACAGAAAGGCTGGTAGACTCAGTTACATCACACATGGTAGACTATATAGAAGATATGCTAGGCTATACAGAAAGGCTGATAGACTCAGTTACAGCATGCATGGTAGACTATATAGTAGATATGCTAGGCTCCAGAAAGACTGATAGACTCAGTTACAGCATGCATGGTAGACTATATAGTAGATATGCTAGGCTATACAGAAAGGCTGATAGATTCAGAGTTACAGCATGCATGGTAGACTATATAGAAGATATGCTAGGCTCTACAGAAAGGCTGATAGATTCAGAGTTACAGCATACATGGTAGACTATATAGAAGGTATGCTAGGCTATACAGAACGGCTGATAGATTCAGAGTTACAGCATGCATGGTAGACTATATAGTAGAAGATATGCTAGGCTATACAGAAAGGCTGATAGACTCAGAGTTACAGGATGGATGGTAGACTATATAGTAGATATGCTAGGCTATACAGAAAGGCTGATAGACTCAGAGTTACAGGATGCATGGTAGACTATATAGTAGATATGCTAGGCTATACAGAAGGGCTGATAGACTCAGAGTTACAGGATGCATGGTAGACTATATAGTAGATATGCTAGGCTATACAGAAGGGCTGATAGACTCAGAGTTACAGGATGCATGGTAGACTATATAGTAGATATGCTAGGCTATACAGAAAGGCTGATAGACTCAGAGTTACAACATGGATGGTAGACTATATAGTAGTAGATATGCTAGGCTATACAGAAAGGCTGATAGACTCAGTTACAGCATGCATGGTAGACTATATAGAAAATATGCTAGGCTATACAGAAAGGCTGGTAGACTCAGTTACATCACACATGGTAGACTATATAGAAGATATGCTAGGCCAGCGTTCGCCAACCCGTCGCTCGCGAGCGACGGGTAGCTCGCCGGGTGTTTTAGAGTAGCTCGGGGACTCCAGTCCCCGCTGCCGCTCATGTAATGGCGGCGACTGAGCAGGGTGAGTGTGACCGCCTCTAAGCGCCATCAAGCGGCACGGGCGCAGCAGCAGCATGCGCCTCGCGGCATCTAGCACAGCAGGAGCACGCGTGGGCGGAGTCCTCCTGCCACGCATTACCGCATACACACCAACACGGCGGCGTACCGGCGACAGACTGCAGAGAGGGACCCTGGAGTGACTGACAGCCCGGGAGCGAAGGGAGAGGTTTCCCCAGCAGCGCACGGACCTGAGTGAGTTCCCGCCCGTCACCGCGCACTGTTTGTCCACGGGTTGCCGCACTTATCGACGCCACAGGTATAATGGGCATCATGTGTATGGCATATGTTTAATGAGTCATTAAACATATGCCACACAAATAATGCCCATTAAACATATGCCCCACACCTTGATACTTATTAATTAATAATCATCAAGGTGTGTGGGGCATATGCCACACACGATGCCACACACTTGATGCTCATTAATAATGAGCTTCACGCTGTGGGGCATTTGTATAATGGGCATCATGTGTGGCATATGCCCCAGATACCTTGATGATTATTAATTAATGAGCATTAAGGTGTGGGTCATATGTGTAATGGGCATCATTTGTGTGGCATATGTTTAATGAGCATCACAGTGTGTGGCATATGTATAATGGAGCATCACGGTGTGGCATATGTATAATGGAGCATCACGGTGTGGCATATGTATAATGGAGCATCACGGTGTGGCATATGTATAATGGAGCATCACGGTGTGGCATATGTATAATGGAGCATCACGGTGTGGGGCATTTGTATAACGGAGTATCACGTTGTTGGGCATATGTATAATGGGCATTGTGTGTGTGGCATATGTATAATGGAGCATCACAGTGTGTGGCATTTGTATAATGGAGCTTCACATTGTGGCATATGTATAATGGAGCATCACGGTGTGGCATATGTATAATGGAGCATCACGGTGTGTGGCATATGTATAATGGAGCATCACGGTGTGTGGCATATGTATAATGGGCATTGTGTGTGTGGCATATGTATAATGGAGCATCACACTGTGGGGCATTTGTATAATGGAGCTTCACATTGTGGTATATGCATAATGGAGCATCACGGTGTGTGGCATATGTATAATGGAGTATCACGGTGTGTGGCATATGTATAATGGTGCATCACGGTGTGTGGCATATGTATAATGGTGCATCACGGTGTGGGGCATTTGTATAATGGAGCATCACGGTGCGGGGCATATTTATAATGGGTATCACGGACTGCACTATTGGGGTCATGTGTATCTGGCACTGCACTATTAAGGGCATATGTGTATCACACCCCCATTTTCCATGGCCGCACCCCATGTGGCTACAGCTCTTAGAGAGCTGACCATGCCCCCATAGCGGAAAAAATGGGGGATGTAGCCTCGCAGGAGTTCCACGGTAGTAGCTGAACCCTCTCATTTTTGGCGCGTGCCTTCGGCACGCGTAGATGTCTCTTCTCCTCTACCAACAGTGTTGGGAGCTATGTTTGTGACATATTGGACATTACAGTGTGTGCCATATTATGTCTGGGGCATTGCAGTGTTTTTTTTTTTATATTATGCAGATTTTTTAACATTTTTTACTTTAGTAGCTCTTCGGGCGGTTTATTTTGTCGCGAGTAGCTCCCGACCCAAAAAAGGTTGGAGACCACTGTGCTAGGCTATACAGAAAGGCTGATAGACTCAGTTACAGCATGCATGGTAGACTATATAGTAGATATGCTGGGCTCTACAGAAAGGCTAATAGACTCAGTTACAGCATGCATGGTAGACTATATAGTAGATATGCTAGGCTCCAGAAAGGCTGATAGACTCAGAGTTACAGCATGCATGGTAGACTATATAGTAGATATGCTAGGCTCTACAGAAAGGCTGATAGACTCAGTTACAGCACGCATGGTAGACTATATAGAAGGTATGCTAGGCTATACAGAACGGCTGATAGATTCAGAGTTACAGCATGCATGGTAGACTATATAGAAGGTATGCTAGGCTATACAGAAAGGCTGATAGACTCAGAGTTACAGCATGCATGGTAGACTATATAGTAGAAGATATGCTAGGCTATACAGAAAGGCTGATAGACTCAGAGTTACAGGATGGATGGTAGACTATATAGAAGATATGCTAGGCTCTACAGAAAGGCTGATAGACTCAGAGTTACGGCATGCATGGTAGACTATATAGTAGATATGCTAGGCTCTACAGAACGGCTGATAGATTCAGAGTTACAGCATGCATGGTAGACTATATAGTAGAAGATATGCTAGGCTATACAAAAAGGCTGATAGATTCAGAGTTACAGCATGCATGGTAGACTATATAGTAGATATGCTAGGCTCTACAGAAAGGCTGATAGATTCAGAGTTACAGCATGCATGGTAGACTATATAGTAGAAGATATGCTAGGCTATACAGAAGGGCTGATAGACTCAGAGTTACAGGATGCATGGTAGACTATATAGTAGATATGCTAGGCTATACAGAAGGGCTGATAGACTCAGAGTTACAGGATGCATGGTAGACTATATAGTAGATATGCTAGGCTATACAGAAAGGCTGATAGACTCAGAGTTACAACATGGATGGTAGACTATATAGTAGTAGATATGCTAGGCTATACAGAAAGGCTGATAGACTCAGTTACAGCATGCATGGTAGACTATATAGAAAATATGCTAGGCTATACAGAAAGGCTGGTAGACTCAGTTACATCACACATGGTAGACTATATAGAAGATATGCTAGGCTATACAGAAAGGCTGATAGACTCAGTTACAGCATGCATGGTAGACTATATAGTAGATATGCTAGGCTCCAGAAAGGCTGATAGACTCAGTTACAGCACGCATGGTAGACTATATAGAAGGTATGCTAGGCTATACAGAACGGCTGATAGATTCAGAGTTACAGCATGCATGGTAGACTATATAGAAGGTATGCTAGGCTATACAGAAAGGCTGATAGACTCAGAGTTACAGCATGCATGGTAGACTATATAGTAGAAGATATGCTAGGCTATACAAAAAGGCTGATAGATTCAGAGTTACAGCATGCATGGTAGACTATATAGTAGATATGCTAGGCTCTACAGAAAGGCTGATAGATTCAGAGTTACAGCATGCATGGTAGACTATATAGTAGAAGATATGCTAGGCTATACAGAAAGGCTGATAGACTCAGAGTTACAGGATGGATGGTAGACTAAATAGTAGATATGCTAGGCTATACAGAAGGGCTGATAGACTCAGAGTTACAGGATGCATGGTAGACTATATAGTAGATATGCTAGGCTATACAGAAAGGCTGATAGACTCAGAGTTACAACATGGATGGTAGACTATATAGTAGTAGATATGCTAGGCTATACAGAAAGGCTGATAGACTCAGTTACAGCATGCATGGTAGACTATATAGTAGATATGCTGGGCTCTACAGAAAGGCTGATAGACTCAGTTACGGCATGCATGGTAGACTATATAGTAGATATGCTAGGCTATACAGAAAGGCTGATAGACTCAGAGTTACAACATGGATGGTAGACTATATAGTAGTAGATATGCTAGGCTATACAGAAAGGATGATAGACTCAGAGTTACAGTATGCATGGTAGACTATATAGTAGATATGCTAGGCTATACAGAAAGGCTGATCGACTCAGTTACAGCATGCATGGTAGACTATATAGTAGATATGCTGGGCTCTACAGAAAGGCTGATAGACTCAGTTACAGCATGCATGGTAGACTATATAGTAGATATGCTAGGCTCCAGAAAGGCTGATAGACTCAGAGTTACAGCATGCATGGTAGACTATATAGTAGATATGCTAGGCTCTACAGAAAGGCTGATAGACTCAGTTACAGCACGCATGGTAGACTATATAGAAGGTATGCTAGGCTATACAGAACGGCTGATAGATTCAGAGTTACAGCATGCATGGTAGACTATATAGAAGGTATGCTAGGCTATACAGAAAGGCTGATAGACTCAGAGTTACAGCATGCATGGTAGACTATATAGTAGAAGATATGCTAGGCTATACAGAAAGGCTGATAGACTCAGAGTTACAGGATGGATGGTAGACTATATAGAAGATATGCTAGGCTCTACAGAAAGGCTGATAGACTCAGAGTTACGGCATGCATGGTAGACTATATAGTAGATATGCTAGGCTCTACAGAACGGCTCATAGATTCAGAGTTACAGCATGCATGGTAGACTATATAGTAGAAGATATGCTAGGCTATACAAAAAGGCTGATAGATTCAGAGTTACAGCATGCATGGTAGACTATATAGTAGATATGCTAGGCTCTACAGAAAGGCTGATAGATTCAGAGTTACAGCATGCATGGTAGACTATATAGTAGAAGATATGCTAGGCTATACAGAAAGGCTGATAGACTCAGAGTTACAGGATGGATGGTAGACTATATAGTAGATATGCTAGGCTATACAGAAGGGCTGATAGACTCAGAGTTACAGGATGCATGGTAGACTATATAGTAGATATGCTAGGCTATACAGAAAGGCTGATAGACTCAGAGTTACAACATGGATGGTAGACTATATAGTAGTAGATATGCTAGGCTATACAGAAAGGCTGATAGACTCAGTTACAGCATGGATGGTAGACTATACAGAAGAAGATATGCTAGGCTATACAGAAAGGCTGATAGACTCAGAGTTACAGCATGCATGGTAGACTATATAGTAGATATGCTAGGCTCTAGAGAAAGGCTGATAGACTCAGAGTTACAGGATGGATGGTAGACTATATAGTAGATATGCTAGGCTATACAGAAAGGCTGATAGACTCAGAGTTACAGGATGGATGGTAGACTATATAGTAGATATGCTAGGCTATACAGAAAGGCTGATAGACTCAGAGTTACAACATGGATGGTAGACTATATAGTAGTAGATATGCTAGGCTATACAGAAAGGCTGATAGACTCAGAGTTACAGTATGCATGGTAGACTATATAGTAGATATGCTAGGCTATACAGAAAGGCTGATAGACTCAGAGTTACAGTATGCATGGTAGACTATATAGTAGAAGATATGCTAGGCTATACAGAAAGGCTGATAGACTCAGTTACAGCATGCATGGTAGACTATATAGTAGATATGCTGGGCTCTACAGAAAGGCTGATAGACTCAGTTACAGCATGCATGGTAGACTATATAGTAGATATGCTAGGCTATACAGAAAGGCTAATAGACTCAGTTACAGCATGCATGGTAGACTATATAGTAAATATGCTAGGCTCTACAGAAAGGCTGATAGACTCAGAGTTACGGGATGCAGTGTATAATACTACATAGTAGATATGCTAGGCTCTACATAAAGGCTGATAGACTCAGAGTTACAGCATGCATGGTTGACTATATAGTAGATATGCTAGCCTCTACAGAAAGGCTGATAGACTCAGAGTTACAGCATGCATGGTAGACTATATAGTAGATAAGGCTGATAGACTCAGAGTTACGGCATGCAGTGTAGACCAGGATGTAAGATATGCTAGGCTCTACATAGGGACTGATAGACTTATCGGCAAATGCCTACAATTTTGTAGGTACATACTTGATGTACGAAGTACTTTATAGCTGTACAGTACTGTAATGCTCCAATAACAGGCTTGGGACCATTTTATAGAGTCAAATAAACTAAATGCTCCTGTAGTCTAATCAGCCTTGCCTTTAAGTCTAAGGACTCATGTATCTGATGTTATTGAAGTTGATGCCTCATGCATACTAACAGCTTGTTGCGATTAGAAATGTAACTACATGTCAGCAAGACTCAGAGCTATTGCAAGGATGTTACATCAGCATGGAAAATATGCAATACTCAACATAATTGCTGAGAGCTACAGAGCAGGTTTTCTAGCAGACCAATCTGTGCAATAAGTGTGAGAGGACCACTTCTACCACATGTAACATATAATATGGGAGATGAAGCTCTGTAAGAGGAGATGTACTGTAGGACTGTCTCTGCACAAACACACATAAATATATATCATAGAGACCACACTCTGCATCAGGAGAGACAGACCAAGCTTCTGAGCAAGAGAGGAAGCCTGTGAGATGTGAGACAATATTCTACATTAACTGCTATAAAACCATTGTAGAAGGGACACCAGGCTCCATGGTGAGTGAGACAGATTCAGTACAGAGCGGACGTCTAGCCAATACCTTGCAATTTTTTTCCCAAAAGCTCCCTGGAATGAGATCTACCGGTAAGTGCGATTTAATCAGCCGTTGAGACTCCAGTGTATTAAGAAGTTCAGTACCTGAGGGAGAGTACAAGACCATAAGTACAAAGAATAAATGAGGTTGCTTCTAGTGGTAGGGGTTAAGGGGCAGTGTACACTGAGGTGGGTCATGAGTTCTCATGGGCACGTCTCCAGAATCATGGCTGTGTCATGTTTCTAGTGTTATCTACAACAAAGATAAAGAGCTAAGTATTTTGAATTGGTTCATCATGTGCAGGTAGCCCTCCTTGGACCCAGGAGCCTGTGGGCAATACAAACTCTGCACCCGTCATTGATATAATAGGTGATTATTAAAAATATACAAGGAAAAACCTGTTGCTTAGGAGGATGGAACTTCTCTAGCTTGAATTACTTTAAGCAAGGGCTGGAGGTTGAGTGTGAGCGATTGGGGTATGAGGTAACAGAAATGCTCTGTACAGCTTTATGGAGTCATGTGCAGGGCACGGCCAGCGACGTCACAGCAAACTGAAAAAAAAATTACAAATATGCCATGCTTTGCCATTTCAGCTTTTTGTCCGACATCATGATGTCACTGTCTGAGACATTGTGTCCCATTTCTTTCAGGATTTAGGCTGATTTGCAGTTCATGCGTTCTGAGTTTTAGTTACCTGAGGGGATGCAGGGAGCTAATGCCTCTAGAAAGGGCACCCGTTGAATGATGGTTCCTCTTTTAGTTTTCTCTGTGTCTCCACCCCACATAATCAGATCCACAATCTCACTCACCCACGTGGTACCTGAGACATGACACAAAGTGATATTTATTTTCTCCGGCCTTGTGCGGAACAGCACACTCCACTGACTGTCATGTATCTTGTGTGTAAACGTGTGTACATACTGTAATATGTCTATAAACAGTGAGTTATGATGTCATCACTGAAATGTTCATTAAGAGAACTTGTGTATTATAAGTAATAACACCACTTTTATGTCTACAGCCTCTAACGCCCTGTGATTTTTCACCTATTTGTGTAGTTCCAAGACATTTTTTGTTCTGCCACTTCCTGTAAGTATAAAGGATCTGAAGCATCGCAGCAGCTGTTGTTAGTGTTTATGAGGACGGACTATGGTATTGATATTTGTCTTGTGACAAAAAGTTTCACACATAGAACATTTGTGCATAAAAAATGTTGACAATCTGTAATGCTTTGGTTTATATAAAACATTGAGTATCTATCTCTTTTAGAGTGCTTTACTACTGGACGGTGTGCATCTCAGGCGGAGCTCAGGTATGAGGCTCCGCCCCTTTTTATTGAGTTCCATCCGCATGCTTATCGGGCATAGGCTCCTTCGGGGCCCATATTTAGAGTGAAGAAAAGTTGGGCGGTAAGAGTAGACAATGCCTCAACTGTGCCGGCCCTGGCCTCCACCTCTCTCTAATGCTGCTGGGGGATTTAATGTATGGGTAAGGCAGGCCATCTGTGCTATTGCCATCGATAGTTGCCATCAATGGCAATAATTCAAAGGTCATTGCATACTTTTAATGTTGCTGTCTGGCCTGTAGGCCAGTCAAAACCTGGGTGCAGGGCTTCACGGCAGGTAGAGGCATGTTCCTTGTCCTGACACCATAGGAAAATATCCAAAATAAAACTATTTGGTTATGCTGTGCCACCGATGGAGGGAAACGATCTACAATGGCAAAAACGATTCTACATTGGTCATAAACCATCGAAGAATAGAAATCATCAATGGTTGATGGCCATCCCTATGTATAGCTGACTCCTGTTCCTCCTTCACATTAAGCTCTGGGGAACTCCTCTTCCCCCTCTCTCCACCATATTACTGTCTCCTGTGTGCTGCATCTTGGGCATTTATATGGGCATTGTGGTAACCATCGCGGCCCCACCCGTCTTCCCTGCCAAGCTACCGCCCTGCTCTCCTGCCCCAAGAACCTCTCCCACACTTACCTACTCTCCAGGAACAGCCGGGAAACTCCCATTAATTAGGTGGCACTCCCAGCCACCTGGAAATGTCGCCCGCAAATATTTCTTATCCGCTTCCACCCCCATATGTCTGAACCAAGAGGAAAAGGGGTTGGTCTGGGGGTCGTGGAGATACTGATAGCATCATCCTAGCCTCACCCCTGATTTTGCAATGTATAATGACGTGATTGGCGCCTCCACGCCCGGACCTTTCCCAGTACCCCGCCCCCTGGTAACTGACCTGTCTGCACCCTCCCAGACTAGGCCCCCCGCACACTACTCTGATTTTGTAATTGATGCGTTATTTGATTTTACTCTTCTGTTTATTATTGTCTGACACAACAGTCTGTGCAGGCCTGGGTCTGTGCTCACCGGACTTTGGGTAGGTGTCTATCAGCAGATCGTCTTCTCTGGCCTGGAAAGCCTGAACATTCTCCCAGTTCTCAGCAAAGCATCCGAGGATCGGCATCCCGCCAACCAGCTTTGCCGGGGCGCGGATCGCCATGTTTTCAGTCATACTGGTCGGGGTGCTCAGCTACAATGAAAGAACATGAAAGGGATCACAGTGAGCTTGTGTGTCCTGACCAGGTCTCTCCGCTCCTTGTACACTGTGCCATTAGTCAGAACAGGTTACCCATCACCTACCACCTGTACAGATTACAGCGAGACTGTCCTGCTGTCCCTCCCCCGGTTGGCAATGTTCCGCAGATGGGGAGGGGCACAGTTAGGGCGGAGCCGGAGATCACAGCATCTCTTCAGTGCAGGGAAGAGGGAGGGAGGACAGTAAGGGGGCCCCAAAAATGATGAAAATCGGGGTGTTGCACTAGGTCATGCCCCCTATACCGAATGCCCTGCCCACTATCCCATTAGGCCCGCCCCTTTTATGGTCCCCATTTCAAGTTTGGCAATGTTGGGAGGTATGGCGAACTAAAAGGGAAACGGTTAAATCAGGGGTCCTCAAACTATTTTGCTCTGGGACCCCATCAGACAATAAAAATAATTACGGGACCCCAGCAAGTTACTGCAGAAGGTCATCACATCACACGTGTAGTCAGCAGACAGCACATACATGGCAGCACTGTGGAGGCACACAGTGATGGGAGGAGTCTGATATACCATAACCCATCACATCACACGTGTAGTCAGCAGACAGCACATACATGGCAGCATTGTGGAGGCACACAGTGATGGGAGGAGTCTGATATACCATAACCCATCACATCACACGTGTAGTCAGCAGACAGCACATACATGGCAGCACTGTGGAGGCACACAGTGATGGGAGGAGTCTGATATACCATAACCCATCACATCACACGTGTAGTCAGCAGACAGCACATACATGGCAGCACTGTGGAGGCACACAGTGATGGTAAGAGTCTGATATACCATAACCCATCACATCACACGTGTAGTCAGCAGACAGCACATACATGGCAGCACTGTGGAGGCACACAGTGATGGGAGGAGTCTGATATACCATAACCCATCACATCACATGTGTAGTCAGCAGACAGCACATACATGGCAGCATTGTGGAGGCACAGAGTGATGGGAGGAGTCTGATATACCATTACCCATCACATCACACGTGTAGTCAGCAGACAGCACATACATGGCAGCATTGTGGAGGCACACAGTGATGGGAGGAGTCTGATATACCATAACCCATCACATCACACGTGTAGTCGGCAGACAGCACATACATGGCAGCATTGTGGAGGCACAGAGTGATGGGAGGAGTCTGATATACCATAACCCATCACATCACATGTGTAGTCAGCACATACATGGCAGCATTGTGGAGGCACAGAGTGATGGGAGGAGTCTAATATACCATAACCCATCACATGTGTAGTCAGCAGACAGCACATACATGGCAGCAGTGTGGGGGCACAGAGTGATGGGAGGAGTCTGATATACCATAACCCATCACATCACACGTGTAGTCAGCAGACAGCACATACATGGCAGCATTGTGGGGGCACAGAGTGATGGGAGGAGTCTGATATACCATTACCCATCACATCACACGTGTAGTCAGCAGACAGCACATACATGGCAGCATTGTGGAGGCACAGAGTGATGGGAGGAGTCTAATATACCATAACCCATCACATCACATGTGTAGTCAGCAGACAGCACATACATGGCAGCATTGTGGAGGCGCACAGTGATGGGAGGAGTCTAATATACCATAACCCATCACATCACACGTGTAGTCAGCAGACAGCACATACATGGCAGCATTGTGGAGGAACCAAATGATGGGAGGAGTCTGATATACCATAACCCATCACATCACACGTGTAGTCAGCAGACAGCACATACATGGCAGCATTGTGGGGGCACAGAGTGATGGGAGGAGTCTGATATACCATAACCCATCACATCACACGTGTAGTCAGCAGACAGCACATACATGGCAGCATTGTGGGGGCACAGAGTGATGGGAGGAGTCTGATATACCATAACCCATCACATCACATGTGTAGTCAGCAGACAGCACATACATGGCAGCATTGTGGAGGCGCACAGTGATGGGAGGAGTCTAATATACCATAACCCATCACATCACACGTGTAGTCAGCAGACAGCACATACATGGCAGCATTGTGGAGGAACCAAATAATGGAAGGAGTCTGATATACCATAACCCATCACATCACACGTGTAGTCAGCAGACAGCACATACATGGCAGCATTGTGGAGGCACAGAGTGATGGGAGGAGTCTAATATACCATAACCCATCACATCACACGTGTAGTCAGCAGACAGCACATACATGGCAGCACTGTGGGGGCACAGAGTGATGGGAGGAGTCTGATATACCATAACCCATCACATCACATGTGCAGTCAGCAGACAGCACATACATGGCAGCATTGTGGAGGCGCACAGTGATGGGAGGAGTCTAATATACCATAACCCATCACATCACACGTGTAGTCAGCAGGCAGCACATACATGGCAGCATTGTGGAGGAACCAAATGATGGGAGGAGTCTGATATACCATAACCCATCACATCACACGTGTAGTCAGCAGACAGCACATACATGGCAGCATTGTGGAGGAACCAAATGATGGGAGGAGTCTAAAATAACAGACAAGTCAACTGATTTTTCAGACTCCTTGAATCACTGACAGATTAGAAGAGTCATCAGCCTGATGGTCAGCAATCTGTAGTCGCCACCCCGTGCTGAGAAGGTCGGGACCCACTTTGGGGTCAGGACCCACAGTTTGAGAACCGCTGGGTTAAATAGATAATAAGACAACCTTCTATAACCACCCCCCCCCCTCCCCCAGATCCAATATACTGCTTCAACACCATTCGACCTCGAAATGTATATCCCCTCCTTCTCCCCTCCCTTTGGACTTTAAACCAAAACCTCATATGTCTCCTTCCTCCACCATTACATGTTGAAGACAAATAATCCTTCAGGACTTATATCTTATAAATGTTAAAATATATTTGAACATGCTGTTCTTAGTTGCCTGAATTGTACCTCTCTATCTTACCCCTCTCTCTTCCTATCCCTCACCCCCCTGTCTTCGTCTGTCTATGTAAATCTAGGTTTGATGGGTCTTACGCCGTTATGTGTTTCATTCATCAGACCCTGATAGCCCAATCCTCGCTGATACCAGTACCACAGGATGGTCGTTTCAGCGAATTCAATATTGTAACATTTTGTAGCTGAGGGTCGGGCCTTTCCAACGAGACCAGCCCCGCGTCGCTAGCCCCCCGGGAACTGGAGATACCGCCAGGCAAAGCTGGAACGTTTTCCCCATAGGATAACATGGGACCCTCTAATTCCGACCCCCATCCAGTTCAACGGCTGCCAGTTCCCCCGCCGGCATCACTGAATCTCGAGGTTGATCTCAGTCGAACCCAATTCACTGGGCCTTCAATCTGATACCAGGCTGGATCCATATGGGTTCATTGGTTCCAGAGAATTGTGGGTAAACCGATTTTTTCATTTCTGAAATGTAATTCCATGGCTGCTCATGTTGTTTGAGGGCAGATTTCTCTGGAAACAAATGGCCCAGTTTCACAGGACCAAAATCAATCGAAGCCCACTTAAAAGTCATTCAATATGACACTGGTCTCATGTAAATGGGTCAGTTGGTTCCAAAGATATAGCTGGTTGGTAAAGGGGGGGTTCTCTTCCCTAGGCTGGTGTAAAAGGGGCCAGCCCGGGAATGTCCCTGCATGATCCTGGGACTATATTCCCGGGTAACTCCCTGCATTTTGTGGTGTGAAAGGGGTATTATTTCAAATAGCCAGGACCTGAATACAGCCGGGCAGCCCCCACTCTCTGCCTGGCTGTCAATGGCTGTCATTTCTGCCCGGCGGCGGCTGTCCCCCAGTTACTGCATGTATTCCCCCTTGGCAATGAGCATGTAATCCCACATGGCAACGAGCATGGAACCCCTGGCAATGAACGTGGAACCCCTGGCAATGAGCATGTAGGTAAGCAGCACTTATGTAGCATGCTTTTTAATAGGCATTATTGTGTTTGGCATAATACGTAATGGACATTATGGTGTGTGGCTTAACATGTAATGGGCATTATGGTGTAAATGTTTAATGCACGCCTTTGCGCACAATGCCCCTGTTTATGAATCATATTGTGCATTATTGCTCAACCCGTGTGCCATAGTGTGAATTTTGGATAAGTTGGTATGAATTGTGGCTCATTCCATGTGGCATAATGTGTAAGAGGCAAGTACAGTATACGGGGGTTACTATTGTGTTACATGATTTGTATAAGGGGTATACGGTGTGGTAAACTTAGGTGACCACATAAAAAGTGCTGAAATGTTGTCTACCAAGTTTTGGCTTTCAGTATTTTGCCTCATCCCACAAGTATCTTAGGACATCGGCATCCTGCATGTGCACCTTTGGAGTGCACCCGCCAATATATCTCCCTGCATTTTTCCTATGCCAGCCCCCTGCCTTTTCCAGGCATATATAATTAGTTAGAAAGTATTTACACAAATAGAGACACACCCATGAGCAGACCACCCAACCAGAACACTGGTCACGCCTCCCACATTATAAGGTGCTGGCCACAACCCCTATTATTGCGCATAATAGGCCCTTGATCATTCAGCTCCAGGCCCATTTACACCTTAATCTGGCTCTGCATAGTATGACTTCATGTAAGCTCCATCTGCTCGTTTTTTATACTTCTTATAATGTCTTTTTGTCACACTGTGCTTATTCTTGAAATCTTAATAAAAATGTTTGAAAAAAAAAATAGATAATAAGACATCAGCATAACCCAGGACTTTGATCCATCTTCTTGGGTGTAAACAAATACTCTGCTATATCTGTATGCCATAACACACATCGGTTATAGGTCAGGTCACACAAAGATTAAGTACAAAAGCTCCACACTAGTAGAACACACACAGTAGCACATAGATACTGTCCTGCGCACATGTACAGCACAGGCTCCGCGTGACACAGAATTAGGGATGGACGCCGCATCACAGCGTCTATTCTGTCAGATTGGGGGGGACTCCCAACTGCCCCTCCCCCCCCCCCCCCCGCAGCGGGACACTGCCGGCCTCGGGAGGGACGCGGGAATGTCCCCAAAAACCAGGAAAGTTGGAGGTAGGCAATCAGCTCCAGACATATTTCAAACCCAGCCTGCAAAGTGACAGTTAGGAGCTGATTGGCTGCTGCATTATCACCTTCCACTTTCTCACTTCTGCAGGCTTAATGCATCTGGGCCACTGACTGAGCGCAGCCCGCAGCAGCAGCAGGTCAGAGCCTATATGCATTGTTATATCAGTAATATAAAGTCCGTACTGCAATACCCAGGGGGTATGGATCATAGGATAGACAGCAACTAGGCCACACCACTAGGTCGGCATGCATGAAGGTCGACATGACTGAATGTTGACATGCAGGAAGGTAGACATGACTGAAGGTCGACATGGGTTAGGTCGACACAAGCAGTATGTCGACATGGGGAAGGTTGACAGTCAAAATGTCAACATGGGGTTTTGCACCTTTTTCACCCAAATTTCGACACAGTTGACATGGACACTGAAACGTAGCACTGCGTCCCCTGGCATTGCTGGCTGCGCTCGCGATGCTTCGGGCACGGTGCCTCGCTGCACTCGGCACACTATTTTAATCTCCCACCACGCCCTAGTGGATGGTAGGGCATGAAATACCGCCTGTCAGCACATGTCGGCTCAAATAAAGTGAAAACCCCATGTAAACCTTTTGATTGTCGACCTTTCCCATGTTGATGTAATGATTGTGTCAACCTAATGACCCTGTAGACCTTCAGTCATGTCAACCATCCTGCATGTCAACCTTCAGTCATGTTGACCTTCAGTCATGTCGACCTAGTGGTGTTGACCTAGTGACTGTATCCCTACCCAGCAGTGAGCTGCCAATCCCCCCTCCCCTTGCATATGAGGAATTAGAACCAGACTTACCCAGCCAGTAACTGCAGAGGTGACGGGGGGCTGCGGGTGCGCCGTGTGTGGCCCGGTTCCAGGCTGGTGAAGGCAGCAGACCCTGGCACAGTTCCCCAGGCACCGGTGCTGTCCTGCAGTGTGTTATCTGTCACATGTGACACAGGGTACAGCAGCGGTTCTGACCCATCCACTCAGCAGCGTTCTGCACTGTTACTGTAAAATAGTTTAGGGATTACCTTTGATTTTCGTTGTACAAGTTGCAGCCTGTGAGGAGGGGTAGAAGCCGTCTGACTGGGGCGGAGGTAAGAACAGTCACATAGGCTGGATCTGCATCCAGAGGTGGAGAAACGCAGCATGGAACAATTAACCCCTCTATGGGGAGAACAGGGCCCATAGCTGGTCTTCTAGTGTAGGAAGTACAGTACAGGATCACAGGTCAATGGGGGCTATACAGAACTGGCTGCACAGGTGGGCATTCCCAGGCCGGGCCATAATCCAACATCTGCGCATGTGTACGGCTCACGTGACCATTCTGCAATGCGATCCGGCTAAATTTTTCAAATGCTGCCCGTAAGCAAGGTGACTGACAGGAAGCCAGCATTTGGGGGGTTTTCTGGGAGTGTCAGAGAATGCGCAAATGTGCCCAGGTGTGTGAGGGGAAGTCATGTGACCTCACCTCCGCCCAGGGTTGCCCACCCTCCCGAAATTTCCGGGAGTCTCCCGAAAATCGGGGCTCCCTCCCGGCCCCCCGGAAGGGTGGGCAACCCTCCCGGATTCAGGGGGGACCCCCGCTGTCTCCCGGATCGCGGCATTAAAATGCTGCAATCCTCGGGTCTCAGAGGAGGGGGCGGAGCTAAAATGACACAATCGCGTCATTTTAGCCCCGCCCCCTCCACGGAGATCACTGAATTCGCTGGTTTACCAGCATGGGGGCGGGGCTTAGTTATGTCACGCTTAAGCCCCGCCCCCTGAGCGGCTACTGAATCTCTCCTCTCCGGGCTTCTCCCGGAGAGGAGAATGAGAAAGTCGGCAACCCTGCCTCCACCCCTGATCAGCCTGATTCTATCACAGCCGCTGAGTAAGTCCTGGGCTACGCACAGACTGCACACACTGGGGAATCATTACATGGTGAGCGGCTGTTATCTGGGAGTGTCAGGTAATATGCAGGCATGGCCAGGTGTGTGAGGGGAAGTCATGTGATGTCAGCTCCGCCCCCGATCAGCCTGATTCTATCACAGCCGCTGAGTAAGTCCTGGGCTACGCACACACTGCACACACTGGGGAATCATTACATGGTGAGCTGCTGTTATCTGGGAGTGGATAATAGGGATGAGGGGAGGGGGTTGAGGGTCCGCACACACGTTTCTCTTATGTGATGTCCCTTGTATTTTGTTTAGGGAAACATTAATTCGAGCGCCATTATTTTATCCATATAGGCGGTGGGTGCTATCCGGGCAACAAAATCGTAACAGTAACTTTGAGAGAGAAAAGAGTTGCACTGAGGATGCACGCCAAAAGAAAGAGGATCTTTTGCAAGGGAGAGAAAAATCCTTAAATCTTAAAACTTATACTTTTATTAGTACAGAGTCCGGGGCGAGAGAACAAACCCCGAACTTCCGGGTTGTGGCAAACAGCAACCGCGATTGGACGAAAAACACCATGTGACCGGCGCAATGACGTCAGACGCCGATCACATGGGCGGCATGTCAAAGAAAGGGTGGAAATAGCATCCGCACTCAGGGCAAATGCAAAATAATCCCATTGGACCACCAATAACAGGTGACGCCAAACAGCCAAATGATTGGCTGACAGTTTTTAATAAGTATCAAACGCAGGAGACATTCGGCTTGTGGCTCTGATGAAGCTAAGCCTGTGAAACACGTGTCAGCCCCCCCAAGCTGGCTACTTTTGTTGCAAAAATCAATGAAATGTATAAATAATGATGTAATGATGCTGTTATATAATTGAGAACAGATACAAGTCTCTGAAAGGAAATTTAACAGTTATCTGAGCAAAATCAGTACCTAGAAACAGCTGAAACCAGATAAAATATATTACCATCTTTAATATTATCCAAAATTGCGCTGATTGAAGCAGAATATATTGGAGAATATTAACATACTGGATAGAATAAGTGGAATTTAAACCACAATATAAATATAAACTTGAGACTGCTAATGTGTCAGAAATAACTCTGAAATATATAAGTAATCTGTGACAGCTCAGTGAGAGAGGGCTGATCCACTAAGACAACAGGTCTATAAAACACCAGAAAACCAGTATACCAGAGATGTTGATTAAATAACTATCCTAACTGCGCCAGAAAAAGGCAGAATATACAAGATAGTAATATTATACTGGACAGAGTAAGTGGAATTAAAACCACAATCTGGTCATTAAAATAAAATAAATCTGCAATCACCAAACATGCAAATAATTACTGCCTGAACAAATTCTCAGGTACACTCAGCAAAATACATGAGCTCAGTAAGAGAGAGCCGATTTGCTGAGATAAGCAGTCTTACAAAATACCAGAAAACCAGTATATCAACACAAAACTGTTAAATAAATTTATCTGCTCCCCCAAAAAATAGCTCAGTGAGAGAGAGCTAAAAATTTGAGAGAGAGATACAGCAGGAATCTAGGATAATTGGAAATAGATGTATCCACATGCACTATTCAAAAATAGCCACTAGATGGCAATAATTATTGAAAGAAAGTACTCAGAGGGAACCAGAAAATTAGTTTGTGAATAACTATCTGGAGGAATTATCCCAAGCACTCGACTCATATACCTAGAAACTGCTGAAACCAGATATAAAATATATCACTGTTTTAAATACTTTCCTGACTGCGCTGATAAAAGCAGAATATATTGGACAGTATTAACACACTGAATAGAAAGAGTGGAATTTAAACCACAATCTGAGTATAAACGTGAGACTGCTAATGTACTAGAAATAACCCTGAAACACATTAGCAATTTGTGTCAGCTCAGTGAGAGAGAGCGGAATTACTGAGACAGCAGGTTTATAAGATACCAGAAAACCAGTATACTAGAGACGTGGATTAAACAAATTATATACAACCACCTCCAATAACTATCCTAACTGCGCCAAAAAAGGCAGAATATATAAGATAGTAATATTATACTGGATAAAGCAAGTGGAATTAAAACCACAATCTGGTTATTTAAATAAAATTGAAACTGTCAACATACAAACAATTACTACTTGAATAAATTCTCAAATACACTCAACAAAATATATGAGCTCAGTGAGAGAGAGTGACATCACAAGCGATACATTGTTCAGTTTGTTTGCGCTATATTGTTCGCCAGGAGCTCTGACGATATCATTAACGATATATCACGATATCATTGGCTAGTTTGTCTGTGGCTAACTAAACCATGAAACACAGTATATTATGACAGATATATTTATCACTCCTATGCACCCTAGGTCAGAATGTATCACTGCAGCCCATTTACTATGACTAGCTGGGCAACATGGCGGTGCAGGGGTTACCATGACTACATGACATGACTGAGGTCATGAGTTCAGGTCCTAACCAAGGCCCTCACTGCGTGTACATGTCCCCATGTTTACATAGGTTATCTCGTACACGCCACAGAAATGTGCTGCTGGGTTACATTTAACCCTGTGTATGTGTCCATATGAATGGGAATATATACAGGACCTTATTCAGGACCGTTCGCACGGGGCCGGTGTTTTCGCTTTGTGCATACGCCTTTCTGAGCAACCTTAGATCTGCGTCAATGTTGCAACATATGATGTGGGTGTTTCCCAGCAGTCTGCCGATGGATGTTTATGTAAATCATCCATTCGCACCAAGTGCGAACGTACCCGCCTTGCGTATGATGAGCCGGCGTACCGCCATTCACAAGGCGGGATCGGGGTCACTCGCAAGGATGCAAATTCACATACAAGCGAATCAACCCGAATTACCCCCCACAGCCTCTACAATGATGTGCAGAAACTGGTTCGTTGCTAAGGGAAACTGTTGGGTTTACCACTGATTTCCCTACTTGCCTTACCTTATCGATTGTGGCATGGATTCCGTACCGTAACTAGGGTGGTGCTGAGGGTGCCAGCGCACAAAGCACTGCATGGTATGGGGTGCTGGTGGTGGCACGTATTCTTTGAAGCCTGTCATCTCCTGATTTCCCCTGTCTCTTGGGGAAGGTAGGAAGAGATGGGGGGTGGGTAGTATGGGACAAGTTGCACCATTAAATTTAAACCCTACCCCCTCACTATAAGAATTTCAATAGGGGGTGGGGCTAAAATGATGTAATTGGCATAAAATCTCCCCATTTTGCCCACTTCTTCACTGCAGCCATGGTTTCACTAAGGAATTTCTGTGCAAGAACAGTGATTTGCTGTAGTCACTAGTTACTGCCCATGCTAAGCCCATGCTGCTGTTCTGAACCCTGTGATCTGTGTCTTCTTATCTCAGTGTCTGCAGCTTCTGCTACTAGTGCACGTGAGCTGTGGAATGACTTATTAGTAATCTTTAGTTAAACACACACACAAAAAAGGACAATACTAAAAAGTTGTAAAATTCTATTTTTTTGCCAAGAGATGGTCATTAAAAGTAAGAACTCCCACAAGGTTGAATGGCATTTGGAATTTATTGCATAGGTGTCACATTCACCATCTATATTATATTGTGCTTACAAAGGCGTATAACATTTATTTCTTTACAGGAGAGCCCTCTGTGCCCCAGGGGTGCAGCTCAGTCTGTGCGTCTACAGAGGCACTCAGACTTGGCGATATGAACCAATGTGCGGCAATGGCACAGATTATTCTGCAATTGTATGCCAGGTGAAATGACACGACCGCAGTGGGCATCCCTATGCTCATGTTAGCTTCTGCCCATATTAGCATAGAGTCCGATCGGAAGAGTGAGTGAGTTCCAGTGGTGAGGACCAGAAATGGGAAATGTTGGCTGAAGTGGGAGAGGTTATTAGTTGAGAATAGAGCCAGAGGTAGTTGGCAGTGTGTAGGGGATAAGGGGGCGTATAGGGTAAGATGAGTGAGGGCTTCGTATGTGAGTGAGGGATTTGAATTGGACTCTGTTGCATTTGGCTACCCTTTCTGTCAGGCCCTACAATGGCTCCCCTTGAGGAGGACTGTCCCTGCACCAACACATACAGATGTGTCCACATACATCGTTGCTGCGTACTGTGTAGCGCGCGCCATACAACTCGCGCTAGGTCCTTGCATTATAAGTCACGTTATAATTGTAACGTGCAATATTACTTTCTGTCCACCAGATGTCGCTTTTCCTAAACTGTAAAGAGCAGGCCTCTAATATCCAAGGGACACTTCCGTGATTTTGTCTTTACTCTGTGTAATAAGTTCGGGATTTTATTCTCAGAATCAGCTTTATTATCTCTAGAGGTATTCATGGGTGTGCATACCTCCCAACAGTCCCGATTTTATCGGGACAGTCCCGATTGTCAGGGCCTGTCCCGCTGTCTCACCCACGGGCGGCAGTGTCCCGCGGTGTGGGGGGGGGGCTGTTGGGAGTCCCCCCTGTCAGCTGCTAAGCAGCGGGGAATAAACGCTGTGCGCATGCGCACAGTGTCTATTCCCGCAGCCCGGGGGCTGGGGGCATGGCTAGAGGCTCACAGAGCCTCTGGGTCATGCCCCCATAGCAGCAAAATGGGGGCGTGGCCTCACGGAAGAGCCGCGAGTATAGGCCACGCCCCCCCCCGAAAATTTCGGCGCGCAGCAGCAGCTATAGTGGGGGTATAAAAAGGTCGTAGGACGCGTACCGCCGCCCCTCGCGGGCTCGCTGCGCTCGCCACGCTTCGGGTTCACGTTTATAGTGGGGGGGGTGGCGTGGGGGTGCATTTAACATTGTAAGCACCCATTAGGGTGCTTAACATTGTATAAGCACCCATTAGGGTGCTTATACAATGTTTAATCGCATCGCATCGCATCGTATGGCATTGTATGCCATGTACAATGGCATACAATTTCAAAATTGTATGCCATCGTGCACTGTCGTACGATATCGCGTCGCATCGCATACCATCGTATGCGTTATGGTATGCGATGCGATGGGCGCCGCCAAAATACACAAGTACCAAAACTTTTGTACAGTATTACATATTTAGGCCCCCATTTATCATTGACCGCATTTACAATGCGATCTGGGCGGAATATTACCACCCAGGATCCATACACATTAAACAAGTCCTCGGCAATGCCAATATTGGGGGCAGTGAGGACCTAGCATCGGGAAATGCATACACACTTGCCAATTCTGGGTAGAAAAGAGAGCAATAGCCATGCTGCTGTCGTTAATGAGGACTCCCTCATGTGAACATGTTCAGACCAGGGATGGGAGCATTAATGATATTGAGGGTACACAGTCACACTAAGCGATATTGTGAACAAAATCACCTAGTGTGTATGTGGCTTAAGTTTTCACCATTTTAGTTGCTCTTCTTTGTACACTATCTAAAGTATTAATATACTTCTGAAGATACGTCCTACAGAACTGGGCACAGCGTTCTAGATAATGCTGCACCAGTGACCTATACAGAACTGGGCACAGTATCTAGATGAGACAGCACCAGTGACCTATACAGAACCGGGCACAGTATCTAGATGAGGCCGCACCAGTGACCTATACAGAACTGGGCACAGTATCTAGATGAGGCCGCACCAGTGACCTATACAGAACTGGGCACAGTATCTAGATGAGGCCGCACCAATGACCTATACAGAACTGGGCACAGTATCTAGATGAGGCAGTACCAGTGAACTATACAGGACTGGGCACAGTATCTAGATGAGGCCGCACCAGTGACCTATACAGAACTGGACACAGTATCTAGATGAGGCCGCACCAGTGACCTATACAGAACTGGGCACAGTATCTAGATGAGGCAGTACCAGTGACCTATACAGGACTGGGCACAGTATCTAGATGAGGCCGCACCAGTGACCTATACAGAACTGGGCACAGTATCTAGATGAGGCCGTACCAGTGACCTATACAGGACTGGGCACAGTATCTAGATTAAGCCGCACCAGTTACCTATACAGAACTGGGCACAGTATCTAGATGAGGCCACACCAGTGACCTATACAGAACTGGGCACAGTATCTAGATGAGGCCGCACCAGTGACCTATACAGAACTGGGCACAGTGTTCTAGATAAGGCCGCACCAGTGACCTATATAGAACTGGGCACAGTATCTAGATGAGGCCGCACCAGTGACCTATACAGAACTGGGCACAGTATCTAGATGAGGCCGCACCAGTGACCTATACAGAACTGGGCACAGTGTTCTAGATAAGGCTGCACCAGTGATCTATACAGAACTGGGCACAGTATATCGATGAGGCCGCACCAGTGATCTATACAGAACTGGGCACAGTGTCTAGATGAGGCCGTACCAGTGACCTATACAGAACTGGGCACAGTGTCTAGATGAGGTGGTACCAGTGACCTATACATAACTGGGCACAGTGTCTAGATGAGGTGGTATCAGTGACCTATACAGAACTGGGCACAGTGTCTAGATGAGGCGGTACCAGTGACCTATAAAGAACTGGGCACAGTATTCTAGATGAGGCCGCACCAGTGACCTATACAGAACTGGGCACAGTGTCTAGATGAGGTTGCACCAGTGAACTATACAGAACTGGGCACAGTATCTAGATGAGGCCGTACCAGTGACCTATAAAGAACTGGGCACAGTATCTAGATGAGGCTGCACCAGTGATCTATACAGAACTGGGCACAGTATCTATATGAGGCCGCACCAGTGACCTATACAGAACTGGGCACAGTGTTCTAGATAAGGCTGCACCAGTGACCTATACAGAGCTGGGCACAGTATCTAGATGAGGCCCCACCAGTGACCTATAGAGACCTGGACACAGTATCTAGATGAGGTGGTATCAGTGACCTATACAAAACTGGGTACAGTATCTAGATAAGGCTGTACCAGTGATCTAGACAGAACTGGGCACAGTATCTAGATAAGGTGGTATCAGTGACCTATACCGAACTGGGCACAGTATCTAGATAAGGCTGTACCAGTGATCTATACAGAACTGGGTACAGTATCTAGATAAGGTGGTATCAGTGACCTATACAGAACTGGGCACAGTATCTAGATAAGGCTGCACCAGTGATCTATACAGAACTGGGCACAGTATCTAGTTGAGGCCGCACCAGTGACCTATACAGAACTGGGCACAGTATCTAGATGAGGCGGTACCAGTGACCTATACAGAACTGGGCACAGTGTTATAGATAAGGCTGCACCAGTGATCTATACAGAACTGGGCACAGTATCTAGATGAGGCCGTACCAGTGATCTATACAGAACTGGGCACAGTATCTAGATGAGGCCGCACCAGTGACCTATACAGAACTGGACACAGTATCTATATGAGGTGGTATCAGTGACCTATACAGAACTGGGCACAGTATCTAGATAAGGCTGTACCAGTGATCTATACAGAACTGGGCACAGTATCTAGATGAGGTGGTATCAGTGACCTATACAGAACTGGGCACAGTGTTCTAGATGAGACCGCACCAGTGACCTATACAGGACTGTGCACAGTATCTAGATGAGGCCGCACCAGTGACCTATACAGAACTGGGCACTGTATCTAGATAAGGCTGTACCAGTGATCTATACAGAACTGGGCACAGTATCTAGATAAGGTGGTATCAGTGACCTATACAGAACTGGGCACAGTATCTAGATAAGGCTGTACCAGTGATCTATACAGAACTGGGCACAGTATCTAGATAAGGTGGTATCAGTGACCTATACAGAACTGGGCACAGTATCTAGATAAGGCTGTACCAGTGATCTATACAGAAATGGGCACAGTATCTAGATAAGGTGGTATCAGTGACCTATACAGAACTGGGCACAGTATCTAGATAAGGTGGTATCAGTGACTTATACAGAACTGGGCACAGTATCTAGATAAGGCTGCACCAGTGATCTATACAGAACTGGGCACAGTATCTAGTTGAGGCCGCACCAGTGACCTATACAGAACTGGGCACAGTATCTAGATGAGGCAGTACCAGTGACCTATACAGAACTGGGCACAGTGTTCTAGATAAGGCTGCACCAGTGATCTATACAGAACTGGGCACAGTATCTAGATGAGGCCGTACCAGTGACCTATACAGAACTGGGCACAGTATCTAGATGAGGCCGCACCAGTGACCTATACAGAACTGGACACAGTATCTAGATGAGGTGGTATCAGTGACCTATACAGAACTGGGCACAGTATCTAGATAAGGCTGTACCAGTGATCTATACAGAACTGGGCACAGTATCTAGATGAGGTGGTATCAGTGACCTATACAGAACTGGGCACAGTGTTCTAGATGAGACGGCACCAGTGACCTATACAGGACTGGGCACAGTATCTAGATGAGGCCGCACCAGTGACCTATACAGAACTGGGCACAGTATCTAGATGAGGCCGCACCAGTGACCTATACAGAACTGGGCACAGTATCTAGATGAGGCCGCACCAGTGACCTATACAGAACTGGGCACAGTATCTAGATGAGGCAGTACCAGTGACCTATACAGGACTGGGCACAGTATCTAGATGAGGCCGCACCAGTGACCTATACAGAACTGGGCACAGTATCTAGATGAGGCAGTACCAGTGACCTATACAGGACTGGGCACAGTATCTAGATGAGGCCGCACCAGTGACCTATACAGAACTGGGCACAGTATCTAGATGAGGCCGTACCAGTGACCTATACAGGACTGGGCACAGTATCTAGATTAAGCCGCACCAGTGACCTATACAGAACTGGGCACAGTATCTAGATGAGGCCACACCAGTGACCTATACAGAACTGGGCACAGTATCTAGATGAGGCCGCACCAGTGACCTATACAGAACTGGGCACAGTGTTCTAGATAAGGCCGCACCAGTGACCTATATAGAACTGGGCACAGTATCTAGATGAGGCCGCACCAGTGACCTATACAGAACTGGGCACAGTATCTAGATGAGGCCGCACCAGTGACCTATACAGAACTGGGCACAGTGTTCTAGATAAGGCTGCACCAGTGATCTATACAGAACTGGGCACAGTATCTAGATAAGGCTGCACCAGTGATCTATACAGAACTGGGCACAGTATCTAGTTGAGGCCGCACCAGTGACCTATACAGAACTGGGCACAGTATCTAGATGAGGCGGTACCAGTGACCTATACAGAACTGGGCACAGTGTTCTAGATAAGGCTGCACCAGTGATCTATACAGAACTGGGCACAGTATCTAGATGAGGCCGTACCAGTGACCTATACAGAACTGGGCACAGTATCTAGATGAGGCCGCACCAGTGACCTATACAGAACTGGACACAGTATCTAGATGAGGTGGTATCAGTGACCTATACAGAACTGGGCACAGTATCTAGATAAGGCTGTACCAGTGATCTATACAGAACTGGGCACAGTATCTAGATGAGGTTGTATCAGTGACCTATACAGAACTGGGCACAGTGTTCTAGATGAGACGGCACCAGTGACCTATACAGAACTGGACACAGTATCTAGATGAGGCCGCACCAGTGACCTATACAGAACTGGGCACAGTATCTAGATGAGGCAGTACCAGTGACCTATACAGGACTGGGCACAGTATCTAGATGAGGCCGCACCAGTGACCTATACAGAACTGGGCACAGTATCTAGATGAGGCCGTACCAGTGACCTATACAGGACTGGGCACAGTATCTAGATGAGGCCGCACCAGTGACCTATACAGAACTGGGCACAGTGTTCTAGATAAGGCTGCACCAGTGATCTATACAGAACTGGGCACAGTATCTAGATAAGGCTGCACCAGTGATCTATACAGAACTGGGCACAGTATCTAGTTGAGGCCGCACCAGTGACCTATACAGAACTGGGCACAGTATCTAGATGAGGCGGTACCAGTGACCTATACAGAACTGGGCACAGTGTTCTAGATAAGGCTGCACCAGTGATCTATACAGAACTGGGCACAGTATCTAGATGAGGCCGTACCAGTGACCTATACAGAACTGGGCACAGTATCTAGATGAGGCCGCACCAGTGACCTATACAGAACTGGACACAGTATCTAGATGAGGTGGTATCAGTGACCTATACAGAACTGGGCACAGTATCTAGATAAGGCTGTACCAGTGATCTATACAGAACTGGGCACAGTATCTAGATGAGGTGGTATCAGTGACCTATACAGAACTGGGCACAGTGTTCTAGATGAGACGGCACCAGTGACCTATACAGGACTGGGCACAGTATCTAGATGAGGCCGCACCAGTGACCTATACAGAACTGGGCACAGTATCTAGATGAGGCCGCACCACTGACCTATACAGAACTGGGCACGGTATCTAGATGAGGCCGCACCAGTGACCTATACAGAACTGGGCACAGTATCTAGATGAGGCAGTACCAGTGACCTATACAGGACTGGGCACAGTGTTCTAGATGAGGCCGCACCAGTGACCTATACAGAACTGGACACAGTATCTAGATGAGGCCGCACCAGTGACCTATACAGAACTGGGCACAGTATCTAGATGAGGCAGTACCAGTGACCTATACAGGACTGGGCACAGTATCTAGATGAGGCCGCACCAGTGACCTATACAGAACTGGGCACAGTATCTAGATGAGGCCGTACCAGTGACCTATACAGGACTGGGCACAGTATCTAGATTAAGCCGCACCAGTGACCTATACAGAACTGGGCACAGTATCTAGATGAGGCCACACCAGTGACCTATACAGAACTGGGCACAGTATCTAGATGAGGCCGCACCAGTGACCTATACAGAACTGGGCACAGTGTTCTAGATAAGGCCGCACCAGTGACCTATATAGAACTGGGCACAGTATCTAGATGAGGCCGCACCAGTGACCTATACAGAACTGGGCACAGTATCTAGATGAGGCCGCACCAGTGACCTATACAGAACTGGGCACAGTGTTCTAGATAAGGCTGCACCAGTGATCTATACAGAACTGGGCACAGTATCTAGATGAGGTGGTACCAGTGACCTATACAGAACTGGGCACAGTGTCTAGATGAGGTGGTTCCAGTGACCTATACAGAACTGGGTACAGTGTCTAGATGAGGTGGTATCAGTGACCTATACAGAACTGGGCACAGTATCTAGATGAGGCCGTACCAGTGACCTATACAGGACTGGGCACAGTATCTAGATTAAGCCGCACCAGTGACCTATACAGAACTGGGCACAGTATCTAGATGAGGCCACACCAGTGACCTATACAGAACTGGGCACAGTATCTAGATGAGGCCGCACCAGTGACCTATACAGAACTGGGCACAGTGTTCTAGATAAGGCCGCACCAGTGACCTATATAGAACTGGGCACAGTATCTAGATGAGGCCGCACCAGTGACCTATACAGAACTGGGCACAGTATCTAGATGAGGCCGCACCAGTGACCTATACAGAACTGGGCACAGTGTTCTAGATAAGGCTGCACCAGTGATCTATACAGAACTGGGCACAGTATCTAGATGAGGTGGTACCAGTGACCTATACAGAACTGGGCACAGTGTCTAGATGAGGTGGTTCCAGTGACCTATACAGAACTGGGCACAGTGTCTAGATGAGGTGGTATCAGTGACCTATACAGAACTGGGCACAGTGTCTAGATGAGGCGGTACCAGTGACCTATAAAGAACTGGGCACAGTATTCTAGATGAGGCCGCACCAGTGACCTATACAGAACTGGGCACAGTGTCTAGATGAGGTTGCACCAGTGAACTATACAGAACTGGGCACAGTATCTAGATGAGGCCGTACCAGTGACCTATAAAGAACTGGGCACAGTATCTAGATGAGGCTGCACCAGTGATCTATACAGAACTGGGCACAGTATCTATATGAGGCCGCACCAGTGACCTATACAGAACTGGGCACAGTGTTCTAGATAAGGCTGCACTAGTGACCTATACAGAGCTGGGCACAGTATCTAGATGAGGCCCCACCAGTGACCTATAGAGAACTGGACACAGTATCTAGATGAGGTGGTATCAGTGACCTATACAGAACTGGGTACAGTATCTAGATAAGGCTGTACCAGTGATCTATACAGAACTGGGCACAGTATCTAGATAAGGTGGTATCAGTGACCTATACAGAACTGGGCACAGTATCTAGATAAGGCTGTACCAGTGATCTATACAGAACTGGGCACAGTATCTAGATAAGGTGGTATCAGTGACCTATACAGAACTGGGCACAGTATCTAGATAAGGCTGCACCAGTGATCTATACAGAACTGGGCACAGTATCTAGTTGAGGCCGCACCAGTGACCTATACAGAACTGGGCACAGTATCTAGATGAGGCGGTACCAGTGACCTATACAGAACTGGGCACAGTGTTATAGATAAGGCTGCACCAGTGATCTATACAGAACTGGGCACAGTATCTAGATGAGGCCGTACCAGTGACCTATACAGAACTGGGCACAGTATCTAGATGAGGCCGCACCAGTGACCTATACAGAACTGGACACAGTATCTATATGAGGTGGTATCAGTGACCTATACAGAACTGGGCACAGTATCTAGATAAGGCTGTACCAGTGATCTATACAGAACTGGGCACAGTATCTAGATGAGGTTGTATCAGTGACCTATACAGAACTGGGCACAGTGTTCTAGATGAGACCGCACCAGTGACCTATACAGGACTGTGCACAGTATCTAGATGAGGCCGCACCAGTGACCTATACAGAACTGGGCACAGTATCTAGATAAGGTGGTATCAGTGACCTATACAGAACTGGGCACAGTATCTAGATAAGGCTGTACCAGTGATCTATACAGAACTGGGCACAGTATCTAGATAAGGCTGTACCAGTGATCTATACAGAAATGGGCACAGTATCTAGATAAGGTGGTATCAGTGACCTATACAGAACTGGGCACAGTATCTAGATAAGACTGTACCAGTGATCTATACAGAACTGGGCACAGTATCTAGATAAGGTGGTATCAGTGACTTATACAGAACTGGGCACAGTATCTAGATAAGGCTGCACCAGTGATCTATACAGAACTGGGCACAGTATCTAGTTGAGGCCGCACCAGTGACCTATACAGAACTGGGCACAGTATCTAGATGAGGCGGTACCAGTGACCTATACAGAACTGGGCACAGTGTTCTAGATAAGGCTGCACCAGTGATCTATACAGAACTGGGCACAGTATCTCGATGAGGCCGTACCAGTGACCTATACAGAACTGGGCACAGTATCTAGATGAGGCCGCACCAGTGACCTATACAGAACTGGACACAGTATCTAGATGAGGTGGTATCAGTGACCTATACAGAACTGGGCACAGTATCTAGATAAGGCTGTACCAGTGATCTATACAGAACTGGGCACAGTATCTAGATGAGGTGGTATCAGTGACCTATACAGAACTGGGCACAGTGTTCTAGATGAGACGGCACCAGTGACCTATACAGGACTGGGCACAGTATCTAGATGAGGCCGCACCAGTGACCTATACAGGACTGGGCACAGTATCTAGATGAGGCCGCACCAGTGACCTATACAGAACTGGGCACAGTATCTAGATGAGGCCGCACCAGTAACCTATACAGAACTGGGCACAGTGTCTAGATGAGACCGCACCAGTGACCTATACAGAAATGAGCATAGTATCTAGATGAGGCCGCACCAGTGACCTATACAGAACCGGGCACAGTATCTTGATGAGGCCGCACCGGTGACCTATACAGGACTGGGCACAGTATCTTGATGAGGCCGCACCAGTGACCTATACAGAACTGGGCACAGTATCTAGATGAGGCCGCACCAGTGACCTATACAAAACTGGGCACAGTATCTAGATGAGGCCGCACCAGTGACCTATACAGAACTGGGCACAGTATCTAGATGAGGCCGCACCAGTGACTTATACAGAACTGGGCACAGTATCTAGATGAGGCTGCACCAGTGACCTATACAGAACAGGGCACAGTATCTAGATAAGACTGTACCAGTGATCTATACAGAACTGGGCACAGTATCTAGATAAGGTGGTATCAGTGACTTATACAGAACTGGGCACAGTATCTAGATAAGGCTGCACCAGTGATCTATACAGAACTGGGCACAGTATCTAGTTGAGGCCGCACCAGTGACCTATACAGAACTGGGCACAGTATCTAGATGAGGCGGTACCAGTGACCTATACAGAACTGGGCACAGTATCTAGATGAGGCCGCACCAGGCCCGGCAGTAAGTAGATGGGAGAACAGGCCCGGCAGTAAGTAGATGGGAGAACATGCCCGGCAGTAAGTAGATGGGAGAACATGCCAGGCAGTAAGTAGATGGGAGAACAGGCCCGGCAGTAAGTAGATGGGAGAACATGCCAGGCAGTAAGTAGATGGGAGAACAGGCCCTGCATTAAGTAGATGGGAGAACAGGCCCGGCAGTAAGTAGATGGGAGAACAGGCCCGGCAGTAAGTAGATGGGAGAACAGGCCCGGCAGTAAGTAGATGGGAGAACAGGCCCTGCAGTAAGTAGATGGGAGAACAGGCCCGGCAGTAAGTAGATGGGAGAACATGCCAGGCAGTAAGTAGATGGGAGAACAGGCCCGGCAGTAAGTAGATGGGAGAACAGGCCCGGCAGTAAGTAGATGGGAGAACAGGCCCGGCAGTAAGTAGATGGGAGAACAGGCCCGGCAGTAAGTAGATGGGAGAACAGGCCCGGCAGTATGTAGATGGGAGAACAGGCCCGGCAGTCAGTAGATGAGAGAACTGGCCCGGCAGTAAGTAGATGGGAGAACAGGCCCGGCAGTAAGTAGATGGGAGAACAGGCCCGGCAGTAAGTAGATGGGAGAACAGGCCCGGCAGTAAGTAGATGGGAGAACAGGCCCGGCAGTAAGTAGATGGGAGAACTGGCCCAGCAGTAAGTAGATGGGAGAACAGGCCCTGCAGTAAGTAGATGGGAGAACAGGCCCGGCAGTAAGTAGATGGGAGAACAGGCCCGGCAGTAAGAAGATGGGAGAACAGGCCCGGCAGTAAGTAGATGGGAGAACAGGCCCGGCAGTAAGTAGATGGGAGAACAGGCCCGGCAGTAAGTAGATGGGAGAACAGGCCCGGCAGTAAGTAGATGGGAGAACAGGCCCGGCAGTAAGTAGATGGGAGAACAGGCCCGGCAGTAAGTAGATGGGAGAACAGGCCCGGCAGTAAGTAGATGGGAGAACAGGCCCGGCAGTAAGTAGATGGGAGAACAGGCCCGGCAGTAAGTAGATGGGAGAACAGGCCCGGCAGTAAGTAGATGGGAGAACAGGCCCGGCAGTAAGTAGATGGGAGAACAGGCCCGGCAGTAAGTAGATGGGAGAACAGGCCCGGCAGTAAGTAGATGGGAGAACAGGCCCGGCAGTAAGTAGATGGGAGAACAGGCCCGGCAGTAAGTAGATGGGAGAACAGGCCCGGCAGTAAGTAGATGGGAGAACAGGCCCGGCAGTAAGTAGATGGGAGAACAGGCCCGGCAGTAAGTAGATGGGAGAACAGGCCCGGCAGTAAGTAGATGGGAGAACAGGCCCGGCAGTGAGTAGATCGGAGAACAGGCCCGGCAGTGAGTAGATGGGAGAACAGGCCCGGCAGTAAGTAGATGGGAGAACAGGCCCTGCAGTAAGTAGATGGGAGAACAGGCCCGGCAGTAAGTAGATGGGAGAACAGGCCCGGCAGTAAGTAGATGGGAGAACAGGCCCGGCAGTAAGTAGATGGGAGAACAGGCCCGGCAGTAAGTAGATGGGAGAACAGGCCCGGCAGTAAGTAGATGGGAGAACAGGCCCGGCAGTAAGTAGATGGGAGAACAGGCCCGGCAGTAAGTAGATGGGAGAACAGGCCCGGCAGTAAGTACATGGGAGAACAGGCCCGGCAGTAAGTACATGGGAGAACAGGCCCGGCAGTAAGTACATGGGAGAACAGGCCCGACAGTAAGTAGATGGGAGATCAGGCCCGGCAGTAAGTAGATGGGAGAACAGGCCCTGCAGTAAGTAGATGGGAGAACAGGCCCGGCAGTAAGTAGATGGGAGAACAGGCCCGGCAGTAAGTAGATGGGAGAACAGGCCCGGCAGTAAGTAGATGGGAGAACAGGCCCGGCAGTAAGTAGATGGGAGAACAGGCCCGGCAGTAAGTAGATGGGAGAACAGGCCCGGCAGTAAGTAGATGGGAGAACAGGCCCGGCAGTAAGTAGATGGGAGAACAGGCCCGGCAGTAAGTAGATGGGAGAACAGGCCCGGCAGTAAGTAGATGGGAGAACAGGCCCGGCAGTAAGTAGATGGGAGAACAGGCCCGGCAGTAAGTAGATGGGAGAACAGGCCCGGCAGTAAGTAGATGGGAGAACAGGCCCGGCAGTAAGTAGATGGGAGAACAGGCCCGGCAGTAAGTAGATGGGAGAACAGGCCCGGCAGTAAGTAGATGGGAGAACAGGCCCGGCAGTAAGTAGATGGGAGAGCAGGCCCGGCAGTAAGTAGATGGGAGAACAGGCCCTGCAGTAAGTAGATGGGAGAACAGGCCCGGCAGTAAGTAGATGGGAGAGCAGGCCCGGCAGTAAGTAGATGGGAGAACAGGCCCTGCAGTAAGTAGATGGGAGAACAGGCCCGGCAGTAAGTAGATGGGAGAACAGGCCCTGCAGTAAGTAGATGGGAGAACAGGCCCGGCAGTAAGTAGATGGGAGAACAGGCCCGGCAGTAAGTAGATGGGAGAACAGGCCCGGCAGTAAGTAGATGGGAGAACAGGCCCGGCAATAAGTAGATGGGAGAACAGGCCCGGCAGTAAGTAGATGGGAGAACAGGCCCGGCAGTAAGTAGATGGGAGAACAGGCCCGGCAGTAAGTAGATGGGAGAACAGGCCCGGCAGTGAGTAGATGGGAGAACAGGCCCGGCAGTAAGTAGATGGGAGAACAGGCCCGGCAGTGAGTAGATGGGAGAACAGGCCCGGCAGTAAGTAGATGGGAGAACAGGCCCGGCAGTAAGTAGATGGGAGAACAGGCCCGGCAGTGAGTAGATGGGAGAACAGGCCCGGCAGTAAGTAGATGGGAGAACAGGCCCTGCAGTAAGTAGATGGGAGAACAGGCCCGGCAGTAAGTAGATGGGAGAACAGGCCCGGCAGTAAGTAGATGGGAGAACAGGCCCGGCAGTAAGTAGATGGGAGAACAGGCCCGGCAGTGAGTAGATGGGAGAACAGGCCCGGCAGTAAGTAGATGGGAGAACAGGCCCGGCAGTAAGTAGATGGGAGAACAGGCCCGGCAGTAAGTAGATGGGAGAACAGGCCCGGCAGTGAGTAGATGGGAGAACAGGCCCGGCAGTAAGTAGATGGGAGAACAGGCCCTGCAGTAAGTAGATGGGAGAACAGGCCCGGCAGTAAGTAGATGGGAGAACAGGCCCGGCAGTGAGTAGATGGGAGAACAGGCCCGGCAGTAAGTAGATGGGAGAGCAGGCCCTGCAGTAAGTAGATGGGAGAACAGGCCCTGCAGTAAGTAGATGGGAGAACAGGCCCGGCAGTGAGTAGATGGGAGAACAGGCCCGGCAGTAAGTAGATGGGAGAACAGGCCCGGCAGTAAGTAGATGGGAGAACAGGCCCGGCAGTAAGTAGATGGGAGAACAGGCCCGGCAGTAAGTAGATGGGAGAACAGGCCCTGCAGTAAGTAGATGGGAGAACAGGCCCGGCAGTAAGTAGATGGGAGAACAGGCCCGGCAGTAAGTAGATGGGAGAACAGGCCCGGCAGTGAGTAGATGGGAGAACAGGCCCGGCAGTAAGTAGATGGGAGGACAGGCCCGGCAGTAAGTAGATGGGAGAACAGGCCCGGCAGTAAGTAGATGGGAGAACAGGCCCGGCAGTGAGTAGATGGGAGAACAGGCCCGGCAGTAAGTAGATGGGAGAACAGGCCCTGCAGTAAGTAGATGGGAGAACAGGCCCGGCAGTAAGTAGATGGGAGAACAGGCCCGGCAGTGAGTAGATGGGAGAACAGGCCCGGCAGTAAGTAGATGGGAGAGCAGGCCCTGCAGTAAGTAGATGGGAGAACAGGCCCTGCAGTAAGTAGATGGGAGAACAGGCCCGGCAGTGAGTAGATGGGAGAACAGGCCCGGCAGTAAGTAGATGGGAGAACAGGCCCGGCAGTAAGTAGATGGGAGAACAGGCCCGGCAGTAAGTAGATGGGAGAACAGGCCCGGCAGTAAGTAGATGGGAGAACAGGCCCGGCAGTAAGTAGATGGGAGAACAGGCCCGGCAGTAAGTAGATGGGAGAACAGGCCCGGCAGTAAGTAGATGGGAGAACAGGCCCGGCAGTAAGTAGATGGGAGAACAGGCCCGGCAGTGAGTAGATGGGAGAACAGGCCCGGCAGTAAGTAGATGGGAGAACAGGCCCGGCAGTAAGTAGATGGGAGAACAGGCCCGGCAGTAAGTAGATGGGAGAACAGGCCCGGCAGTGAGTAGATGGGAGAACAGGCCCGGCAGTAAGTAGATGGGAGAACAGGCCCTGCAGTAAGTAGATGGGAGAACAGGCCCGGCAGTAAGTAGATGGGAGAACAGGCCCGGCAGTGAGTAGATGGGAGAACAGGCCCGGCAGTAAGTAGATGGGAGAGCAGGCCCTGCAGTAAGTAGATGGGAGAACAGGCCCTGCAGTAAGTAGATGGGAGAACAGGCCCGGCAGTGAGTAGATGGGAGAACAGGCCCGGCAGTAAGTAGATGGGAGAACAGGCCCGGCAGTAAGTAGATGGGAGAACAGGCCCGGCAGTAAGTAGATGGGAGAACAGGCCCGGCAGTAAGTAGATGGGAGAACAGGCCCGGCAGTAAGTAGATGGGAGAACAGGCCCGGCAGTAAGTAGATGGGAGAACAGGCCCGGCAGTAAGTAGATGGGAGAACAGGCCCGGCAGTAAGAAGTTGGCATCAGAGGCTTGGCAGTGATGGCTGCAGTAGTAAGTAGCCAGTAAGGTGCAGGACAGTGAGTATATGGTTGTTAGGTCGACACCATTATGGTCAATATGCAATGGGTCGACCACTGAAGGTTGACAGGCCTTGGGTTGACACATGCAAAAGGTCAACATAGTTAAGGTTGACAGGGTCAAAAGGTTGGCACAAGCATTAGGTCGACAATGGATAGGTCGACAGTGACTTATGTCAGTCTTTTCACTGTGGACCTTACTATTGTCGACATAATACTTGTGTGACCTTTTGACCCTTTCGATCTTAGCCATGTCGACCTTTTGCATGTGTCGGCCTTCAGTGGTTGACTCAAAGCATGTCGACATTAATTTGGTTGAGCCCATGACCCGTACCCGGACAGTGTGTCGGCCGTGCACTGTGTTACGGAGCAGAGCGGGTGTCAGAGGGAAGTGGTAACTCGTTAACAGAAGGAGGAAATGAATGAAGCAACTGATGACTGTTACATCAAGTGTCAGAGAGGAAGGAAAGAGTAGAACTCACAGGAGGAATATACAAGATGAAGAGTTGTGACATTATCTCAGCATAGGACACTGATAACAGCTGTACACCAATTACCACATTACTCCAATTATCCTTACCACCAGCAGTCAAGGGGGCACATTTATCAAGTAATATATGCGGCTAAATCCCCGAAAACACCCGTTTTAGGGGGTTAACCACAAATATTAAGTATCACCTAAATGTATTAAAGGGGGACCGCATCTGATCCCTGCTGCGATCCTCTCTGCAGCGCCGCCGGCCGCATCCCCCATAGGTTTCTATGGGGTCTGCGAAGCTGTCCGATGTTTTAACATCGGACAGCCCGGCTTCGCACCCCTGGGCTATCGCCATTCTGGGATGGCGATAGTCCATTGTAGCCTATGGCTACAGGTTCGCATTGCCCGAGCGGTGTAATCGCACCGGCATCACTCTATATTGACAAATGCGCCCCTATATTTATACAGCATTTCTGTAAGTAAAAGTAGGTGTTGGTTAATCTCAGCATGTACTTATGGCATGTGCCGTCGTTAGATTGTAAGCTGTAAAGCCCCACACACACACTATACCAATATCAGCGGCAGCGTGGACTCGCCGGGGTGCCATCACCGGCAAGTGCATACATGGGGGGGGGAGATAGCGGGGGCTCTGCTGCAGCACGGCCATCGTTAACAAAGTCCTGAGGGAGGGGGTCGTTAACGATGTGCAGGAGGGTGCTCAGAAGGGCCTTTTTGAGTGATATCTTTTACTTTCTAGTCTAGTGTGTATGGGGCATAAGGAAAAGATTTTTTCAGACACCTACAATTTGGTAGGTACATAGCGGGTGTGAGCAAGGCGATTAGTCAACACGTTGACTCCAGACCAAAGTCAAGGCCCGTGCACACGCTTCGATTTGCTTTTTGATTCGATGTTAGATTTGATTTCTATTAGATCTGGCATTAGATCTTCCCATTCAATTTGGCTTTAGATCTGTACTTATGCATTAGATATCGATTTTGATATCGAATTCGATATACATTCATGGTACATTGTACACATTTCATTTACTGGATCAAATTCGCTATTTTCTTGGCTGCACAGTAGATTTTTCTGTTCGATTTTGTGAAAACGGGAGCGCGCATCAAATTGAATGCAGATCGAAAGTGACACAAAAACCATCCGATTTCATTTAGGATTCGATTTGATTTTGCTTTTATAAGCAAAATCGAATTGAAAATCGGAAAAAATCGATGCATGTGTACAGGGCTTCAGTTTTCTGAAAGATAAAAGAATATAAATGAAAGAAAGCAAACAGCAGTCAATATGATAAAGTATCACTCTCTACTGGGCTAAGTACTGTACAGCACTAGGATGCTCCAATTACACAGCAACAGACTTGGGCATATGCACACATTTATAAAGCCAAGTAAACAATATGCACCTGCAGTCTTATCAGCCTTCCCTTTATATCAAGTGATTCATGTATGATATGATGTTATTGAGGCTCATAAGTCATGCACAATAACAGATATGCAGTGGTCACCGTGGTTGATGAGGCGTGCACAATAACTCTCACGCATCGATTCTGATTTGGAAATAAAGCATCAAAAAGCAAGTACCTCTAAACCTGGGCAAAACCATGCTGCACTGCAGGAGGACAGATGTTACATGTGCAGAGAAATTTCAATGTGGGTGTGGTGTGTCCAAACTGTAACCAAAACTGCAGTGGAAGAATAAAAGCTGTCTAACATTTGTTGGCTTCATGCAAAAACAGCCCGTATTTACCTTACACAGGAAAAACATAAACGTATATGGGCCCTTGCATTGAACAGCTTGTAGGGTTTAACCATTTAGCTACATGTGAACAACGGGTAGCTACTTCTTACAGCTCCATAACGGATCATAACTACTGGCAGTCTCCAGAGATGGGTGTATGCGCACAGAACTGACACAACCTACACAGCAATCAATAATTTATTGTCACACGGGCAGGTTTTTGTCATGCCAATATCCCAGCATGCTGCACCACTGGCCTCAGGCAAGTGTGACTCTTGGTAAAGTGATGATTTACCGCTGAGTAGTGTCTCAGCTTCTGTACAATTATCCCATCACTGGGGACAGTCTGACGCCAATAAGCGCATATTCACCTCTGTCTCTAGCGACAGAATAACGTGGTCCTCTCCCTGCCACAAAGACCTTGCACTTTTATCTTGTTAACCCCTTTACAGTCGAACACCGATGGGCCGCTGCCCCATTAACCCTCTGTTTGCCAGGAATAAGAAAGCCTTCCATTTATAATGGATGCTCTTTCCATCTTGTAACCCTTTACTGGACGGGGCTGTGACGCGCTTCTTTTTGACCGCATCCCGGAGTGAGACCCGCAGTTAAAATTCTCAGTTAACCCCTCCCCTGCCGGAGAGGAAGAAAGGACACCCTGTCTGTTTCCTGCCCTCCCCCTCCCTCTGTCTTGCAGAAATATGTTTCGGAAAAGCAGAACTTTGAGGCAGAAGACAAGAAGTTGTCAGTGACACCCGTCTTCAGCACCAGGAAGACCTCGCTCAGCAGACACAGGTAAGACCAATGGATGGCTGGGGTATAGGAGGGTGGCACTGTGCTGTCACAGTGTCTCTGGGATGTGGGCCACTGTAACTGCTGTGATATAGGTCTGACGTGACCCAGGTCAGATCAAGGGATACATCCTGCGGTCCTTGGGGAATCAGCAGCAGCAGCACAGCTGGGCATAGACTGGGTGAAGGAGGCCACTGGTGAGATAGTGTGTCCTGCAGGGTCCCCAGCGGAGACAGTGATGGGTCACCCGAAACTGAAGGAGAATTCGGCACCTTATTTCGCTTTTGGGTTATTTTGGCTTTGCAGAACCTCCCCACCCCTCCATACAAGATGATATGCAAATATAATCAGAAACTTTTCTTTTGAAGTTAGAAACTATTAGTTTGTCCTCTAACCTATCTACTTGTGAGGTAGAGGTTTCACATAGCATGTGCCCATTGCAATGGAAGAAGTAACAATCTCAGTTCCTGCAGAAATCATTACTATAAGACTACCGTTAGTTTTTATACATTGTTGAAATAATATATGTGAGTTGTTTCTTTGCTTTATACCAGTGTTTTTCAACCACTGTGACATGGCACACTAGTGTGCCCTGAGCTGTTCTCAAGTGTGCCCCCAGATCTGGAGATGCCCAAACCAGTTTACAGCCACCACCAGTTCAACTGTTATTTACTGGTCTCTTCTTTTCATGTAAAAGCCAATGTATTTTATTGTTGTTACCCGTGGGGACCAGTGTGATTGTTTTTTATATGGGGCCAATAGGTTTTTATTTTTTTCCCTGTGGGTCCAATGTGTTTTGCCAGGTGGGGATCTCATGGTGTGCCTTGGCAATTTTAAAATCTTATTTAGAGTGCCGCAAGGTAAAATGGTTGAAAATCACTACTCTGTCCCCCCACTCATGCCCACTGACACCGTCTCCCTACCACCCACCCAGGGGCCCTCATCATGAGCAGGAAGGTGGTCCGCAGCAGTAAATTTCGCCACGTCTTTGGCCAACCGGTGAAGGCCGACCAGTGCTACGATGACATCAGAGTTTCGCAGAACACCTGGGACAGCAACTTCTGTGCCGTGAACCCCAAGTTCCTGGCCATCGTGGTGGAGGCCAGCGGCGGAGGCGCCTTCATGGTCTTGCCCCTCTCTAAGGTGGGTAGCAGGAACGGCCATCTCCCATTGGGTGACTGACTACTCCTGAGTGTGTAACGTACGTCAGGGGACACAGTGGTGTGTCTGTGCCTCTCAGGATGTTGTGGTTTTGTGACAGGATGCGGAGTACGCTGAGACAGGTGACGTTACACAAATATGACAATTACATAGATCACATAGACCAAAGCCACTGACATTGTCTATGAAAGCTACGGTCACACAGATGGGACTAACCGTGAGACCCTGGCAGCCCAAATACAGGCCACACTCACACTCACCGCTAAGGTTCCAATATTACACTAGAATACGCTACATATAGGGATGGACATGGGGATGGGTGATTGGCTTGACACAATTTAGGTCGACATTCATTGGGTCAACTACTGAAGGTCAACAGGAATTAGGTTGACACCTGAAATAGGTTGACCTGACTAAGGTTGACAGGGTTCGAATGTCGACACAAGCATTAGGTGTTGACAATGTCAACAGTCGACATGAGTTTTTCACATTTTTTTTGTCCCGAATGTCGATATAGTTGACTCACAATGCCGTAGCTGGTACAGGCAGACATAAGTACACACTCACACAGCCCAGGTCACACTCACAGTGCCGTAGCTGGTACATGCAGACATTAGTATACACTCACACAGCCCAGGTCACACTCACAATGCCGTAGCTGGTACAGGCAGACAGTAGTACACACTCACACAGCCCAGGTCACATTTGCAGTGCCGTAACTGGTACAGTCAGACATTAGTACACACTCACACAGCCCAGGTCACACTCACAGTGCCATAACTGGTACAGGCAGACATAAGTACACACTCACACAGCCCAGGTCACACTCAGAGTGCCATAGCTGGTACAGGCAGACATTAGTACACACTCATACTGCCCATGTCACACTCAGAGTGCCATAGCTGGTACAGGCAGACATTAGTGTACACTCACACAGCCCAGGTCACACTCCCAGTGCCATAACTGGTACAGTCAGACATTAGTACACACTCACACAGCCCAGGTCACACTCACAGTGCCATAACTGGTACAGGCAGACATAAGTACACACTCACACAGCCCAGGTCACACTCAGAGTGCCATAGCTGGTACAGGCAGACATTAGTACACACTCATACTGCCCATGTCACACTCAGAGTGCCATAGCTGGTACAGGCAGACATTAGTGTACACTCACACAGCCCAGGTCACACTCACGGTGCTGTAGCTGGTACAGGCAGACATTAGTACACACTCACAGAGCGAAGGTCACACTCACAGTGCTGTTGCTGGTACAGGAAAAAATTAATATACACTCACACAGCCCAGGTCACACTCACAGTGCCATAGCTGGTACAGGCAGACATTAGTATACACTCACACAGCCCAGGTCACACTCGCATTGCTGTAGCTGGTACAGGCAGACATTAGTACACACTCACACAGCCAAGGTCACACTCACAGTGCCATAGCTGGTACAGGCAGACATTAGTACACACTCACACAGCCCAGCTTACACTCACAGTGCCATAGCTGGTTCAGGCAGACATTAGTATACACTCACACAGGCCAGGTCACACTTGCAGTGCCGTAGCTTGTACAGGCAGACATTAGTACACACTCACACAGCCCAGGTCACACTCGCAGTGCCATAGCTGGTTCAGGCAGACATTAGTACATACTCACACAGCCCAGGTCACACTCGCAGTGCTGTAGCTGGTACAGGCAGACATTAGTATACACTCACACAGCCCAGGTCACACTCAGAGTGCCATAGCTGGTACAGGCAGACATTAGTACACACTCACACAGCCCATGTCACACTCAGAGTGCCATAGCTGGTACAGGCAGACATTAGTGTACACTCACACAGCCCAGGTCACACTCACGGTGCTGTAGCTGGTACAGGCAGACATTAGTACACACTCACAGAGCAAAGGTCACACTCACAGTGCTGTTGCTGGTACAGGAAAAAATTAATATACACTCACACAGCCCAGGTCACACTCACAGTGCCATAGCTGGTACAGGCAGACATTAGTATACACTCACACAGCCCAGGTCACACTCGCATTGCTGTAGCTGGTACAGGCAGACATTAGTACACACTCACACAGCCAAGGTCACACTCACAGTGCCATAGCTGGTACAGGCAGACATTAGTACACACTCACACAGCCCAGCTTACACTCACAGTGCCATAGCTGGTTCAGGCAGACATTAGTATACACTCACACAGGCCAGGTCACACTTGCAGTGCCGTAGCTTGTACAGGCAGACATTAGTACACACTCACACAGCCCAGGTCACACTCGCAGTGCCATAGCTGGTTCAGGCAGACATTAGTACACACTCACACAGCCCAGGTCACACTCACAGTGCCGTAGCTGGTTCAGGCAGACATTAGTACACACTCACACAGCCCAGGTCACACTCACAGTGCCGTAGCTGGTGCAGGCAGACATTAGTACACACTCCCACAGCCCAGGTCACACTCGCAGTGCCATAGCTGGTACAGGCAGACATTAGTATACACTCACACAGCCCAGGTCACACTCACAGTGCCGTAGCTGGTACAGGCAGACATTAGTACACACTCACACAGCCCAGGTCACACTCGCAGTGCCATAGCTGGTACAGGCAAACATTAGTGTACACTCACACAGCCCAGGTCACACTCACGGTGCTGTAGCTGGTACAGGCAGACATTAGTATACACTCACACAGCCCAGGTCACACTCACAGTGCCGTAGCTGGTACAGGCAGACATTAATACACACTCCCACAGCCCAGGTCACACTCGCAGTGCCATAGCTGGTACAGGCAGACATTAGTACACACTCCCACAGCCCAGGTCACACTCGCAGTGCCATAGCTGGTACAGGCAGACATTAGTACACACTCGCACAGCCCAGGTCACACTCGCAGTGCCATAGCTGGTACAGGCAGACATTAGTACACACTCCCACAGCCCAGGTCACACTCGCAGTGCAATAGCTGGTACAGGCAGACATTAGTACACACTTACACAGCCCAGGTCACACTCACAGTGCCATAGCTGGTACAGGCAGACATTAGTACACACTCACACAGCCCAGGTCACACTCGCAGTGCCATAGCTGGTACAGGCAGACATTAGTATACACTCACACAGCTCAGGTCACACTCACAGTGCCATAGCTGGTTCAGGCAGACATTAGTATACACTCACACAGCCCAGGTCACACTCGCAGTGGCTGAGCAGTGACATCACAATGGTCTCTGTGTATCCCCGTGACACCCTTGCTGTGTGTGAGATAGGGGGGGTGTGACTTCCTCAGGGGGCTAGAACATCTCATGACCAACATATAAAGTGAACTGAGGAGAGAAACTAGGATTAACCCTCACAACTAAGGAGCAGAGTTCCTGTGAGTGGGGAACCCATATGAGGACATTGTTGTGTCATGGTGCAATGCATGCAAGTGTATGGTACTTAGGGTCCCTGCAGGCAGAAAAGTGACCAGAGGGTTCTACGCTGGCGATTTAGTTTGCTACAAGAACACAAAGTCGCTGGATGCCGCCGCACTGCTGCGTATGGTGTATCTATGTGACTGGTGTCCCCTCCCTGACAGGCCAGATGTGCTGGTGGCTCTCAGTATATCAGTGTGCATCTTGCAGCCGGTAATTAGGGAAGTGACACCACAGCTCAATCTTGCCCTTATTTGGTCCTGTAGGTTTTTTTTGGTGTGTGCTGTGACACTTTCACCCTGCACAGCGAGGGGAGGAACAAGGGCGAGCATCACACCTCTGTCACTATCTCTGCAGAGCATCTGCCGCCTCCGCAGCTCATCGCACAAACCCACGTCTAGCGTGCCCAAGAACCTGCTCTGCAGGCGTTGAAGGCTGTATATGGGCTGCGATGCTCTGCAGGCAGCACATTCACACTGCTGGGCATTATTAGAGAATATCAGCTACAATGTGTCTTTTTTATTTGCTTTTTATTTCCTTTAATTGTAAACTTTTAGTGTTCCACAAAGATAACCTCATGTCACCGGGAAAGTATCACAAGGATAGTACAATAACTCCCCCAAATGTAACTCTCTCTGCACGTTACATCTGCCCCACCTGCAGTGCACATGGGTTTGTCCATTAAAGAAGGATTTTGCTTTTGCAAACCAACCTGAATCACCCCCTGTGTGCATGATTCCGATCCCAGCGGATCTGAACAGGTGCTGGGCTGTAACTGCACAGGAATTAGTGTTAGACCCGTAGGACGTTACAGATGAAGCGCAGCGGGACTTGGGGTGCCCTGCGAGTCGCCCCGGGACCTGGTGGGCTGAGAGCAGCTACCTGGTGTGACTAAAGCCAGAGTGTATGAGGACATTTGCAAGTTTGTTTTTGAACAAAGCATCTAGTAAATATGTATATATTATATATACGCTAAAAACATGAATCCGGAAGGAGACCAATAATTGCCCCACTGAGTGCAGTCACCAGCATAGCCATCGCATGCATTCCCATCGCTAGCTCTACCCTGCTGGTTCAACGACAAGGCTCAAATCTCTGTAGATGCTGAGAAGTAGTGAGTAGGTGCTGTAGGGGGCTGGTAAGTGGCGGGTAGGTGCTGTAGGTGCCAGAGAAGTGGCGGGTAGGTGCTGTAGGGGGCTGGTAAGTGGCGGGTAGGTGCCAGAGAAGTGGCGGGTAGGTGCTGTAGGGGGCTGGTAAGCGGCAGGTAGGTGCTGTAGGTGCCAGATAAGTGGCGGGTAGGTGCTGTAGGGGGCTGGTAAGCGGCAGGTAGGTGCTGTAGGTGCCAGAGAAGTGGCGGGTAGGTGCCAGAGAAGTGGCGGGTAGGTGCTGTAGGGGGCTGGTAAGCGGCAGGTAGATGCTGTAGGGGGCTGGTAAGCGGCGGGTAGGTGGCTGATAAGTGGTGGGTAGGTGCTGTAGGTGGCTGATAAGTGGTGGGTAGGTGCTATAGATGGCTGATATGTGGTGGGTAGGCGGTGTATGGGGCTGATATGTGGCGGGTAGGTGCTATAGGTGGCTGAAGAGTGGCAGATAGGTGCTGTAGGGGCTGGTAAGCGGCAGGTAGGTGGCTGATAAGTGGTGGGTAGGTGTTGTAGATGGCTGATATGTGGCGGGTAGGTGCTGTAGGGGGCTGATGAGTGGCGGATAGGTGCTGTAGGGGGCTGTAAGCGGCAGGTAGGTGGCTGATAAGTGGTGGGTAGGTGCTGTAGATGGCTGGTAAGTGGCGGGTAGGTGTAGGGGGCTGATGAGTGGTGGGTAGGTGCCAGATAGGTGCTGCAGGGGGCTGGTAAGCGGCGGGTAGGTGGCTGATAAGTGGTGGGTAGGTGCTGTAGATGGCTGATATGTGGCGGGTAGGTGCTGATGAGTGGTGGATAGGTGCTGTAGGGGGCTGTAAGCGGCAGGTAGGTGGCTGATAAGTGGTGGGTAGGTGCTGTAGATGGCTGGTAAGTGGCGGGTAGGTGTAGGGGGCTGATAAGTGGTGGGTAGGTGCTGTAGGGGGCTGATAAGTGGCGGGTAGGTGCTGTAGGGGGCTGATAAGTGGTGGGTAGGTGCTGTAGGGGGCTGATAAGTGGTGGGTAGGTGCTGTAGGGGGATGATAAGTGACGGGTAGGTGCTGTAGGGGGCTGATAAGTGGTGGGTAGGTGCTGTAGGGGGCTGATAAGTGGTGGGTAGGTGCTGTAGGGGGCTGATAAGTGGTGGGTAGGTGCTGTAGGGGGATGATAAGTGACGGGTAGGTGCTGTAGGGGGCTGATAAGTGACAGGTAGGTGGTTGGTAAGTGGAAAGTAGGTGGTTATTAAGTGGCAGGTAGGTTCTGTTGATGGTGTGTAGGTGCTGTAGGTGGCTGGTAAATGCAGTGTTTTTTGCAATGCTGGTGATTTTTAGATGTCTTCTCCATTAACGTGCCCTTGTTTCTTCTTTTTGCAGACAGGTCGGCTGGATAAATCCCAGCCCGTGGTTTGTGGTCACACGGCTCCGGTACTAGACATTGACTGGTGTCCCCATAATGATAATGTCATCGCCAGCGGCTCAGAAGACTGCAGTGTGATGGTAAGATGGGCCCATCGCATCACTGAACATGTGGCCTGCAGCGGGGGCTGGAACACAATGTACCTGTATGTGCTGTATAGGAGATTAGAACGTAGTGAGCTAGACTAGAGGAGACACCAGGAGGACATGTCTCATATCCATTACAGTGGGCAGAGGGACACTACTGTCATGTCTTGTGGGGGTCTCTAACTCTCATCTCGCCTTCATCCTCCAGGTATGGGAGATCCCAGATGGGGGACTGACCCGATCCATCACAGAGCCTCTGGTCACCTTGGAAGGGCACACGAAGAGGGTGGGCATAGTGCTCTGGCACCCGACTGCCCAGAATATACTGCTGAGTGCAGGTATAACGCGGGGACAATGTGGCGTGACTGCAGAGTGACCTGTATGTTGTTATGCTTATCTGTAGTGGGCCCAATTCATATGTGTACGCAAACCAGGTGGTTGTGCACAGGCGCAAGGCCCGTTCTGCGCATGTGCACGCAGCCCTGTCAGTCGCAACATGATTGACAGGCTGCACCATTGGGGGTGAAAGAAGGGAGGCACCAAGCACGGTCCTTCAGAACTTCCTTGACTGCTTCAACTGATGTAAACAGTGCCTGGAAACATTGCGAATCAATGGTCGGGATGGTGATCTGAGACTCAGACACTCGGATCTCACAAATGCACGCAGGAGGCATGTATCTACTACAGAGGCGCTTCCTGCTGCATTACAATTTTAAAGACACGGAATTGCACCGCTGCTTCCTTTGCAAAAGTGCAATTTATTCCAAACATGTATCAGGCCCAGTGTGATTGGACAATACACAGCTGGATGTGTTGCAGGAAGCATTGTGTGTCACAATTGAGTACGACTAGTGTACATAGAGCCAGATTAGTGCCCCTGGAGTGTCGCTAGTGTACAGAGAGCCAGAGTAATGCCCCGGGAGTGTCACTAGTGTACAGAGAATAAGAGTAGTGCCCCGTGAGCGTTGCCAGTGTACAGAGTGCCAGAGTAGTGTGCTGGGTGTGTTGCTAGTATACAGAGAGCCAGAGTAGTGCCCCGGGAGTGTCGCTAGTGTACAGAGAGTAAGAGTAGTGCCCCGGGAGTGTTGCTAATGTACAGAGAGTAAGAGTAGTGCCCGAGAGTGTCGCTAGTGTACAGAGAGTCAGAGTAGTGCCCCGTAAGCGTTGCCAGTGTACAGAGAGTCAGAGTAGTGCCCCGTAAGCGTTGCCAGTGTTCAGAGAGCCACAGTAGTGTCCCGGGAGTGTCACTAGTGTACAGAGAGTCAGAGTAGTTCCTGAGAGTGTCACTAGTGTCCAGAGAGCCAGAGTAGTGCCCCTGGAGTGTCGCTAGTGTACAGAGAGTAAGAGTAGTGCCCCGGGAGTGTCGCTAGTGTACAGAGAGTAAGAGTAGTACCCGAGAGTGTCGCTAGTGTACAGAGAGTAAGAGTAGTGCCCGAGAGTGTCGCTAGTGTACAGAGAGTAAGAGTAGTGCCCGAGAGTGTCGCTAGTGTACAGAGAGTAAGAGTAGTGCCCGAGAGTGTCGCTAGTGTACAGAGAGTAAGAGTAGTGCCCGAAAGTGTCGCTAGTGTTCAGAGAGTAAGAGTAGTGCCCGAGAGTGTCGCTCGTGTACAGAGAGTTAGAGTAGTGCCCGAGAGTGTCGCTAGTGTACATTGAGTAAGAGTAGTGCCCGAGAGTGTCGCTAGTGTACAGAGAGTCAGAGTAGTGCCCCATGAGTGTTGCCAGTGTACAGAGAGCCACAGTAGTGCCCCGGGAGTGTCACTAGTGTACAGAGAGCCTGAGTACTGCCCAAGAGTGACATTAGTGTCCAGAGAGTCAGAATAGTGTCCCCCGGTAGTGTCGCTAGTGTACAGAAAGCCAGAGTAGTGTGTTGGGAGTGTCGCTAGTGTACAGAAAGCCAGAGTAGTGTGTTGGGAGTGTCGCTAGTGTACATAGAGCCAGAGTAGTGTGTTGGGAGTGTCACTAGTGTACAGAGAGCCAGAGTAGTGTGTTGGGAGTGTCGCTAGTGTACAGAGAGCCAGAGTAGTGTGTTGGGAGTGTCGCTAGTGTACAGAGAGCCAGAGTAGAGCGTTGGGAGTGTCGCTAGTGTATGGAGAACCAGAGTAGTGCCCCAGGAGTGTCGCTAGAGTACAGAGAGCCAGAGTAGTGCCCCGGGAGTGTCGCTAGTGTACAGAGAGTCAGAGTAGTGCCCCCCGGGAGTGTCGCTAGTGTACACAGAGCCAGAGTAGTGTGTTGGGAGTGTCGCTAGTGTAAAGAGAAAAAAGGGGTGGATTGTGCAGGTAGGTGGAGGCAAAGCCAACAACGTGCTGCACAATTATTCTGGCGCTGTTAGAGGAAACGAAATGGTATAAATACTAGATGATATCTAGGCAATGTTCAGCTAGTCCACTGCTGCTGTAGATGGTTTATATGAGTTGGCTAAACTCATAAGAGTACAAATGGGGTGTAAATTCTTTAAACCACTTTGCGCTGCTGGTGGATATGTGCAATTAGATATACCACTGGACAGAATGACACTGGACACACTGTTTAAATAATTATGAAAATGTTATACATAAAATTTAAAAAGTATACAGAAACATACATAAATAACAATGGTAAAATATATAAAGGCAACAAGCAATCATATAGCTTATATGGCCATAAAAAAGGGGGGGGGGGGGGTCACGTTTGCAAACTTAAGTGGGAGCTCCGGAGTATATGATTAATGGTTAGTAGCAGTCATGTAAATGATGATGAGGTAATGAAAACGGAAATGGGATGAGGGATGAGATGAACAAAGGCAAACAGCCAATAACAATGTCAGTTAGCTCAAGGCAGGGTTAATATAGCAGTCAAGTGCCGTAAATGGACACTGGGTGCAGAAATAGATTTGAATACTTCACCCTCCGTAGATGCAGTGGATTGGGGAGCTTCTGGTGGAATACAGGCTCACCCAGTTGTAGATTGATGATAGGACGGGGAGCGAATGGCGGGCTCAACCCAGTTGTAGAGTGCTGATGAAGCGGGGAGCAGAGCTCTACCCGTGATGCTGTTGGTAAAGGTGGGGAATGTGACGTCCACCTAGTAGTCGGCTTGTATGGTACGCCGTACAGCGGGAGAAGGGTCTCGACCGCTGACTTGTATACAGCGGCTGCTGCCAGATGACGGTGGATCAGCTGTAATTGACCGCGGCAGACCAGCCCGTATGGAAGTCGGTTGGAGAGGGAGAATCACGTGGGTTTGCAGACGTGACGTGACCTGTGACATCGACGCGTTTCGTCTCAAGGGGCGGAGACTTTTCCAAGACGGAAAAGTCTCCGCCCCTTGAGACGAAACGCGTCGACGTCACAGGTCACGTCACGTCTGCAAACCCACGTGATTTTCCCTCTCCAACCGACTTCCATACGGGCTGGTCTGCCGCGGTCAATTACAGCTGATCCAACGTCATCTGGCAGCAGCCGCTGTATACAAGTCAGCGGTCGAGACCCTTCTCCCGCTGTACGGCGTACCATACAAGCCGACTACTAGGTGGACGTCACATTCCCCACCTTTACCAACAGCATCACGGGTAGAGCTCTGCTCCCCGCTTCATCAGCACTCTACAACTGGGTTGAGCCCGCCATTCGCTCCCCGTCCTATCATCAATCTACAACTGGGTGAGCCTGTATTCCACCAGAAGCTCCCCAATCCACTGCATCTACGGAGGGTGAAGTATTCAAATCTATTTCTGCACCCAGTGTCCATTTACGGCACTTGACTGCTATATTAACCCTGCCTTGAGCTAACTGACATTGTTATTGGCTGTTTGCCTTTGTTCATCTCATCCCTCATCCCATTTCCGTTTTCATTACCTCATCATCATTTACATGACTGCTACTAACCATTAATCATATACTCCGGAGCTCCCACTTAAGTTTGCAAACGTGACCCCCCCCCCTTTTTTTATGGCCATATAAGCTATATGATTGCTTGTTGCCTTTATATATTTTACCATTGTTATTTATGTATGTTTCTGTATACTTTTTGATTTTATGTATAAAATTTTCATAATTATTTAAACAGTGTGTCCAGTGTCATTCTGTCCAGTGGTATATCTAATTGCACATATCCACCAGCAGCGCAAAGTGGTTTAAAGAATTTACACCCCGCTAGTGTAAAGAGAGCCAGAGTAGTGCCCCGGGAGTGTTGCTAGTGTACGGAGAGTCAGAGTAGTGCCCCGCGAACGTTGCCAGTGTACAGAGAGCCACAGTAGTGCCCCGGGAGTGACACTAGTGTACAGAGTCAGAGTAGTGCCCGAGTGTTGCTAGTGCTATGGATGTAATCACTGTGTCGGTTTGATATTGTGGAGGTTATCCAACACACATTTGTATCTAGTTTAAATTGTGTCATCGGGTGACATACGGCAAATTGGTGCAATATATTGCACAACCAAGTGAGCCAATCTATATACAATTACAAGATTGGTAGAACCCATTGTACAATCACTTTTGTCCTGCATTTTAAAATCATTGATGGCACAGTGAAAATTGGTGCAATCATACTGCACAATCATTGGAGCAATTTTGATTACAGAGGGCTGATTATTGTTAACCACTCTCCTTTTGCAGCGCAGAATCCGGTACTACTATAGATGTAATTATTGTGTTGGTTTGAATGGAGTGGAGGTTATCCAACACACATTTGTATCTAGTTCAAATTGTGTCATCGGGTGACATACGGCAAATTGGTGCAATATATTGCACAACCAAGTGAGCCAATCTATATACAATTACAAGATTGGTAGAACCCATTGTACAATCTTTTTTGTCCTGCATTATAAAATCATTGATGGCACAGTGAAAATTGGTGCAATCATACTGCACAATCATTGGAGCAATTTTGCTTAATATTTACCGCATGCTAAAATTATAGATTGAATACCTGTCCTTAGCGCTTCTACATACTGCAGTCAAACAAGGGAATACAGCCCTCATATCACCATATTTCCCTTCATACGATTCCTAGTCAAGAGAATTATCAGCCTGACTAGATACATCCTCACTATCTGAGTTCTAGAGTGTAAGAACCCCAGTGTTAAATTATTTGAATTACACTAGATAATTCCACTTAAAAAGAACTCATCCATCTACCTTGCATTGCATAGCATATATTTTCAAAAGATCACTGCAATCTATGTTCGTCAGTCTATATGTTTGAATAAAAACAATAAAAGCTAAGTTTTAATAAATAATAATTTATCATATTCTCAAGAGTGCCCCACAAAAAGAGTCCACTTTCCCTCTCCTTCCTTTTGCAACTTATTACGAACTCAGGGGAGCACCACCAGCAGAAACGGACACTCTTTCCCGTTACAGGGTACAAAACGTCCATTACCGCTGGTTCTAGGCGACCCAGGCCGAAACCCACGAGCATGGTGAATGGGTCTCACTTGATCTTTTTCACATGAAGTGGGCATAACCTTGTGCGGCTCCCAAAACACTATTCCTTTATAGTGTCCAGAGAGTCAAGAGTAGTGTCCCCACCGGGAGTGTCACTAGTGTACAGTGAGCCAGAGTAGTGTTCTGGGTGTGTTGCTAGTGTACAGAGAGTCAGAGTAGTGTTCTGGGTGTGTTGCTAGTGTACAGAGAGCCAAAGTAGTGCCCCGGGAGCATCGCTAGTGCCCAGAGAGCCAGAGTACTGCCCCAGGGGTGTCGCTAGTGCACAGAGAGACAGAGTAGTGTGTTGGGAGTATCGCTAGTGCACAGAGAGTCAGAGTAGTGTGCTGGGTGTGTCACTAGTGTATGGAGAGTAAGAGTAGTGCCCCAGAGAGTTGCTAGTGTACAGAGTCAGAGTAGTGTCCCCCGGGGGTATGTCGTTAGTGTACAGAGAGTCAGAGTAGTGCCCCAGGAGTGTCACTAGCGTACAGAGAGTCAGAGTAGTGTGCTGGGTGTGTCGCTAGTGTACAGAGAGTCAGAGTAGTGCCCCAGGAGTGTCACTAGCGTACAGAGAGTCAGAGTAGTGTGCTGGGTGTGTCGCTAGTGTACAGAGAGTCAGAGTAGTGTGCTGGGTGTGTCGCTAGTGTACAGAGTCAGAGTAGTGTGCTGGGTGTGTCGCTAGTGTACAGAGAGTCAGAGTAGTGTGCTGGGTGTGTCGCTAGTGTACAGAGAGTAAGAGTAGTGCCCGAGAGTGTCGCTAGTGTACAGAGTCAGAGTAGTGTGCTGGGTGTGTCGCTAGTGTACGGAGAGTAAGAGTAGTGCCCGAGAGTGTCGCTAGTGTACAGAGTCAGAGTAGTGTGCTGGGTGTGTCGCTAGTGTACGGAGAGTAAGAGTAGTGCCCGAGAGTGTCGCTAGTGTACAGAGTCAGAGTAGTGTGCTGGGTGTGTCGCTAGTGTACGGAGAGTAAGAGTAGTGCCCGAGAGTGTCGCTAGTGTACAGAGAGTAAGAGTAGTGCCCGAGAGTGTCGCTAGTGTACAGAGAGTAAGAGTAGTGCCCGAGAGTGTCGCTAGTGTACAGAGTCAGAGTAGTGTTCTGGGTGTGTCGCTAGTGTACGGAGAGTAAGAGTAGTGCCCCAGGAGTGTCACTAGTGTACAGAGTCAGAGTAGTGTCCCCAGTGGGGGTGTCACTAGTGCCCAGAGAGTCAGAGTAGTGGCCCCCTGGGGGGGGGGGGTGTCACTAGTGTCCAGAGAGTCAGTGTAGTGTTCCCTGGGAGTGTCGCTAGTGCCCAGAGAGCCAGAGATTATCATTAGTGCACAGGGAGAACTCTCTCTGCACTGGTTACATCTGCCCCACCTGTGGTGCACATGGCTTTGTCCATTTTGAGAACAAATTTGCCCGCGATCAGGTCTGAATAAGGCCCATTGTGCAGGGAACATGACTTTCCTGTAGTATTATGTACAAGGATAATCACTACTGTGCACCAAGTGAGTTGTGTGTAAACAGTATTACTATTGTACAGGGAGCATGAGCTGTGTGCAAGGAGTACTACTAGTGCATAGTGCACAGTGAGCGTCATACAGATGGTGTACAGCGAGTATTACTAGCACATAGTGAGTATGAATTGTACGCATTGAGCATCATACAGATGGTGTACAGCGAGTATTACTAGCACATAGTGAGTATGAATTGTACGCATTGAGCATCATACAGATGGTGTACAGCGAGTATTACTAGCACACAGTGAGTATGAATTGTACGCATTGAGCATCATACAGATGGTGTACAGTGAGTATTACTAGCACATAGTGAGTATGAATTGTACGCATTGAGTATCATACAGATGGTGTACAGTGAGTATTACTAGCACATAGTGAATATGAATTGTACGCATTGAGCATCATACAGATGGTGTACAGCGAGTATTACTAGCACATAGTGAGTATGAATTGTATGCATTGAGCATCATACAGATGGTGTACAGCGAGTATTACTAGCACATAGTGAGTATGAATTGTACGCATTGAGCATCATACAGATGGTGTACAGCGAGTATTACTAGCACATAGTAAGTATGAATTGTACGCATTGAGCATCATACAGATGGTGTACAGTGAGTATAACTATCACACAGTGAGTATGAATTGTACGCATCGAACATCATACAGATGGTGTACAGTGAGTATTACTATCACACAGTGAGTATGAATTGTACGCATCGAGCATCATACAGATGGTGTACAGTGAGTATTACTAGCACATAGTGAGTATGAATTGTACGCATCGAGCATCATACAGATGGTGTACAGCGAGTATTACTAGCACATAGTGTGGCCGGAGAGCCCGGCACACGGGGTTAATGGTGGCTACAGCACTGAAGGGGTTAACTCTCCATGCTTTGCCGTTATTCAGAACAAGGGCACTTGACATGTTTTAAACTGTATGAGCAGCACTGAGCTGGGACAGGACCCTTCTGCAGTGCTGATGTAAGTTGTAGCCTGCTGTGGGCACCAGGCACAGATTATATGTACTTATGAAATATATGTTTGGCACTGAGCTAGGACTGCATCATATATTGTGTATATTGTATTGAATATTGAAGAATGCATTCTGGACTTACAATGCACTTTGTACATTTCTGGAGGAAGGAATTTAGCAAATCTTGGTGATGAGGAAATGAAATGCTAATCTGCCCCTCTTGTCAGAAGGTCTGTGAGTGTCCAAAACACAGCAGGGAGTAGGCTCTGTGTCTGAAGCCCTGTGTAAAAGGTGATAAGGAAACAAATTTATGTACTGTCTGTGATGGGTCGCTGAACCCAGGCCATCCTGTGTGCCAGGTGTTGGTAATGCAGACATTTGTGTTTCTTTATGTAAACATGTCCAGGAGATAAATATCTCCGCTGTTCCTGGAGGTTATATATCCTAAGGAAATTGGACTCATCCTTTGTAGTATGTAATCTTGGTTCGTTATGCACTGGAAGTAACATGTCAGATTGAGATGCAAATTGTAAATGTATGGGGGAGGATCTGACAATGCCAGTGTGTTTTCTGTCTTTATAAGCAGGGCCTGTGAGCCCAAGTTGTGGTACCTCTGCCTGTATCTGAATGCTGTAACATCTGTATGCTGTATACCTCTGAAAGGAGAAGGGATCTTTTCAGGTCTATTGGCAATAAACCATCTTTTGCCCAAGAAGTCTGCTTCATCTGCGACCAACAGAATTAATTGCAATAATTCCGTTCTCCGGCTGTTCTGGGCATAGCATCCAGCGTCTCCGAGTCTCCGCTCTGCCAGCTACCAAAGCAGAGGCCTGGTCCGTGACCAGTGGGGGACTAGTCGACACCAGCAGTGTGTCGACGCAGGTAGTACTCAGGGCCAGCGGTTGGGCCTGAGGAGGTATCCGTGGTTCCAGACGCCACGTAGGAGGAGTCTGGTGGTGGCAGCGATAACCCCGCCCACTGCGTAGTGGGTGGAGTCAGTAACAGGCGGTTGCTGACGGTAACAGGGAATCCCCTATTGGCCAGGTCCCGTGAGACCAGGAACCGCTATCTGTGGATCCGAAGGGCGTAGCCCGAGCTAAGGGCAGGCGTCCGGTCACAGAAATTGGTGGCAAGCGAGTGGGATAACCCAGGCGGCTCTTCAGTCACCCGATTGGAGAAGCCGCGTTACTCAGGGAAGAGTAACGGCAGCCAGGAGAACGCGCAAGATGGCGGACTTCAATGGAATGTCGAAGGATGACCTCAAGATCGTGTGTCGGGAGAAGGGTGTGGAGATCCCTTCCAAAGCAACTGTAAACGAAATGTGGGCGGCGCTCAAGCGCTTGGAGGAGTCGAGTCGGGAGGAGGTGCAGCACGCTGATGGTGACCGTGTCCAGGAGGACAGCCACACAGAGGACCTTCATCTGGACCCGGTGAGACTCACAAGCCACGCCCCCTCTAGCAGCAGCCATGTTTCCCAACACTCCCTAGCAGGGCCAGGATCCGTGTATCCCAGGGTGGGCGGTACGGATAGCCTAGCGGATCGGCTAGCGGAATTAGGGGAGAGGGCAACGGAACAAGAACGCATGCTCATCATTCGGATGTGGCATGCGGAGCGGGCACCACAGGCCGTGGTACCCCGAGGACCGTTGTCAGCTGCTACCCCCCGAGCGGGACGGATTCAGTTTGCTAAGTTTGCCGACAGCGATGGGGACATTGATGGACATTTGCAAGTTTTTGAGAGGACTTGTAAACTCCATGATTTGCCCAAACAGGAGTGGGTAAGACACCTTGTGCCCACCCTGCATGGAGAGGCCTTGGAGGCCTATCGAGGAGTGGCCAATGAGGACTGTGGGGACTATGATGTTGTCGCCAAGGCCCTCCTCCAACGGTTTTTTGTAACTCCTGAGTCCTACAGGAAAAAGTTTCGGGACTTGCCAAAGAATCCTGGCAGCACCCATGAGCAGTTTGCCACCCAGCTGCGGCAGTACTTGGTGAAGTGGGTGCAGGAATCAAAGGCCACAACCTGGGACACCCTGATTGATGTGATCTGCAGGGAGCAGTTCTACCGCAGGTGTGCCCAGGAAGTGAAGGAGTGGGTGCTAGATCGGGAGCCACCCAGTGTAAAGATGGCTGCCCAGCTAGCGGACAAGTATGTGGCAATTCGGTCACAGGGGCTGAAACGCCCAAGTAGCAGCCCACTACAAAGGACTGTACCACCAGGGGGACACCCCTCTTCAGCTCATCGCCCCCCAAAGCAAGCATCTTCCAACCCGGGTGCTCTTGGCCAGCAATCGCCCCGCAGCGTCCCTGCGAGTAATCAGGGATCATCGGAGCCCCACCTGGTCAAGAAGTGCTACAGCTGTGGGAAAATCGGACATCTGAGGATGAACTGTCCCACACTGCCGGCACCCCAGATTCGCGCTACCAATCCGAATGCTGGAGCCCGGCTTGCTTGCTTGACCCGTGAAGATGAGTCCACAGAGACTGTACCCCCTCCAGTCAGTCCGATGGAGTGTGGTGAGAAGCAGGCAGACTCTGCTGATAGAGTCACCTGCATGGCCATGCGGCCTCTACAGAATATGTGGCGGCACCTACAGGCGGTCCAAGTGGGGCCCCTGCAGGGGGAAGGCCTGAGAGACTCTGGGGCCTCAATCACTGTGGTGAGCCCCAGACTGATTGATCCTGCTGCAGTATTGCAGGGTCGCACTGCCAAAGTTACAATGGCAGATGGAGCGGAGCGAGAGGTACCCATGGCCAGAGTCTACCTGGATTGGGGGGCTGGACCAGAGTTGCGAGATGTTGCCGTCATGGATGGCCTCCCAACAGATGTAGTCCTGGGGAATGATCTTGGGGGTGGAATCGTTACTACATTTGCTAACGCCATCGCCTGGAGTCAAGCTGCCAGACTACAGTCCTTACCATCGACACCAGCACAGCCCAGCTCAGAGGAAAAGACCACAGCGGCCAGACAACTGCCAGCACAGCCAACCACAGCATCAACCAGCCCAGAGGAAAAGACTACAGCGGCTAGATCAGCGCATCTCCCCAGCATGCCTTTTGCCTCTGGTGTGCCTACGTCCCCTAGCAACGCAGAGGATGTGTGTGCCAGGTTGTTGTATCCTGTGAGGGTGCCCAGCGATGCTCCTGTTCCTAGTGGTTTGCCAGCTCCAGCGGTGAGTATGAGTGACCACACTGACCTTTACATGACTGACCCAAACCAGAATGAACCTAGACATCCCAACCTAGATGCCCCTGTAGAGTGTCCCCCTTTAGGAGAAAGTGAGGGGCACTGGCAGGGGGTTCAGGAGGCTCCGCTCCCTGACCCATCCCTGACAGGCATACGGTGCCAAGCTCGCAGCGGCCTTGATGGGGTGGGGGTGGGGAGTGTGCCCGGGCAGGAAGGGTTCAGGCCCAGGGTAGTCAGGAAGGTAGAAGGGGGTACACCAGAGAGGGTGGGTTCCCCAAGACGTAGGTCCTTTGAGGAGGACAGGAGGGCAGGTCTGACAGTTGTTGCAGACGGGTGCCCGGGAGAAGTGACAGGGGTGCAGTGCCTGGAGGATAGTGTGGGAGGAGACAGGGGTAGGCCCAGACCAGGGAAGGTAGAGGCGACCATAGGCTGTCCCCGGCCCACAACCCCCAGACAGGTACTGACCTTAGAAACTGTAAGGCCCTACAGACCAGTTGTCCCTGACTCTAGTTTGGTAGTGACGTCCCTTACAGTAGTGACTAGGAAGGGTCTTGCCAAGACAGTGGACTGTACACCTGCTTGTGAGTTGGCATTCCAGTCGCTGAAGGAGGCTCTGGTACCAGCTCCAGTGCTGATGACGCATATTTATTACCAGGACATTGTGGTACGGACTATTGCGTCACTGCACGGACTGGGAGCAGTACTGAGCCAAAAGGAGCCATATGGGCAGGAGCACTATGTAGCTTGTGTGAGCAGAATACTGCTATGGTGGGAGGTGGGGTATGCCACAATTTGGACACACTGGGTGGCAATTGTGTATGCAGCAGACCAGCTTTGGCACAGATGGTGCCACTGGCACCCCACTGGGGTGAAGGAACACCCACCTGATGAAGGTTTGCCCCCTTCATTGGGGGAAACAGACAGACTGTTGTTGTGGGGCCTTGGACTTGGACACTGTGGTGACTGTGTGGACTTTCAGCACCAACCGGATATGGCCCACTGCAGTCTGGAGGAACTGTCTAGGCTGGGGACCAACACCCCCAGGCACTCCCAGTAACCCCCAAATGGGCTGCGGGACCAGGAGCCAAGTCGTTGGGACATGGCCCTCTGGTTTCCCGCTTGAAGGGGGGGGAAGAAGTGTGGCCGGAGAGCCCGGCACACGGGGTTAATGGTGGCTACAGCACTGAAGGGGTTAACTCTCCATGCTTTGCCGTTATTCAGAACAAGGGCACTTGACATGTTTTAAACTGTATGAGCAGCACTGAGCTGGGACAGGACCCTTCTGCAGTGCTGATGTAAGTTGTAGCCTGCTGTGGGCACCAGGCACAGATTATATGTACTTATGAAATATATGTTTGGCACTGAGCTAGGACTGCATCATATATTGTGTATATTGTATTGAATATTGAAGAATGCATTCTGGACTTACAATGCACTTTGTACATTTCTGGAGGAAGGAATTTAGCAAATCTTGGTGATGAGGAAATGAAATGCTAATCTGCCCCTCTTGTCAGAAGGTCTGTGAGTGTCCAAAACACAGCAGGGAGTAGGCTCTGTGTCTGAAGCCCTGTGTAAAAGGTGATAAGGAAACAAATTTATGTACTGTCTGTGATGGGTCGCTGAACCCAGGCCATCCTGTGTGCCAGGTGTTGGTAATGCAGACATTTGTGTTTCTTTATGTAAACATGTCCAGGAGATAAATATCTCCGCTGTTCCTGGAGGTTATATATCCTAAGGAAATTGGACTCATCCTTTGTAGTATGTAATCTTGGTTCGTTATGCACTGGAAGTAACATGTCAGATTGAGATGCAAATTGTAAATGTATGGGGGAGGATCTGACAATGCCAGTGTGTTTTCTGTCTTTATAAGCAGGGCCTGTGAGCCCAAGTTGTGGTACCTCTGCCTGTATCTGAATGCTGTAACATCTGTATGCTGTATACCTCTGAAAGGAGAAGGGATCTTTTCAGGTCTATTGGCAATAAACCATCTTTTGCCCAAGAAGTCTGCTTCATCTGCGACCAACAGAATTAATTGCAATAATTCCGTTCTCCGGCTGTTCTGGGCATAGCATCCAGCGTCTCCGAGTCTCCGCTCTGCCAGCTACCAAAGCAGAGGCCTGGTCCGTGACCAGTGGGGGACTAGTCGACACCAGCAGTGTGTCGACGCAGGTAGTACTCAGGGCCAGCGGTTGGGCCTGAGGAGGTATCCGTGGTTCCAGACGCCACGTAGGAGGAGTCTGGTGGTGGCAGCGATAACCCCGCCCACTGCGTAGTGGGTGGAGTCAGTAACAGGCGGTTGCTGACGGTAACAGGGAATCCCCTATTGGCCAGGTCCCGTGAGACCAGGAACCGCTATCTGTGGATCCGAAGGGCGTAGCCCGAGCTAAGGGCAGGCGTCCGGTCACAATAGTGAGTATGAATTGTACGCATCGAGCATCATACAGATGGTGTACAGTGAGTATTACTAGCACATAGTGAGTATGAATTGTACGCATCGAGCATCATACAGATGGTGTACAGTGAGTATTACTATCACACAGTGAGTATGAATTGTACGCATCGAGCATCATACAGATGGTGTACAGTGAGTATTACTAGCACATAGTGAGTATGAATTGTACGCATTGAGCATCATACAGATGGTGTACAGTGAGTATTACTATTACATAGTGAGTATGAATTGTACGCATCGAGCATCATACAGATGGTGTACAGTGAGTATTACTAGCACATAGTGAGTATGAATTGTACGCATTGAGCATCATACAGATGGTGTACAGCGAGTATTACTAGCACATAGTGAGTATGAATTGTACGCATTGAGCATCATACAGATGGTGTACAGTGAGTATTACTAGCACATAGTGAGTATGAATTGTACGCATTGAGCATCATACAGATGGTGTACAGTGAGTATTACTATCACACAGTGAGTATGAATTGTACGCATCGAGCATCATACAGATGGTGTACAGTGAGTATGAATTGTACGCATTGAGCATTACTTGTGTGCTGGAAGTATGACTGATTACTATACAGTGTTAGGAAGTATTAATGCTCTCTCCCCTGTCCAGGCTGTGACAACGTCATCCTGATCTGGGATGTGGGCTGCGGGCAGTCAGTCATCTCTATAGATGAAATGCACACCGATATGATATACAGCGTAGCGTGGAACCGCGATGGGAGTTTGATCGGCACATCCTGCAAGGACAAGAAGATTCGGATCATAGAACCCAGAGCGGGGACTATTGTAGCGGTGAGTGCGCAGAGTATGGCACACAGCTGACAGTCTATATGACAATGTACTGTACAAGGCATCAGAACACCCAGGTGATCACATCACAGTTATATACACGTTACTGTATCTCTTCATCCCCTGCAGGAGGTGGATAAACCTCATGAGGGCAGCAGACCGGTCCGAGTCATCTTTGTGTCCAACGAGCAGATTCTGACCACAGGATTTAGTCGGATGAGCGAGCGACAAGTGGCCTTGTGGGACGTGGTGAGTGAATTCGTACGACTGAAGGGATAAGGAATATCCGGCCTGGCTGACGTCACATGCCCTACCGTAGAACGCTCAGCCACGCCTGCGTTTTTTTCGGACACTCCCAGCATTTTCTCAGCGCCTCCAGCTGTTTATTTAGCACTCCCACTAAACGGACGGTTTCCACCCCCACACACCTTCGTCCTGTCAATCAGCTTGCGAACGGCGCGGATATAGAAGAAGTTGCAGGACTTCATTGCAGGATGGCATTGTGCAGTGTATACATAGTCGCCCGCTGTGCGAGTTCACAGCAGTACAATCCGGTCTGAATTAGGCCCAATGTTCTACCCTATCCACACCATTACGTCGGCTTGGCAAACATGGAGTTGTCAAGGAGCAAAAGAAAAATCAGTAGATCCCAGAACAGTCATAGGAACTGCAGACTATCTCACCTCCAAACCACAAAAGGGCCTCACTTTAGCGAGTACTGGTGTCAGAGCGTTTGCCAGGTCACATGACTCATTCCCGTTTTCTCATGTACCGACAGAAATCACTGGATCAGCCGCTCACACTGCAGGAACTGGACACCAGCAGCGGTGTCCTCATTCCGTTCTTCGACCCAGACACAAACATAGTGTACCTGTGTGGAAAGGTAACTGTCTCCTGCCCACGCTGTTCCTCATCAACAGGGAACCTGAGGGTCACAGTACGGGGCTGATTACATTACGGGGCTTGGGAGCAGTAGGGTGAGGGCATGTAGACTATGTATGCAATTCCGTAAACGATGATGGGGTTTCTGTCCTCTGACAGGGGGACAGCAGCATCCGGTACTTTGAAGTGACAGACGAGGCTCCATACATACACTATTTGTCTATGTACAGCAGCAAAGAGTCTCAGCGAGGGATGGGGTACATGCCCAAACGGGGCCTGGAGGTCAACAAGTGTGAGATTGCCAGGTTAGTATGCCAGATCATCCCTACAGCCAGAACACCGGGCCGAGAAGAGTCATCACAATCTGTATTGTCCCTGGCTGCACCCCTCAGTATGGACACTGTCTATTTCTGGGTCCTACAGATCTCATCCCAGGTGTGTGAGCATCCAATAACCTTTCCAGGTCTCTACGGCTGACACGGGTTCCTCTGAAATCTGCCTTTATATTCATCAGTGTGTCCTGTATGGGGATTGGCTCATTCATTTGCTGTCTTAGTTAATATCTTTGTATAGATCCAGATCATTACCCGGTCAGGGTCATTGAGAGCCTCACTTTCACCATCCTTCCTTGTATAGAGCACCATCATGATCCAGACTCCCTGGTAAGGTTAGGTCCCTGTAGAGAATAATATTACCATACAGAGCAGTGTTATATCTCTGCTCCATGTAGCAAGCCTTATCATCACTGCGCTCTGCCGGGAGAGAAAAGAACCGCTGTCTTGTAACGAAGGATATTCCTTCCCTGCTCTAATAACAAACTTAATTTCAGATTTTACAAGCTGCATGAGAGGAAGTGTGAACCCATAGCGATGACTGTCCCGAGGAAGGTAAGACGTCACACGGGTAGGAGAGGACTATGCTGCCATCTGGCAGATATCTGGGAATGATCAGTGACTCCTCTTGTTCCTGCAGTCGGACCTGTTTCAGGAAGATCTATATCCGGACACGGTGGGTCCCGACCCGTCTCTCACCGCAGAGGAATGGTTATCAGGGAAGAATGCGGAGCCTCTGCTCATCTCACTGCGAGACGGATACGCTCCGAGCAAGACCAGGGAACTCAAAGTCACCAAAAACATCCTCAACACCCGGTTACCCAAACGCAGCCAGTCATCTAATGGAGGGAATGCGGTAAGGGGGATTACAGGCATACATTATAGAAGGTACCAAACAGCCATCCCATAAAGACACAATAGAGATCAGGGACCATCACAAAAGCCTAATATATATTAGTAAAGGTAAAATAATAGAATAAGGCATCAGTCAGAAACTAGTATACTCTGCTGGAGCTACCGTCCACCATATCCTGTTCCCAGAGGTCCAACTCCACCAGAAGGCCACTGTAAGGGGAGTAGCCCATAGCAACCAGATTCTTCTTCTTATTTATTTAGTAATAGATAAAATCTGATCATCTACAATAGAACTCCAATCTCAGTGAATTTACCCCTAAGGGTTACATTTTCCGGTACGAGGGGCATTTCTGACCCGCCTGCAGGATAACATCGGTCCTCTTACTCCCACAGGACTGCAGCCTGGAAAAGCTCATGGAAGAACTAAAACAGCTGAAGGCGACGGTGTCAGAACAGGAGAAGCGGATCGCACAGCTGGAGGAGAAGAGCAGCTGAACAGGAGCAGATAGGGGTCATATCCCCCCCATCACCACATTGTCTGGAGAACGGTGATGCCACTTAATTGCACAGTAGCTTTCCAACAGCTATTCTGTTATTAACATGGTCATCGCCGAGTCTCCATGTGTGACATAATAAAATCTCTGCCCAGCTCCCTATTCCTGGGTAACGGGCAGACCACATTACAGTGCAGGGAATACTCTGCCGCCCTTATGTCCCATCTGAAGTCAGACAAATATGGGGATTTCCTGACCCCATCACCCCAGCTCTGAAACGTTGTGGTCTCTTAAGCCCCATACACACTAGACGATATTGTGCACAATCCAGCCTAGTGTGTACACTCAATATTGTTAATGATGCGTGCTCCTGCGCAACGTTAACAAAACCCTCCCTCGTCCTGCATGGTCGGGGGAAGGGAGGTACTAGTTAATGGCATGGCCGTTACTCCCCCCCCCCCCTGCTAGATCCCCGGCCGGCAACCCCCCACTGCCAATATTGGCGGGGAGTCGGTGAGTGTGTAGAGGGCTTTATTCATCTCAGTCATCCATCCAACCTCCGAGCATGGAGGAAAGGTGTAAATATGACACGGTTTAGGAAATTCTCCTTTGCTACCCCCTAAGAACCCTTTTCCTCCCCAAACTCTGTCCTTGTAATTGTACGATGGAAAGAAAATGTATTACCGGTGTTCAAAATAAACAATGACTTTTATCTATATCTGGGTGGACCAGGTTGCATCTCATTATATCGTCGTGGGCAACATGACACAATCAATCAGGAGCCAGCCAATCATCTACAGAACAGGAATATAAGTGCACGAGCCAACATCAGATTTTAGGCACACACCGGTGATCCGAGAGCGCCGTGATAGAGCATCACACATGCTTCACATCCTTTGTTGCACCATTACACAAGTCTTAGCCTACACTGATGTGATTGTGAGACACAAGTAGGGCAAGAGAGGTGCAACAATCATGAGAAATTATAGAACACATCAGACAAAGGCATTATAATTTAATTTATTGTGGACTATTCACCCCTGTAAGAGGCGAACATATACTCCTGTGCGGACTAGGAAGTGTCCATCAGAGACAGACAGCATCTTGTACTGGACACTGGGGTCCATGGAACGATGGCTGCAGGCGCTGTCCGCGAGATCTGTAACATCCATCCGTCAGTCAGTGCGTCACCGGCTCTCACTTCTGCTTTTCTTGTTCCCATTGAGCTGGAGTCAGGGTCTTCTGTTCAAAGGCGTGAATTACCTTCAGCTCCTCGGCTAGGCAGCCATTGACAAGCCTGCAGGTGGCAGTAAAGAGTCAAAAAGACAACTATCCCATGTATATGTATAATTACTCTATGCAGTTACCCAACACCACTTTGAAGAATCTACTAAGCGGTGATGCTTGCCGAGGATACTGGCCAGGGGATATAAAAGGGAAAGAAGAAACTTCTGGGTTTTGCAGTTAACATGCAGAATGATGCTTAGTAAATATACATAGAATGTGGTGGCGGGAAACCCCTAGTCCCATCAAGTCTACCTCATGTAACCTTTAGGTATAATCTTAACCCTTTTTGGTCCTTAGTAAGGATATTCATTCGCCTATCCCAAACATATACCCCCATGAGTGCAAACAAGACCCCCTCCTCACCTGTGTCTTTGCAGGAGAGGCTTTCCATCAAACAGAGCCGAGACGATAACTGCCTTAAAGCTGGTGGAGCAGTGGTTGGGGGATGTGTCTTCCACCTCCTGGAGAACAGGAGATATGAGGGGTTAGATGGAACAAGGTTCACTGACCGGGCAGCTGTGAGGGAGATTGTGCGGCACCGCTGCCAGGCTAATAAATGCTGGTTGGGATTACCAATTCCACAGGCATCTACTAGGCATGTTATGGCTCACCCCGTTGGGCACTGCAACCCACCGGAGGGACAGTCTCCAATTTGCAGAACTATCCCGCTATAATTGGGACAGTAAGGAGTATGAATTTCACATCCCGAACATATAAACTCGGATAGAGCTCAGCTGCACTTGAATACATACAGCAATGGGTGAGGTTGCCAAGTGGAAGCCGATTGGTCTGTGTCTCGCTCTTCCAGCTAGCATCTGACAACGTTCCACTACCATAGTGTTCATTCTAGCACCCACCATCGTTGAAAACCCATGCTGTTCCTCTTCCCTGCCTGGGGTGCTGCTGTCTGCTGTGGTGTTTCTAGCACAGGTCTGGTTTGCATATTATGCGGATATACAGACCACATTTTGCTAGAAGCACTACAGCAGACAGCGCCACCCCAGGCAGGGAAGAGGAACTGCATGGGGTTTTCAAAGATGGCGAGTGCTAGAATGAACAATACTATCAGTTATATTTAGAATTATTATAACAAAGTGGTTCTATAAATTGGGAAAATTAGGTTTAAAAAGGCAAATTACTCTCATAAAGTGTGTTGCGAGGCCGATATCTGCTCAGGCAGATACATGTGACCGCTTTATGCTGGTTTTGGTCGGGTATTTGGGCGAAAAGCAGGACCATAAGGATCACAAACCTTACATAAAGCAGATGGACAATGATGGTCCACAAAACCCCTAGATAGTAAATACGGTGATTCAGTGCTTTAATCTAACGGCGATGTGCAAGGGCTTCAAGACCCCAGAAAACTGCTGCTTAGTAGATGTAACCCTAAAGTTATTAAGAGGTTAGTGCAGTGGTCTCCAACCTTAATTGAGCGCGAGCTACTCGAGACAAAATAATCCTCCTGATGAGCTACTAAAATTTGGCTAATGCCCCTGATGCAATGCCATACACCGTAATGCCCCTGACACATTATGCCACACACCGCAATTCCTATGACACATTATGCCACACACTGCAATGCCCCTGACATATATATATATCTATGTCTGGAGTCCGTGTGTCACCAAAACACTGCCATCTATTGGCAGTAAGTGAAACTACATCTAGCTGGCTTACTAGTGTATATAGGGTACTTCTTCATCTTTGCGACCACGGCTTACGCCAGTTATGTTAGCAACTGTCCCCTCGTGGGCTCGCCATAACTTTACTAAAGGTAATAGATGGTGGTGTGGACATAGGAGGGTGTCATGGACCCCGAAAATAACCCTTGTGGCTCGCCGTAAGCTATGCAAGTTCCTTACTGTAAGCAGTGGCGCAAAGATGAGGAAGCACCATTATATATAGCTATTTTTCAGTAGGATCCAGCAGGAACTGAGGCCCTTATTCTAGTTCACTCTTTCTGAAAAAATATTTCTTAGATGGACAAAACCATGTGCACTGCAGGTGAGGCAGGTGTTACTTGTGCGGAGATAATTAGATTTGGGTGGGGTTTTACACCTGCCTCACCTGCACTGCACATGGTTTTGTCCATCTAAGAAATATTTTGTCAGAAAGAGTGAACTAGAATAAGGGCCTCAGTTCCTGCTGGAGCCTGCTGAAAAATAGCCCTGTATATATACATAAACACACTGCATCATCATTGCTTGTGTAGATCCAGCACGCCTCCAGGTGCTGGGAACCAGCAGATGACACTAGCACTGTGAAAGGCACAGCATGCTGGGACTTGTAGTCCCCTGGCTGCAACCCCTTCGGGGGAGGGAGAGTTGATGCGGTCACATGACTGTTTCTCACCACGTGCTCCGCTTGCAGCTCCCGCCTCAGCTTCTGCCTCAGGGATTCCGCAGTCACCGCTTCGTCCCCTGCCATGATAACACCGGCCCGGTGCCGCTTTCCACTCTGCGCATGCGCAGTTAGAGACCTCGCTCACTGCCACAGAACCACTCCCAGAGTCCCAGACCGCCGCCGCCCGTCATTGGCCCCAGCCGCCGCCTTATCTGCATAACATGTTAGGGACAGCGGCCTCGTCCAATAGTAGCCTCGCTGCGTCTTTATGAGGGCGGGATAACATACAAATGTGACCTATTGGAGAGTCAGAGACATAAGGCCCCCGGACGGCTTCTGTTCTGCTGTCTCAGAAATGCCTGATTAATCTGACTCGGACTCTTCATTGCATGGGTCATTATTATTAGGTGGTCTGTAGTGAAAGAACTAAAATATGATAAGAATTGTCGTGATATAATTTTTTTTTTTGTTTGTCAAATTCTGTTTTATTGAGATTTGAAGAAGTAAAAGGAATACTTCACAGGAACAAAACACCTCACACATTACATTATGTGAATCTCATAAGCAGATACGTTTACTGTTTTTCGTTTTTATCTGTATTTCCTCGTGTAATTCTAAATCACGTCAGGCATCTATTTAGACAGCTCTGTCGCTATGGAAGCGTAATGTGGCGGGTCTTGTAACCAGGAAGTGACGCGTGACTCGGAAGTGGATCCAGACACAACCGATCGGGGTTAGAGGGTCGTTTCTGTGTGGTTAAGTGGTAAGTGGCAGGCAGGTTCTTCCTTCTCCCTCAGTATCAGATATAATGGGGTAACTGCACATACCGTGGAGGGGGAGGGAGACTGAGCGTTACACCCAGCATGCAGGGGTAGTGGTACTGAGCATCTATCTGTCACCAAACACACACTGACTGTTATACCCAGCGTGCATGGGGGTGGTACTGTGCATCTGTATATATATATATATATATACACACACACTGACTGTTATACCCAGCGTGCATGGGGGTGGTACTGTGCATCTGTATATATATATATATATATATATATATATATATATATATATATATATATATATATATATATATATATATATATATATACACACACACACACTGACTGTTATACCCAGCGTGCATGGGGGTGGTGCTGTGCATCTGTATATATATATATACACACACACTGACTGTTATACCCAGCGTGCATGGGGGTGGTACTGTGCATCTATATATATATATATATATATATATATATATATATATATATACACACACACACACTGACTGTTATACCCAGCGTGCATGGGGGTGGTACTGTGCATCTGTATATATATATATATATATATATACACACACACACTGACTGTTATACCCAGCGTGCATGGGGGTGGTGCTGTGCATTTGTAAACACATACACACTGAGCGTTGTCTCCTTTTGTAAAGCGCAACGGAATATGTTGCGCTATATAAGAAACTGTAAATACATAAATAATACATCCAGCATGTATAGTAGTGCATCTGTATATATATCAGAATCAGCTTTATTGGCCAGGTGTATTTGCATATAATAGGAATTTGATTTGGATTGTTGTGCATCAGCCGGGTAGGTAACAGTTCAACAGTAGAGATATACATGAAGACATACAGATATACACTACATGTACCCTGGGGAGGTTGATGGACATGTTCGGGGGGGGGGGGGGGAACATATACCCACCGAGCTGCACAGCGCCTAGGCAGCCATCAGCGGCACCACTGGTCACCGCAGCAGCCAGGTAGGTAACAATATAAGCAGAGACACAGGAGTACGGGTGCCGGACAGGGTCCCAACAGTCGGGATCCCGACAGGCATTTACCCAACGTCGGGATCCTGATTGTCAAAACGCCGACAGCCGGGTTCCCGACGGCCACCATGCTGTCTGGGTCCGGCCAGTCGGGATCCCGACTGTCGGACCCCTGTACCACACCCCAGTAGTACATAGGACTGAATGTTCCTAGGCAGCTATTAGCGGCACCATCTTGATCATGCTGCTTGCGGGCAGCAGCAGAAGGGCTCAACGGTACATCTCCCTACAGCCCTCCACAGGATGGACATAAGGCTGTAGGCTTGGGTGGGCAGCGTGTTGGAGCCCACAGAGTGCTACACCCAGCATGCAGGGGGGTGGTACTGTGCATCTGTACACACACACACACAACGTTACACCCAGCATGCACGGGTAGTGGTACTGTGCATCTGTATACATTACAAACACACTGAACGTTACACCCAGCATGCAGGGGGGTGGTACTGTGCATCTGTATATACACACACTGAGCGTTGTCTCCTTTTGTAAAGCGCAACGGAATATGTTGCGCTATATAAGAAACTGTTAATACATAAATAATACATCCAGCATGTATGGGAGTGCATCTGTATATATACACACACACAGTGTCACACCCAGCATGCATGGGGTGGTACTGTGCATCTGTATATATATACACACTGAGCGTTACATCCAGCATATATGGGAGTGGTAATTTGTATGTATCTATATGTGTCACACCCAGCATATAGGGGGTGGTACTGTGCATGTGTATATTCACATACACACACACACACACACTGAGTGACACACCCATTACAAACACACATTAATGGGCATACACACATTGAGATTTGGGGTAAGTGATTTCCCTTGTACTTCCCTGTGTCTAGATCCCCCATACACACAGAGATGTGTGCACTGCCTAGCCATTTGTGCTGAGCAAAAAAAAAAAATATTTTAAATAGTGGGTTGGTGTTATTAGAGGGGGGGGGGGGGGGGGGTGAATTTCTGATGGTATAAATTGCGGAAGCCATTTTAAAATAATTGCACTCATTGCTCTGTGGTTAGTTTGCCTTCTGAACGCCTCACTGTGCTTTGAGTGCTTATCTTTGTTTTTGGCTTCCCTAAACAAGTCTTTTATGGTGAATCACTACAGACTGAGGGTATTGTACTGCCAGGCTGTTGCGGTGATCAAGATGGACCGAGAGAGAAGGAGGAGAGAGAGGAGACTTGCTCGATCTTGCTGGACCAAGCAGTGGCTTTTAAAGAGGGACACCCTGTTTGATACGCCGCTGCTAGACGAGATTCGGGAGAATAATACTGAGGACTACAGGAACTACCTGCGTATGGACGAGGACATGTTCCAGGAACTGCTGCGATTGGTGACGCCCCTGATCAAGAAGCGGGACACAGTTATGCGCAGGGCCATTTCTGCGCAGGAACGCCTGGTGGCGACCCTCCGCTATCTGGCTACCGGGAGATCACTACAGGACCTTAAGCTTTCCACCCTGATCTCTCCCCAAGCTCTGGGGGTCATCATTCCCGAGACCTGCAAGGCCTTGTACAGTGTCCTCCGAAAGGAGTATCTGAAGGTAAGAACATCTGTGGCAGCAGCTTTATCTTGCACTGTGGGGTCTGTCAATGATGGGGCAATGTGGGGGTCGCTATGGGTGCAGAATTTAAATGCATCATATTTTAATGATGAACCATTTTTCCCTGTCGATGTAAAACTACACATCCCATCATGCCCCAGATGCGGTTCAATTGTTGCCAAAGTTTAGAAAGGCATGCTTGGTCTTGTAGTTTCACAACAACTGGAGAGACACCTGTTCAGATCTGCTGTAGGCTGTAATGTAAAACATACGTGTAGGTGGAAATTTGTATTTCAGTGGGGTGTGTTTTTTTTTTTTTTTTTTTATCTTTTAAATATGTGTGGGTTACCTTAGGTGTAGAATATTCGGTACTTGTGAGTTATCTGGGCTGCCGATTTTTTGATTGTATGCCTTAAGTTAAGGCATACAATCAGATGCGATGCGATATCGCATCGCATGCGATCATCGGATGCGATGACCCGATTTTTCCATAGGAATCAATGTTAAAATGGACTGAGTCCATTTTAACATGGAATTCAATGGGAAAAAGGGGTCCTTTTCATACCCCTACTATCCAAGTGGGCATGGAGTTGGATATAAACCTGTGGCGAGCGTAGCGAGCCACCGAGCCCGAAGCGTGGCGAGCGAACGGTATTCTGTGTCCCCTCGCGGGGCTCGCTACGCTCGCCACGCTTCGGGCTCGGTGGCTCGCTACGCTCGCCACAGGTTTATATCCAGCTCCATGCCCACTTGGATAGTAGGGGTATGAAAAGGACCCCTTTTTCCCATTGAATTCCATGTTAAAATGGACTCAGTCCATTTTAACATTGATTCCTATGGAAAAATCGGGTCATCGCATCGCATCCGATGGTCGCATACGATGCGATGTGCCCGATCCGACCCGATTTAGAAATCGGCAGCCCGGATAACTCACAAGTACCGAATATTCCTTAATAGCTGTAATTGTTTGGTGCACATAATCGGTGGCCTGTCTTTTTTTTTTTTTTTTTAAGGCAGTCTTTTGGGAATTTACTGTACCTCATTTTTCGTTTTAATACCTCCTATGATACCTTCTAGAAATGTGTGACTTTGAGTTTCCCACTGCAATGTTTAATAATGATTTCTAGATTTGCTTTCTAGTTCCCCACTAATGCTGAGGAGTGGAAAGAAATCGCCCGGGACTTTGAGGCTCGCTGGAATTTCCCCAATTGCGGAGGTGCCATCGACGGCAAGCATGTCCGCATCAGCAACCCTGCAAATACTGGAACTTTGTACTACAACTACAAAGGATACTATAGCATAGTCTTGATGGCCATAGTAAATGCGAACTGTGAGTTCCTATTCGTGGACGTGGGCAAAAATGGGCGAGCCGCCGGTGGCGAATTGTTGGAAGACACCGTATTTTATGAGAGGCTGCTCTCAAACCAATTGCACCTTCCGGAAGCTGAGGACTGCAGCCACGGGCTGGACTATGTGTTTGTGGCAGATGAGGCCTTCGCTCTGCAGGAGCACATCATGAAGCCCTACCCGCAGACGGACTTATCCAAGGAGAAACGCATTTTCAATTATCGGCTGGCAAGAGCCCATCACGTAGCTGAAAATGCATTCGGGATCTTGAGTAGTAGATTCCAAGTGTTCCATTCTGCTATTGACCTACGGGTGGATAAAATAGAATGGGTGGTGTTGGCCTGCTGTGCTCTACACAATTATTTGAGGCGCAAGACCACCCCAACATGCGCCACATCTACTACCCTGCCCGGTGACCCTGATATGGACTGTGACAGGTTTTCTGAATTTGAAAGGTCACAGTCCACACCTGATCCCACCGTCAGGGCTGAAAAGGTCAGGGAGGACTACATGACCTTTTTCAATGGAATAGGTGCAGTGGCCGGGCAAGACCCCTCAGCCTAACCGCCTTTATGTTCCGTGGACATCACAATTGTTAACTCTTCTTCTATGTTATACTTGTGTTTTTCAAAAAATGTAAATTAATTTTGTTTTGCACTACTGTTGTCTGAGTATATGCCTGTGTCCTGAGGAGCTCTGGGGTCAACTATTATATGAACAAGGGGGGGATAAAGTCAGGCGGAGCTGAAAATCGTTCTCCAGTTTTAACTAACAACAAAAAAGAAAAAACACTACAACATTTTTTTTATTATTGTTTTATTTAAAAAAATAAATAACATTTTTTTTAAAGGTTTTGTGACTGGATTCATTGATATAACATCAGGCCAATGACTGTGTAGCAAGGACTATGCCAACAGTACGTAGAGGAATCAGGCCTATAGCAGTTGATTGCACTTCCCCATGCTGCCGGCGATCCGAACACACTTGATAAGCAATGTCATTTATATTGTGACAGCATGCACACCGGGTCTGAGCTGGTGATCGGGAAGTGAGCAGGATAGCTTAACACAGATCGCTTAGAAAATAGGCTAAAATCGCAATGTGTGTGTCTGCCCTGTAGCGATGCAGCCAGTGTGCAGGGGTGGTACTGTGCATCTGTATACACACACACACTGAGTGTCACAACCAGCATGCAGGGGTGGTACTGTGCATCTTGTCTATACATACACTGACCGCCGTTACACCCAGCATGCAGGGGTGGTACTGTGCATCTTGTCTGTACATACACTGACCGCCGTTACACCCAGCATGCAGGGGTGGTACTGTGCATCTGTATATACACACACTGAGTGTCAAAACCAGCATGCAGGGGTGGTACTGTGCATCTTGTCTGTACATACACTGACCGCCGTTACACCCAGCATGCAGGGGTGGTACTGTGCATCTTGTCTGTACATACACTGACCGCCGTTACACCCAGCATCCAGGGGTGGTACTGTGCATCTGTATATACACACACTGAGTGTCAAAACCAGCATGCAGGGGTGGTACTGTGCATCTTGTCTGTACATACACTGACCGCCGTTACACCCAGCATGCAGGGGTGGTACTGTGCATCTTGTCTATACATACACTGACCGCCGTTACACCCAGCATGCAGGGGTGGTACTGCGCATCTTGTCTATACATACACTGACCGCCGTTACACCCAGCATCCAGGGGGGGTACTGTGCATCTTGTCTATACATACACTGACCGCCGTTACACCCAGCATCCAGGGGTGGTACTGTGCCTCTTGTCTATACATACACTGACCGTTACACCCAGCATGCAGGGGTGGTACTGTGCCTCTTGTCTATACATACACTGACTGTTACACCCAGCATGCAGGGGTGGTACTGTGCATCTGTATATACACACACTGAGTGTCAAAACCAGCATGCAGGGGTGGTACTGTGCATCTTGTCTATACATACACTGACCGCCGTTACACCCAGCATGCAGGGGTGGTACTGTGCATCTTGTCTATACATACACTGACCGCCGTTACACCCAGCATGCAGGGGTGGTACTGTGCATCTTGTCTGTACATACACTGACCGCCGTTACACCCAGCATGCAGGGGTGGTACTGTGCATCTTGTCTGTACATACACTGACCGTTACACCCAGCATCCAGGGGGGGTACTGTGCATCTGTATACACACACACTGAGTCTCACAACCAGCATGCAGGGGTGGTACTGTGCCTCTTGTCTATACATACACTGACCGTTACACCCAGCATGCAGGGGTGGTACTGTGCATCTTGTCTATACATACACTGACCGTTACACCCAGGATCCAGGGGTGGTACTGTGCATCTGTATACACACACACACTGAGTGTCACAACCAGCATGCAGGGGTGGTACTGTGCATCTTGTCTATACATACACTGACCACCGTTACACCCAGCATCCAGGGGTGGTACTGTGCCTCTTGTCTATACATACACTGACCGTTACACCCAGCATGCAGGGGTGGTACTGTGCCTCTTGTCTATACATACACTGACCGTTACACCCAGCATGCAGGGGTGGTACTGTGCATCTGTATATACACACACTGAGTGTCACAACCAGCATGCAGGGGTGGTACTGTGCATCTTGTCTATACATACACTGACCGCCGTTACACCCAGCATGCAGGGGTGGTACTGTGCATCTTGTCTATACATACACTGACCGCCGTTACACCCAGCATGCAGGGGTGGTACTGTGCATCTGTATTTTATATACAATGACCACTAAATGGGGGGGAAATGTACTGGAGATAAATACTGTGTGTGTGTGTATGTGTGTATATATATATATATATATATATATATATATATATATATATATATATATATATATATATATATATATAATTATACACACACTGAGCATTACACCCAGCGGAGGTGGTACTGTGAGTGTATATATACACACACAGCATTCAGAGCAGGGGGGGTGGTACTTTGCACCAACACACACATACTGAGAACAGACATTGGCCCTTACTCTGGTTCACTCGCAAAGGCAAATTCCTTCTCAAATGGACAAAACCATGTGCACTGCAGGGGGGGCAGATGTAACATGTGCAGAGAGATTTAGATTTGGGTGAGTTATTTTGTTTCTGTGCAGGGAAAATTCTGACGGCTTTATTTTTACACTGCAATATAGATCTCACTTTGAAGTAAAACCCCACCCAAATCTAACTCTCTCTGCACATGTTACATCTGCCCCACCTGCAGTGCACATGATTTTGTCCATTAGAGAAGTAATTTGCATCTACGAGTGAACCAGAATCGGGGCCATTGTGCATAGTACAGGAATCACATTCTGCAGCTGACACATGTTGATGTGTAGTTGGCCTATACTCTAGTAAAGGACATTGTCAGACATCCACTTTCCCATACTATAGACTGGATATCCCCCGTGTGTGTGTGTGAGCTGTAATTGGCATGATGGATAAGTTGCAGCAGGAGCAGATGTACTAATGTTCTATCCCCCTCTGTATGGTGACCTTGTGTTCTGTATTATCCCTGAACAGTCTGCGATCACTCTGCTGCTGCTGCTGACGACAGAGACACAGGATGGTGGTGGAGGTTGAAGGTTTTTATGGCGTCTATCTCTTATACTGCACCAACCCAAAATACAAAGGTCGCATCTATATCGGCTTCACGGTGAACCCAGAGAGGCGCATCCAGCAGCACAATGGCGGAAAGCAGAAGGGAGGAGCTTGGAAGACCAGCGGGAGAGGACCTTGGTATGGAAAACCCACCATAACTATCAGACCCTCACACAGCTGGTGATGTCGCACACGAATAGTGTCAGCACAAAATGGCGTCTGGTTTGCATGAATGGAAGGCTCTCCGTGTGCGCTGTCTGCGCTAATGATGCGCTTTGATTTACGAAGCACAGCCTCTGTGGTTTCACATTTCCCAGTGACTGGATAGGCCACATCCTCACAAAATGGTCGCCTCTGCTGTGTATAAACACTTACATCGGCCTACGCAGACCATAGGCAGCCATTTTGTGTCCTCAGCGAAGGTCACTAAAAATGCAATCTATTATTAGCCCAGCCCTTATGTTAGTTGCATGAATATTAAGCAGCACCTTAGTGATGTCACTGATGCCTAGCATACGAATAGGCTGCATGCTGGCTCTGCTGACAAAATGGCTGCCTCCGCGGTGTGCCACAGAAACACTATAGTATGATGAGCCATTACAAGGATTTATAGCTCTTTGCTTACACAATAGAGGATTTCCCGAATGGGAGCATGTTCTTAGGTCTGTGCCGGAACGTATTACCTCAAATGCTCAGACTGAGGGCCAGATGTACTAAGCTGCAAAAAGTGCTAACATGTACAGTGATAAACAGCCAGCCAATCAGCTCCTACCTGTCATGTTGCAGGACAGGTTTGAAACGTGACAGGTAGCAGCTGGTTGTTTATCACTTTTTGACGTTTGATACATCTGGCCTCTGAAAGGCAGAGGAAGCAGATTGACTGATTAAAGAGTTGCTGATCACTTATTGAAGGATAAAGGTACTGGATGTATAGCTTACAGACATTGACAACAGGTCGACGTGAGTTTTTCACACTTTTTTGGTGTCAATATTGACTTTTGAACATGTGGACCCCCAGTTTGTGTACTGCTTCACTTTACAGTTCTCAGTCGTAGTCTGTCTGTCAGCTGTCGACCTACATATTGTCTGTCATTGGAATACCCATAGAAATGCAGCATTATTTTCCTTTAATCAGTCTTTACCTTCATTTCTCCCCATACAGGGACATGGTGATGATAGTCCATGGATTTCCCAATGACATCGCTGCCTTGCGGGTAAGATAATGTGGTGAGATGCCGCCAGAGGGTACTGAGCTCCCGCTGGGCCGTGTTGGTGCTTATCCTGTGTTTGTTGCACCTGGACCATACTGTCTGCACTGTGTTATCGTGGCTGTTAGCTACAGACGTGTCTGTATACATGGCCGCCGCAGTGCATAGACACGGGCGCACGTATCGCGGCGATACTAGGTCCTACTAGGTTGCCTACACCACACCCATGGTGTTCTAAACAATGCGAATAGATTGGGTACGAACATACGCATGTCCCCAGGATTCTCACAAGCCGCAGACCGCGATGTGTACGCAATGGGGCAGATCTGTATAAGGACATGGATCCATGAGCTGGATACAGATTAGATGGAGGATATCGTCCCCTGAACTGCATTTAACTCCTGAACAAACGATATTTACATACTGTCCAATGAGGTAGGTCTATGAAGCAGTGAGGAGGTAGAAGTGTCCCATGGCAACCAATCAGCTGCTCTGTATAATTGTATATTATGCAAATTATAAATGTTACATCAGTGCTGATTGGTTCACCTCTGGCTCCCGTCTCCTCCCTTATCACTGCTTCATACATCTACCTCAATATTGTCAATGATAACATCCTGTGGCCACATCCAGGAGCATGTTGTCGTTGATGAGATCAGGATTTGATTACATGCACAGATGACAGAGGGGATTGTTAATGATATGCACGAAAATCGTTTTAAAGATATCGGGCCAGATTCTCTAAGCTTCAAAAGTGATAAATTGGAGAGTGATAAACAGCCAGCCAATCAGCTCCTGTCTGACATTTTTCAAACACAGTCTGTGACCTGGCAGGTAGGAGCTGATTGGCTGGCTGTTTATCACTCTGCAATTTATCACTTTTGAAGCTTACAGAATCTGGCCAATCGTTATCAAGCATCTAGTTTGTAGAATTATCGCCTAACGTGTACCCAGCTTAATTCTCTTCAGTACTTGTAGTCCAATAACAGGCTGGTGTTTGAGGTGTGAGGCACTGCCCTACCTCCCAAAGCAGAAATGACTGACTGAAATAGATCCTCTGCAGATAATTGCAGCACACGTGGGGTTAGGGGCACTGGTCATGCTGACGGGACTTATTTTCTCCCCGCTGCTTCGGAGTGTGACGGGGGAGACAGACAGTCCGCACATACACCACATACCGCCTGCGGCCCCTTTCTGTATTCTCTTACATCCATTGTCCATCTCTATCTCTCTGCAGTTTGAGTGGGCGTGGCAGCACCCACACGTCTCCCGACGCCTCACTCATGTACCACACAAGACTAAGAAACAGTCCAGCTTTGACTTCCACCTGATGGTCCTCTATCACATGCTGCGGGTGGCCCCGTGGAATCGCCTGCCTCTCACCCTACGATGGCTGCGCCAGGAGTACCACAGAGAGCTGCCCCCGCTGCTGCAGCCCCCTTTGCACATGCCCCTGGCATTTGGGCAGGTGCGGGCAAAGCCGATCACTAAACCGCAAGAAGAGAAGGGTCAAGGGGCAGCTGATGAGCAAGTCCTCCAGAAACTGAGCGCCCCACAGCGATGTCGGGTCTGCTTCAATAGAGTACAGGTGAGTCTCTGTGGAATAAGGCAGGGGTTCTCAAACTTGGTCCTCAGGACCCCACACAGGTCACCTGGCAGGTGCACAGGGGCATTCATTACTCATTGACACATTATAAAAGATCCTAATCTAATTGTTTCACTTGTAATTCTGTGAGGAGGCCTGGAAAACGTGCTCTCTGTGAGGGGCCCCGAGGACCGAGTTTGAGAACCTGTGGAATTGGGGCTATACATCTAAGGGCCGGGCATAGTGGTGATCACATTGCATATCATTGATCCCTAATGTTGGTATACCACAGACTGTGACACCCGGTCTAACAGGATATAAGTGGCCCCATCACATAGTGGGGCAGATTTATTAAGTGAAGTGATAATGTGTCCAATCAGCTCCAATCTGTGGCCATACACACGCAGATTTATCTGCAGATCTGTCTGGTTGGAACAAAAACATGGTTATGGATGACAGCAGATGACAGTTGACCATTTGCTTGGAAATGCTGGAAAACTGCCAAACTGTCACTCATCCATTACCAGGTTTTTGTTCCAACCAGCCAGATCTGAAGATAAATCTTACTAGTGTATGGGCACCTAGTTACAGGTGACAGAGCTGATTGGCCGTTGATAAAGTAACAGCCACATGATCACTTCACCAAGCTTAATAAATCTGCCCTCTCAAACAAATGTCCGCACTCTGTAAGATGGAGTAGGAAGATTTGTCATTGTTTAATGTACGGTTCTGTTCCTGCAGGGGGAAGATGACGCCATTCACTGCTTTCACCCTGGCTGTTCCCTGACTGCCCACATCCTGTGCCTGGCCAAGCTCTTCCTGCAGCACGAACCCGGACACTTCATACCTGTGGAGGGCCTGTGTCCCAGGTGAGGGGCTGCCAATCCAACCAGGGAACCTTGTGTGCAGGTGTATTGCTGGGTAACGTTCCTATCTAATGGGGGCCTATTTAAAATGAAATAATCACCCCTATGAATGCGGGAGGGACCACAGATGTCTCAGATACTTGCTACTGTCCCTCCTTTCTAACATTGGATTTTGCCAATTGTCATATATAGATCGGCAAATCGGTTTGCTAGACCTACGGTTACCCAACCCCCGCTCAGTTCCTGATGATGTTCCAATGACAGTTTGTAGGAAGTAGTTACTACTTGCTAGAAGAAAATGTTTCCCCCACTGACCGGAAGCCACCGCAATCACTTGCAGACTGTGGGCAACGTGTAAGTTCTATATGGCGGCAGTGTGTGGACATTGGAAACTGATGATGGTCTCTCTTCGTCTTGTCTTCCAGCTGTGGGAATTCCGTACTGTGGGGAGATCTGATCCGATACAAGAAGGGCTGCTATGGAGATTTGGAGGAGGTCTCAAACTCTCAGGTACGAACCATCCCCCCTTTTCACAGCGAGACTGAAACTGTGGTACCCCTTGGAGCAGAGTTCTAGATCAGACCTAGGTAATGAACGGTTCTAGCTTCTGGTCCATATTCTAGGTCTTCCAGGTAACTTCAGCGCTGTACTATTTCTGTCCATGCCGAATTATATAACTTATCCATTACCTAGGAGACTGCAAGCGTATCACTCAGCCCACTAGTAGTGTTGCTAGAGAGAAAAGCTCCATCTACTGTATGACCGTTTCACAGATCTCTGAGCGAGAGAACTGACCAATAGTAGAGTCAGTGAATACAGCTGTAAAGGTGTATAGGGAGGGAGGGAGGGCAAAGGACGCCTGCAAAAAAAACTACAGCAGTGGTTCTCAACCTCGGTCCCCAAGGACCCACAACAGTTAATGTTTCACAGGTCACCTGGCAGGTGCACAGGTGCACTCATTATTCACTGACATTTTAAAAGATCCTCAGGTGAAGCTAATTGTTTCACCTGTTATTTAGTGTGGAGACCTGGAAAACATGACTTTTGGGGGGTACTTGAGGACCGAGGTTGAGAACCACTGATCTACAGGATCCTCTTATTCACTAGTCTGACTGCCCCCTAGTGGTCAACGCATGACTTATGTTCTGTCATATCCTGTCCTTTCTCACACAGGCTCACTGGGTGGATGAGTTACACGACTGATGCCTGGAGAGATGGATCTACAGGGAAGGTGCCATTTTACCAGCCAGGCTCTGCCACACGGGGAAGGTGCCGGGTCACCAGGCGGTGCTCTGCCACACGGGGAAGGTGCCATTTTACCAGCCATGCTCTGCCACACGGGGAAGGTGCCGGGTCACCAGGCGGTGCTCTGCCACACGGGGAAGGTGCCATTTTACCAGCCATGCTCTGCCACACGGGGAAGGTGCCGGGTCACCAGGCGGTGCTCTGCCACATGGAGAAGATGCCATTTTACCAGCCATGCTCTGCCACACGGGGAAGGTGCCGGGTCACCAGGCGGTGCTCTGCCACATGGGGAAGATGCCAGTTGCCAGCCGTGCTCTGCCACAAGGAGAAGGTTCCGGGTCACCTGCCGGTGCTCTGCCACATGGGGAAGATGCTGATCACCTGCCGGTGCTCTGCCACATGGGGAAGGTTCCGGGACACCTGCCGATGCTCTGCCGCATGGGGAAAATGCTGATCACCTGCCGGTGCTCTGCCACATGGGGAAGGTTCCGGGTCACCTGCCGGTGCTCTGCCACATGGGGAAGATGCTGATCACCTGCCGGTGCTCTGCCACATGGGGAAGATGCCGGGTCACCTGCTGGTGCTTTGCCACACTGGGAAGATGCTGATCACCTGCCGGTGCTCTGCCACATGGGGAAGGTTCCGGGTCACCTGCCGGTGCTCTGCCACATGGGAAAGATGCTGATCACCTGCCGGTGCTCTGCCACATGGGGAAGATGCCGGGTCACCTGCTGGTGCTTTGCCACACTGGGAAGATGCTGATCACCTGCCGGTGCTCTGCCACATGGGGAAGGTTCCGGGTCACCTGCCGGTGCTCTGCCACATGGGGAAGATGCTGATCACCTGCCGGTGCTCTGCCACATGGGGAAGATGCCGGGTCACCTGCCGGTGCTCTGCCACATGGGGAAGATGCCGGGTCACCTGCCGGTGCTCTGCCACATGGGGAAGATGCTGATCACCTGCCGGTGCTCTGCCACATGGGGAAGATGCTGATCACCTGCCTGTGCTTTGCCACACGGGGAAGATGCCGGGTCACCTGCTGGTGCTCTGCCACATGGGGAAGATGCTGATCACCTGCCGGTGCTCTGCCACATGGGGAAGATGCCGGGTCACCTGCTGGTGCTCTGCCACATGGGGAAGATGCCGGGTCACCTGCTGGTGCTCTGCCACATGGGGAAGATGCTGATCACCTGCCGGTGCTCTGCCACATGGGGAAGATGCCGGGTCACCTGCTGGTGCTCTGCCACATGGGGAAGATGCCGGGTCACCTGCTGGTGCTCTGCCACATGGGGAAGATGCTGATCACCTGCCGGTGCTCTGCCACATGGGGAAGATGCCGGGTCACCTGTCGGTGCTCTGCCACATGGGGAAGATGCCGGGTCACCTGCTGGTGCTTTGCCACACTGGGAAGATGCCGGGTCACCTGCTGGTGCTCTGCCACATGGGGAAGATGCCGGGTCACCTGCTGGTGCTCTGCCACATGGGGAAGATGCCGGGTCACCTGCTGGTGCTTTGCCACACTGGGAAGATGCCGGGTCACCTGCTGGTGCTCTGCCACATGGGGAAGATGCTGATCACCTGCCGGTGCTCTGCCACACGGGGAAGATGCCGGGTCACCTGCCGGTGCTCTGCCACAAGGGGAATACGGCCTCCAGGTGTTTTAGTAAATAATTTTAGAATGGATTTTTTTATACAGGGAATAAGGATTCCAGCCCCATAAGGACAATACAGAGACCCTAAGCCTAGTTATGGCGGAGGACTTGTGTATGGATCTGTTCCCGCTAATATGTATTTATGCCGCTAATGAATGAGTGAGCGATAAATAAAGTCCTATTATATGTCTGATGCTGTACACGTCCCACTTGGCCTCTGTGTCATTGGGCCCGATTCACACCCAATCAGGTGCTGTGCGCATGGTCCCCTTGCACACTGACCATGGGAAGGCTAGCCTTCGTCGGGCGCTCGCTAGGTGATTGACAGGCGCCGGGCATTTGGATACTGGCATTTACTGGGAGTGCCCTGGAAAACTCAGGAGTTCCCTGGCTGTTGGGAGGGAGGGCGCTGACATCATTAGCGTCCTCCCCGCGGCTTACTCAGCGCTGTGAGCAGGGGGAAATCATTCAATGGTGGGTGATTCTGCAGTTTCTGCGCTGTAATCCCCAATATGAGGCACAGAAAGACTGATTAATTGAATGGCCTCGTGGTACAAGGTAAACCCTGCATCTAATAGAGTACACCTGTTAGCGCTCCTATCTGTCATGTACAATGTATCCGTACCATCTCCCGTATACACTACCTTACATATCTGCAGTGTATCCGTACCATCTCCCGTATACACTACCTTACATATCTGCAGTGTATCCGTACCATCTCCCGTATACACTGTACCTTACATATCTGCAGTGTGCAGTGTATCCGTACCATCTCCCGTATACACTGTACCTTACATATCTGCAGTGTAACTGTACCATCTCCTGTATACACTGTACCTTACATATCTGCAGTGTGCAGTGTATCCGTACCATCTCCCGTATACACTGTAACTTACATATCTGCAGTGTAACTGTACCATCTCCTGTATACACTGTACCTTACATATCTGCAGTGTATCCGTACCATCTCCCGTATACACTGTACCTTACATATCTGCAGTGTGCAGTGCAACCGTACCATCTCCTGGATACACTGTACCTTACATATCTGCAGTGTGAAGTGTAACCGTACCATCTCCCGTATACACTGTAACTTACATATCTGCAGTGTAACTGTACCATCTCCTGTATACACTGTACCTTACATATCTGCAGTGTATCCGTACCATCTCCCGTATACACTGTACCTTACATATCTGCAGTGTGCAGTGCAACCGTACCATCTCCCGGATACACTGTACCTTACATATCTGCAGTGTGAAGTGTAACCGTGCCATCTCCCGTATACACTGTACCTTACATATCTGCAGTGTATCCGTACCCTCTCTCGTATACACTGTACCTTACATATCTGCAGTGTATCCGTACCATCTCCCGTATACACTGTACCTTACATATCTGCAGTGTATCCGTACCCTCTCTCGTATACACTGTACCATAGGTATCTGCAGTGTGCAGTGTAACCGTACCATCTCCCGTATACACTGTACCTTACGTATCTGCAGTGTATCTGTACCATCTCCCGTATACACTGTACCTTACGTATCTGCAGTGTATCTGTACCATCTCCCGTATACACTATACCTTACATATCTGCAGTGTGCAGTGCAACCGTACCATCTCCAGGATACACTGTACCTTACATATCTGCAGTGTGCAGTGCAACCGTACCATCTCCCGTATACACTGTACCTTACATATCTACAGTGTGCAGTGCAACCGTACCATCTCCCGGATACACTGTACCTTACATATCTGCAGTGTGCAGTGCAACCGTACCATCTCCCGTATACACTGTACCTTACATATCTGCAGTGTATCCGTACCATCTCCCGTATACACTGTACCTTACATATCTGCAGTGTGCAGTGCAACCGTACCATCTCCCGGATACACTGTACCTTACATATCTGCAGTGTGCAGTGCAACCGTACCATCTCCCGTATACACTGTACCTTACATATCTGCAGTGTAACCGTACCATCTCCCGTATACACTGTACCTTACATATCTGCAGTGTATCCGTACCATCTCCCGTATACACTGTACCTTACATATCTGCAGTGTATCCGTACCCTCTCTCATATACACTGTACCTTACATATCTGCAGTGTGCAGTGTATCCGTACCATCTCCCGTATACACTGTACCTTACATATCTGCAGTGTATCCGTACCCTCTATCGTATACACTGTACCTTACATATCTGCAGTGTGCAGTGTAACCGTACCATCTCCCGGATACACTGTACCTTACATATCTGCAGTGTGCAGTGTATCCGTACCATCTCCCGTATACACTGTACCTTACATATCTGCAGTGTGCAGTGCAACCGTACCATCTCCCGGATACACTGTACCTTACATATCTGCAGTGTATCTGTACCATCTCCCGGATACACTGTACCTTACATATCTGCAGTGTAACCGTACCATCTCCCGTATACACTGTACCTTACATATCTGCAGTGTATCCGTACCCTCTCTCGTATACACTGTACCATAGGTATCTGCAGTGTGCAGTGTAACCGTACCATCTCCCGTATACACTGTACCTTACGTATCTGCAGTGTATCTGTACCATCTCCCGTATACACGGTACCTTACGTATCTGCAGTGTAACCGTACCATCTCCCGTATACACTGTACCTTACGTATCTGCAGTGTAACCGTACCATCTCCCGTATACACTGTACCTTACGTTTCTGCAGTGTATCCGTACCATCTCCCGTATACACTGTACCTTATGTATCTGCAGTGTATCCGTACCATCTCCCGTATACACTGTACCTTATGTATCTGCAGTGTATCCGTACCATCTCCCGTATACACTGTACCTTATGTATCTGCAGTGTATCCGTACCATCTCCCTTATACACTGTACCTTACACTGCAGATACATAAGGTACAGTATATACGGGAGATGGTACGGATACATTGCAGATACATATCCGTACCATCTCCCGTATACACTGTACCTTATGTATCTGCAGTGTATCCATACCATCTCCCTTATACACTGTACCTTACACTGCAGATACATAAGGTACAGTGTATACAGGGGATGGTACGGATACACTGCAGATACATATCCGTACCATCTCCCGGATACATTGAACCTTACGTATCTGCAGTGTATCCGTACCATATCCCGTATACACTGTACATATCTGCAGTGTGCAGTGTATCCGTACCATCTCCCGTATACACTGTACCTTACATATCTGCAGTGTATCTGTACCATCTCCTGGATACACTGTACCTTACGTATCTGCCGTGTGCAGTGTATCCGTACCATCTCCCGGATACATTGTACCTTCCGTATCTGCAGTGTATCTGTACCATCTCCCAGATACACTGTACCTTACGTATCTGCAGTGTGCAGTGTATCCGAACCATCTCCCTGATACTGTACCTTACGTATCTGCAGTGTGCAGTGTATCCGTACCATCTCCCGAATACACTGTACCTTACATATCTGCAGTGTATCCGTACCATCTCCCGTATACACTGTACATATCTGCAGTGTGCAGTGTATCCGTACCATCTCCCGAATACACTGTACCTTACATATCTGCAGTGTATCTGTACCTTACGTATCTGCAGTGTGCAGTGTATCCGAACCATCTCCCTGATACTGTACCTTACGTATCTGCAGTGTGCAGTGTATCCGTACCATCTCCCGAATACACTGTACCTTACATATCTGCAGTGTATCCGTACCATCTCCGGTATACACTGTTCATATCTGCAGAGTGCAGTGTATCCGAACCATCTCCCGGATACACTGTACCTTACGTATCTGCAGTGTATCCGTACCATCTCCCTGATACACTGTACCTTACGTATCTGCAGTGTGCAGTGTATCCGAACCATCTCCCTGATACTGTACCTTACGTATCTGCAGTGTGCAGTGTATCCGAACCATCTCCCTGATACTGTACCTTACGTATCTGCAGTGTGCAGTGTATCCGTACCATCTCCCTGATACACTGTACCTTACGTATCTGCAGTGTATCCGTACCATCTCCCTGATACACTGTACCTTACGTATTTGCAGTGTATCCGTACCATCTCCCTGATACACTGTATCTGCAGTGTATCCATACCATCTCCCTTATGTATAGTCACACTGTCAATTCTGGGCAGTGAGCGCAGGTAAACTGGGGCACATGTATTAAGCCTGGTGAAGTGTTTAAGCGGAAGGTGATAATGCAGCAGCATTTGAAAAATAACAGTTAGGAGCTGATGGCTAGGCTTAATACATCTGCCCCAACTAACTTATTTCCTGGATTTTTTGCTATTATCCTCCAATTACTGCAGGTGTAGCGCTGGCTCCAGCCCGGCCTTGCTACATTCTGGGCCCGAAGCACAGTGGCGGAACTCCCGGAGGCAGTGGAGTCATCTGCCGCCGGGCGCCAGCCTTACAGGGGGGCACTGACTCCATTGCCCCCCTACTACAGTATGTCATTCTTATTAGTATAGGTGCTGTCCGGCAGTACCCTTACAGGAGCGGCGCGGCGCCCCCCCCCCCCTTGTCACAACTTAGTGACAGCGCGCCGGCAACAGGAGCCGCCCTGGAGAATCCGCAGCCAGTGCGGGACGGTGCCACTCAGGGATACAGAAGGGGATGATCCCCCCCAGAAGAAAGGTTTTTGGTGCGCTCCGGAGCGCATCAAACAAGCTCCCAGCCGTGACCTGCCTCAGCCCGGCGTGGTGTCAGCGGCCGGGAGTAAGCCTGGCCAGTCTCTCATCATCAGCAGCCATACCCAGAAGCATCACCACCCGCGTGGAAGCCCCAGCCTGCCGAGGACGCTCCACACACTCCTCTCAGCCGGCCCGCAGCAGCGCAAGTCCTGGGGAGCTGCAGCGTAGCAAGCCAAGGACATGGGTAAGGTACCTGTCACCCTTTCATAATCATTCCTCCCGTCACCTCACACCCAGACCCTGCTAGTGTGCACGGCCTGCATCCGGGCTGTAGCAGCACCAGGCTCATACCCACCACTCTCATTTATCTGCCTGACCCTCTCTCTCTCTCTCTCTCTCCCTGACCCCTCTCTCACCTCTCTTTCTCTCTCTCCCTGACCTCTCTCTCCCTGACCCCTCTCTCACCTCTCTCTCTCCCTGACCCCTCTCTCTCTCTCTCCCTGACCCCTCTCTCTCTCTCTGTCTGACCCCCCCTCTCTCTCTCTCCCTGCCCCCTCTCTCTCCCTCTGCATGACCCCCTCTCTCCCTTCCCCCCTCTCTCTATACCTGACACCTATCTCTCTCTTTGCCTGACACCCCTGTCTCTCTCCGCCTAACACACCTCTCTCTCTGCCTGATCCACCTCACCCTATCCCTTTCTCTGCCTGACGACACTGTCACCAATCTCTTTGCCTGAACCCACTATCTCTACTTTACTTCCCCTCTCATCCTCTTTCTCTTTGTACCTGACCTCCCTCTCTTTCCACTCTCTCTCTGTTCCTGATACCCTCGCTTACCACTCACTTTTTATCCCTGACATTATATCTATCCCTGACACTATCTCACTCTCCCCTCTCATTTTTCATTTTCTTACTTTCCTGACACCCCTGACATTCTTTCTCTCTAGCTAGCTATATATGGGGGGGGGCACCAACTTTTTTCTTGCCTCCGGGCTTCATGGATGAACTTACGCAACTGCCGAAGCAGACCCATTCACAGCCCTCTTTGAATAGACTACACAGAGGCTAGCCTTCACTGGCCACTCGCAAGGTGATTGGCAAGTGCCGGGCGTTTGGGGGAGTGCCACCGAAAACACAGGAGTTCCCCGGCCATTAGGAGGGAGGACCGCTGATGTCAGCAGCCGCCTCCTTCTCTTCGCAGCGCTGAGTCTAGATTTAGCTGAAACGGCGCGTAGGGGGAAAGCCATGCACTGGGGTGGGAAGCTGGAGGGGCGGCATTTACTCGCAGCTCAGCAAGCACGTCTGAATCAGACCCTCTGGTCTAGAAAGACTAAAGGCCCCCTTACATTATGCGATCTGGGCACGATTTTGCCCGATTCGGATGAATCGGGCCGTGAAATCGTCCCAAATCGCATATGGTGACATCCCCTCCGACCCGATGCGCGGCCCCGTGCGCATCGGATCGGAGATGGGAGGTCGGACGGGCTGCACATAAGATTTGCTAAATCTTATGTGCTGCCCGGAGCCGTGCTCCCCCACAACAGGGGACTTACCAGAGTCAGGCGCAGGGAGCCGGGCAGCATCAGCGGGAGCAGGGGGGGCGGCGGCTCAGAGTACCAGGGAGCCGGGCAGGAGAAGACGCTGCAGCAGCAGCACTTCAAAAAAAAAAGGGCCATACAAACGCATAGGAAGCCATTCATTGGCTGAGACCTCTCTCAGCCAATCGCTCATTGGCTGAGAGAGGTCTCAGCCAATCAATGGCTTCCTATTCGTTTGTATGGGGTTTTTCTTTTTTTTTGGAAGTGCTGCTGCTGCATCGTGTTCTCCTGCCCGGCTCCCTGGTACTCTGCGCCGCCGCCCCCCCTGCTCCCTGCCCAGCGGCTTCCTGCACCCCGACCCCCCCTGCCCACTCTCTGTTTGCGGGCATATTCCTGCTGCTGTCCCCCGCGCCCATTGTCCCTGCAGCTCCCCGGGAGTGGCATGTGATAAATCGCATGCGATTTATCACATGCAAAACTTGGCACATGAAGTGCCATCGCATGTGATCCCTCCCTGCTGGGACAATCGGGTCCGACTTGTCGTTATGACAAGTCGGACAAATGTAAGGGGGCCTTTAGTTGCATCTTATGCTGCCCATACACTTGTGAGACAAAGCATGCAATAATTTGATTTCGATTACATCTGTTCGATAAATCGAATGATTGTATGCACATTTTGTGTACCATGCGACGCGATGCGCGGGCTGGCGTCTCATGATCTTATGTTCTGCACATCATATTTATCAAATTGTACGTGCGGTCGAATGCGGCTTTATGCGCATTTGATTTTTCTAATTGCGACGTTCGATTCCTGCAGATTCCTGCTTACTACCTGCCCACTCCTCTTCCACCCGCTGCGCACAGACCTGTTCGATAATCTGCTGCGGTTTTTACAGCATTCAATGCAATCACATTCCATCATGCCTGATTTTTTTAAATTTTTTGGCATTCGATAAATTGCATTATTGTATGCCAAAGAAAGCATTTTCAATGCGATTTATCGAAAGGTGCAATCACACATGTGTATGGGTAGTATTAGAGCTGCATTGCGTATGCTGTGCCCAGCACATTAGGATCCCCATCCCATCCCCTGCCTCTAGTGGAATCGGTACATCTGTCAGAATGAACTTAGGTCTACAGTCATTAGGTCGACTGGCAGGAAGGTCGACATGGGCCAAGGTCGACTGGACTTAAGGTCGAATTTGCATAAAGGTCGACATGCGGAAGGTCGACTGGTCATAAGGTCGACATGGGTTTTTCACTGTTTTTTGATCCGAATGTCGACATGGGCACAGTTGGCAATAAGAATCGGACCCTTGCATCGCTTGCGATGCTTTGGGCACGGTGGCTCGCCACAGCTTTAATAACCTCCTCCACGCCCTAGTGGATGGTAGGGCATGAAATACCGCCTGTCGGCACATGTCGGCTCAAAAAACTGTGAAAAAACCCATGTCGCCCTAATGACCAGTCGACCTTCCTCATGTCGACCTTTATGCAAATTCGACCTTAAGTCATGTCGACCTTAAGTCAGGTCGACCTTCCTGCCAGTCGACCTAGTGGGGTAGACCTAATGACTGTAGACCTAAGTTCTTTCTAATAGATGACCGCTTCCCCCTCTAGTGATCCACTCCCTGTATTGTTATAATTAATTCACTAAGTTGTGCTGTTTATTTGGACCTCTAACTCCACGGAATGGGATCATTCGTCAGACTGCATTTAGGTCTACAGTCATTAGGTCGACCCCACTAGGTCGACTGGCAGGAAGGTCGACCTGACTTAAGGTCGACATGACTTAAGGTCGAATTTGCATAAAGGTCGACATGAGGAAGGTCGACTGGTCATAAGGTCGACATGGGTTTTTCACTGTTTTTTTATCCGAATGTCGACACAGTCGACATGGACACAGTTGGCAATGAGAATCGGACCCTCGCATCGCTCGCTATGCTTCGGGCACGGTGCCTCGCTGCGCTCGGCACACTATTTTATTCTCCCACCACGCCCTAGTGGATGGTAGGGCATGAAATACCGCCTGTCGGCACATGTCGGCTCAAAAAACAGTGAAAAACCCATGTCGACCTTATGACCAGTCGACCTTCCTCATGTCGACCTTTATGCAAATTCGACCTTAAGTCATGTCGACCTTGGACCATGTCGACCTTAAGTCAGGTCGACCTTCCTGCCAGTCGACCTAGTGGGGTCGACCTAATGACTGTAGACCTAAATGCAGTCTGACGAATGACCGCATCCCAACTCCACCTTCTGCAATCAGCCATTGCTGAAACTGTATAGAGCATAGTTATCTAGGCGATTCTCCTGCGTGGAGCTTATCTGTCACTGATTGTAGCATCCATCCACACCCACCACAAAGACAAAGGAGCGGAGATAGCACAGGGTTAATCAACTGCTGTGGAACTACACATCCCAGCATGCACCACTACAGTTTTAGCATGCTCTAATACAAAACTGAGGCAGGGTATGCTGGCATGAGTAGTTCCCCAGTAGTTGGTCACTGCCTACCCAATGAGATTGTAGACACAGAACACCCTTCCTATCAATTACAACACACATCACTCCTGAATGCACAGCCAAGGTCTTCCCAGTGCCCCCATCATCTTCCCAATACTCTGCCCACATGGGAATAAGCACAAGCTCTAGGCTAAGTGCACCCCAGCTGCAGGGCTGTTGGGCACCCGGGGTGCTTGCACTAGTCTTGGCTCCTTGTAGTGACTACAAAGCAGCTCTCAGCCCAGTCACATAACACCCCACCTGCAGGCAGGGAAGGTGTATTACATTGCACACTAATAGGCCCTAGCGGCAGCAGCCTATAACCCTGGCAGCTGTAGCTGAGGCCCCGGAAGAAGAACATACATAGTACAGGGAGAAACTTCCTGCATGCAGCTGGGATATCAATGCTTTATTGTAGCCAGATTTCAATATAGCAATGTGCAAATAAATCAAATTGACATTTAGACCATAGATCCAGGTGCAGGACCTTTGCTTTTACATATAAACGTCAGCCCTTGTGTGACCATTGTACAAATCCACAGCCAATCCTCATGTGACTATTATCAGACAGCATACAGAACCCCACTGTACAGTATATAGCGGAGTACTCCAGAACGACGAGTCTAAAACCCAAGCTCTGGTGGCTGGTGTACACAGCATCCGGGGCTAAATGATCTGCTGCCACCCGAGCCAGTGCCCAGACATTATATGGAGGTGAGTAACGCTGAGCTGTAGTGTTGTCCAGCACTAGATCCTAGGCACGCAGCGGCTCTGTTCCTCCCACACGGTCTGTTTGCCATCAGGCTGACCATGCTAGTTCCTGCCTTGCAGCAATATTTCATGACGGAACAGGAATGTAATCCCCCCATCAGCCAGTAGTAAAACACGGTGGGAAGAGGGGATCCAGTGTTCTAGGCAGTGATTTGGGGAGCAATGAGGATTTGTCCAGCGCCCATGGAGTATACCCCCATCCAGCCATAAACCTCTCCCCAGCGAGAACGCCGCTGCTCCGGCCCTGTGGAGACGTCTGTAGTACAGCAGTGATGGCAAGTGACTTCTTACATCAATATTCTTCCAGTTAGAAGAAAGATAAATAGCAGCAAAAAAAAAAAACTATTTTAAAAGGTAGAGATCCAGAACATAGATAACAGCAAATTGGTTCTGCTTTCCCACAAGGGGGCAAGATGTAACCCAAATCCATAGACGTCAAGGCGTATATATAAGGATGAAAAGTACCTCATTGTTTTTGTATTTATATATATTTGTAAGCCTAAAATATCTATTTAGAAAATATAAATATCTACAGTGTACACTGCGGACAGTCCGGATACAGGGCACAGAGTCACATGACAAGGATTTACACGGACAAGTTCTGGAAACGAAACAACATTTAAAACTCCTAAACAGACTAAGGGGCCCATTTATCAACTAATATTTGCGGCTAAATCCCCGAAAACACCAGTTTTTGGGGGTTAGCCGCAAATATTAAGTATCACTGAAATGTATCACAGGGGACCGCAGCAGGAATCTCCGATCCCTGCTGCGATCCCCCCTGCAGCGCCGCCGGCCGCATCCCCCATAGGTTTCTATGGGGTATGCGAAGCTGCCCGATGTATTAACATCGGGCAGCCCAGCATCGCACCCCTGGGTTAATCGCCATTCTGATATGGCGATAGCCCATTGTAGCCTATGGCTACACATCGCACTGCCCGAGCGGCAGCGGGGTCGCGGGGGGTCAGCCCATAACCACGCATGCGCAGACCCCCCGGCTTCCGGCTCCAGGTATCACAGTGACGGGCTCCTTTCGGAGCCCTGTCCCTGCGCCCGGCCGATAATACATTGGGGCGAAATGATCGCATTTTACAATGCGATCCTGGGCGGTAATATTCCGCCCAGATCACATTGTAAATGCGATCAATGGTAAATGGGGGCCTTAGACCGTACAGGACCAGTTCCTTCTCTGTACTGCAATGTGCAGAATAATCTCTTCACTTCTTCTTTGGCTCTTTGCATGCCACCACGTATCTCTGTGCCACGTTCAGCGGAGGGGAGTAACCGTCAGCATAAGACGTGTCCTCAAACAGCACAGAGTAATCATCCTGGGGCTGGGAGACACAGAAGGAAGATCAGCATAAAGTGCAGGGAGACACATCAGGATAAAGTGCAGAAAGTAACCATCCTGGGGCTGGGAGACACAGAAGGAAGATCAGCATAAAGTGCAGGGAGACACATCAGGATAAAGTGCAGGGAATAACCCATCCTGGGGCTGGGAGACACAGAAGGAAGATCAGCATAAAGTGCAGGGAGACATATCAGGATAAAGTGCAGAAAGTAACCATCCTGGGGCTGGGAAACACAGAAGGAAGATCAGGATAAAATGCTGGGGGGAGGTTTTAACAGTCCTGGAGCTGGGAGACAGAGAAGGGTGAGGACCAGGAGAGGTTGGAGATCAGCATAAGTTGCAGGGGGTAACGTCCAGCGGCCAGAGCAGGGAGCAATAGTAGTATATAGAGCAGGGCGCTGGGAGCATGGAGCACGCATCATAAACCCATCCCCACATACACCCCCCGCCTTTGCGTTATTCTTACCCGTTGAGGCGGGGTGTGGATCAGAGCGCGGTAGAAGCAGGTGGTCTGAGGGTAGAGTGCCAGCACAAGCTGATCTTTCTGGAACAGAGCCTCAGGGTCAGTCTCAGGGTTGGCTTTCCACTGGGGCAAGGGTATGATCCTCCGGCGACTGAGTGTGTGACGCCTGGCAACGAAAAACAGAGAGGAATCACTGGTGTGATGGACACAGGCTTCATTCTCCCTACACTTCTTACAAGATCCATCAAGACACAGCTTAGAGTGAATGGTGGACAGAGTACAGATTATACGGTAGTGGGTTTGATTAGTGAAGGGGAAGAGGACGGTTATAGAACGGAGGTGCAGCAACTGATAAAATGGGGAGAGGCTAATACCTGACTTCTGCATAGTAAAAAAACAAAAGAGGTGGTTATAGAGGTTATAGTTAAGAGATTTAGGAAATCCACCATTAGACCACTATTTTTAAATGGTAAAGAGATGGAAAGGGTCAGTAATATCAAATTTTTAGGTATTACCTTTTCCTGAAGACCTGACATGGTCTGCACACACTGCCATAGTGGTTATCTAGGCCAATACTTGTTCATTTCTACCGCAGTGTAATGGAGAGCCTATTAACCTATGCTATCACAGTTTGGTATGGGAATTCCAAGTGTTCCTTAGAAACAGTAGTTAAGGCTGCAGGAAAAAAAATCATTGGCCAACCCTTGCCTAGGATGGCAGATATAAAATTAAGACTAATAAAATTATTTTAGATCCTAGCCACCCTTGTCTTTCTCTTATCTCCCCGTTAACGTTTTCCAGAGGATATTAAATGGTGTTTAGGTACCGCACTAGTCGGCCGCGTAACAGTTTTTCCAAGTCTGAATTGTAGTTTGTGATCTGTGAGTATTTCCTTCTTTTTTCTTATGGAATTTCACGTATGCATTTTTATTTTAATGTAATAGTGACAATAAAAAATGATTTTGATTTAATTTATAAGACCTGGCTGGTATTTTATAACAGTGACTACATTTCAGCTACCAAGTTACCCAATAGGAAACCTGTTCTTAAAAAGGTGAAACAATAGGGATTGAGCGACTGGCTGATCCTTACTCTTTTCCTTCCTCGTCAATGTCATCCACCTCATACCTAGAAGAGAAGAGAGAAGTCAGCCTGAGCCGCAGGAAGTGACGTCCACCGCTGGCTAAACTACCAAGCTAGGGACCCACTTGTTTGCGGCGTGGCTGTAACTGACCACCTCAGCCAGTATCCACTGCTCGTCTCCATCTACTGCCTTCACCCGAGCTGCCACCTTGTCCCCCGGCTTGGCCACGTAATCGCTGGAAGCTGGGATGGCTCCACATAACGGAGGCGGCCTGTTTGGCGAAATCAATAAACCAGGTAAGAGGGAACGCCAGACAGGGATACAACCCCCCACAATCTGCACATCAACCACAGAAGACAGACGCGGAAGTCAGTTGCCGGGTCATTACCAGAGCCCTCACTCACTTCTCTCCCGGCTTCCCGATCCACAGAGGGAGCGTCATGGCGGACTGCTGGAGCAGCGTCATCAGTACGCCTCGTCTCATAGTCTTCCTGGGGGGCTCAGAGTCGTGATATAGGCCGGCAATCTTTGCAGCTGAAGGAGGAAGAGGAGAGATGGTGTGAGCAGACAGCTAATCTAGCCCTGAATCTCTAAGTGTGGAGCAGGCCGGGACACTCACCAATACGTCTCTCCTCCAGAAGGGACTTTATCTCAGCGATTTTATCCAGAGATCTGCGCAGGATGCTGGGTAGGAAAGACACAGGGAATAAGAGTCACACATAGCTTCCACAAAGCCTCATACAAGTCTCACAGCGAGCCCGATAGTGATGCACCTGTTCCAGCCTATACATCTACCAGCACTCACTTGCACTCTGCTTCAGCGTCGGCCTTGGCGGTTGTGTATAGACCACGCAGTTTGGTGCGGTAATACGGAGAGACTGAGGAGAGAGAAGACATTTGCAAAGTTATTCAGCTATACAGGAGGAGAAGCAGCTCCTGTGTATACAGCAACATACAGGCCAGTGTGGCACATAACCCCACCTACAAACTACTGCTCCCTTATTAGGGCTGGTCAGTGCAGGACAGAGCGGTCAGCATGTGGTATACACAGACAGTGAGACTTCTCTCTGGTTATAATCTGTACTGGAGTCTAGGAACTGACACGCGACTGCTCACACTTACTCTTGTTCTCAGTCTGCATCCGCTCGTGGGTTTTCTGGATGTTCACCAGGTTGTGCTCACTTCTGGATCGTTCCTCCTGAGAGGACAAGACAAAGTCACAGCTGCACCAGAACTACAAAGGGTAATGACATTACCTTGGCCTTCCCCGGACTCAATAACAAGCGACTTCAGCACATATCTCTATTACGATTAATAGATGATGCCAGCAAAACTTAGCTTTCTGTTTGGACCATTATAGTCCTTTTGATAAGCGACAGAAGGGGAGACGTACCTGCGTCTGTTTGATGAGTTGGTGCAGCTCGTTCAGTAACTCTGACACACGGGTGTCCGCCGAGACCAGCGCCATCTCCTCCTCCTCCTGTACCGTCCTGGGGAGAATGAGAGGAGAGAGTTAACCCCATCCTGCATCACGGAAAGCTGAACGACTGGTTACAGGTTATGTAGTCCACAGCAGCCAGAGAGCTACAGGTATAATAGCGCCAATCCAGCACATTGTAATATATATATATATATATATATATATATATATATATATATATATATATATATATATATATATATATATATAGATATATATATATATTAATTACACATATATGCACACACACACACACACACACACACACACACACACAGAGTACACCCACACAGACAAGGAGACACTGATCACAGGGAATGCTGGGACTTGTAGTCCACAGCAGCCAGAGAGCTACAGGTATAATAGCGCCAATCCAGCACATTGTATTATCACTATATATACAGTACACCCACACAGACAACGAGACACTGATCACAGGGAATGCTGGGACTTATAGTCCCTCAGCAGCCACACGCAGAACCAATACATGTTACAACGCTATATACATGTGGACAAGGAGACACTGATCACAGGTTATGCTGGGACTTGTAGTTCCTCAGCAGCCCCAATTTACCATATACACACAGATTCAGATCAGGCACCAGCAGCCTGGGGTAGGGGGCCTTCATATCGCGATACATACAGCTCCATGGCCGCAACCTACACCGACCAAGGGGCAGCACTGCCTCCTACACCCATGCCGCGACAGGCACAGCAGCCCTGCAGCCACCGCTCCATGTCGTGACAGACGCTGCGCCGGAATCGCCGAAAGGGGGAGACGCGGCCTCTTTACCGTGAGCACTGAGCAGCAGCCGAGGAAAACGGGGGCTCTCGTCGCGGAGCAGTGACGTCACCGTTACCACGGGAACGGCGGGTGGGCCGGACGCGTTCGCGGTGCATGCTGGGCCGGGCTGCTCTCGCTTGTAGTAGTTGCGCTGCGCACGGTGTCAGTGCGCATGCGCGTTCACTGGCAGGCGGCGTCTGGCTCACACGCAGTGCTCTGCTCTGGTCTCAACAAACATGTAACAGACAGGGCAGGTCGTGACTCGTGCTAAAACTTGTAGTTCCACACCATGGAGGCTCAGAGCCTCTGGCAGTGACTGATGGTAACTATCCCCACACCATGGACCGGCAGAGCCTCTTGCAGTGGCTGGATGAGGGGTAGGGCATGTGATGTTGCCCATAGCAACATCACAATGCGAAGTAGAATACACATTTTAGTAAATTTCCCCCATTGTCCAAAAACCTGGGACAAACAAATCCCCCTTTTATCAGTTTACCAGTGAGGAGCTTATCCTGTGGTCCGGAGGGGATCCAGGGAGTAGAGAAGTGGAAACTGTCCATGTAGCTCCCGATTGGATGGGTTCTGTCTCCTGGGCTTGCGGCAATGCTGAACCGCGCTTCAGTACCCAAATGAGGTGCAAAATGATGCCGAAAACATCTTCCACAATAATATAAAAGACCTTTACTTCTGAATGAGCTTCTGTGCACACGTTTAATGTTATTTTATCCCATATAATAAAGGCTAACGCTGCTCCTCACCTCTATGTGAAGAATTCCAATGGTTTTTTTTAGCCACCGGCCACTAGATGGCGCTCAATGAAGCAATCCAAGTGAGACACTTCTGAGGGAGAACCGGGCAGGATTAGGGTGGAGAATGGGGGATTGGGAGATCACTACACTTTCTCTACACATCATTCCAAGCCCAAGGACACGCTTCCTCTGTCTGAGTCACACAAGATCATCCCTGTATGATTCATGCGGTGTGTGATGTGCACACTCAGCAGCTGGGCACGCCAACACGGGCTGCAGGACACGTTTGTGTACAAACACAATCCACATGTGTACACGGAGCACATGTACTTACAGAAAGTCACAGTTACATGTTTTAGCCATGAGGTAAGTACAGTGCGTTCTGCAGGGTTCAACCTCTGTTTGTTCAAATGTCCTATTAGGACCTTGGGATCAGCAAACACAGATAAGAGTGCGGGATCGGTGCCAGTGGGCAAATTGTGCTGTGCGCAGCTGTTCCCACGAAAACATGTTTACTGAGCCCGGTTACGGTGACATTTCTCTGTATGACATCCCAGAACTGAAGTTAGATCCCCGATATTATTACTGAGACATACACTCTATGGCAGGGGTGGCCAAACCTGTCCTCAAGATCTACCAACGGTGCAGGTTTTCCAGGCAACCTGTGGATCTATAGTAGGAATGAATGCAGCATGTTTTAAAATGTGACAGTTAGTAATGACTACAGCTGTGCACCAGCTAGGTGATCTGGGGAATGTGACAGTTAGTAATGACTACAGCTGTGCACCAGCTAGGTGATCTGGGAAATGTGACAGTTAGTAATGACTACAGCTGTGCAGCAGCTAGGTGATCTGGGAAATGTGACAGTTAGTAATGACTACAGCTGTGCAGCAGCTAGGTGATCTGGGAAATGTGACAGTTAGTAATGACTACAGCTGTGCAGCAGCTAGGTGATCTGGGAAATGTGACAGTTAGTAATGACTACAGCTGTGCAGCAGCTAGGTGATCTGGGAAATGTGACAGTTAGTAATGACTACAGCTGTGCAGCAGCTAGGTGATCTGGGAAATGTGACAGTTAGTAATGACTACAGCTGTGCAGCAGCTAGGTGATCTGGGAAATGTGACAGTTAGTAATGACCAGCTGTGCAGCAGCTAGGTGATCTGGGAAATGTGACAGTTAGTAATGACTACAGCTGTGCAGCAGCTAGGTGATCTGGGAAATGTGACAGTTAGTAATGACTACAGCTGTGCAGCAGCTAGGTGATCTGGGAAATGTGACAGTTAGTAATGACTACAGCTGTGCAGCAGCTAGGTGATCTGGGAAATGTGACAGTTAGTAATGACTACAGCTGTGCACCAGCTAGGTGATCTGGGAAATGTGACAGTTAGTAATGACTACAGCTGTGCAGCAGCTAGGTGATCTGGGAAATGTGACAGTTAGTAATGACTACAGCTGTGCACCAGCTAGGTGATCTGGGAAATGTGACAGTTAGTAATGACTACACTTGTGCACCAGCTAGGGGAACTGGGGAATGTGACAGTTAGTAATGACTACAGCTGTGCACCAGCTAGGGGAACTGGGGAATGTGACAGTAAGTAATGACTACAGCTGTGCACCAGCTAGGTGATCTGGGAAATGTGACAGTTAGTAATGACTACAGCTGTGCACCAGCTAGGTAACCTGGAAAACGTGGACCGTTGGTAGATCTCGAGGACTGGTTTGGCCACCCCTGCTCTATGGTATGCGGAGGAAACCTTTTCAGCGGCAACACATTTTAACCCTTTGAGTGTCAACGTTGCTGTGAGAGATGGACAAAATATCCGCTAAAAATGCCAGGATTATTGACATCAGTCCCTTCCCCAGTGGAACTTACACTCTATATTACCTATAACCGTACTTACAGACTTTCCAGGTGCCCCATGTGAAACAAGGGGCGTGGCCTCACAACGGGTGGGCGGTGCCTATAGCATGACATGTACACACACAAACACAGAGAGAGAACATGCAAACTCCATATCACTAATTTGTGGGGATAGTTACCATCGATGATTATGTTGCAATGTTCATCGATGGTAATCAACAATGCAATAGATGACAATCGATGTTTCACCAACCAATGGTCACCCCTTTTCCTTCACTGAATGGCCTCTGGGCTAATGAGACCTGGGGGCAGGGTCACAATGCTGGGGGTGGAGCTATACTCTGAGGCTTGGCAACTTGGGGGGAAGGGGGTGGGGGTTGTTTTGTAGCCCCATTGATGGGGCAAAACTATCTTCTTAACCCTAGTGATGGCAAAAGTATTCTATTTCGGCCATAAACTATCCGTGAATGCATACCTCCCAACTTTTAAAGCTCCCGAAAAGGGGGCGTGGCCTCAAGAAAAGGGGCGTGGCCTCACGGGGGGTGACACGAACCCCGGCCACGCCCCCGTTTTCGCCGCTCGTCGGCGCTAAATAGACGCTGTGCGCATGCGCACAGCGTCTATTCTCGGCAAGCTGGGGGGGCTCCCAACTGTCGCCCCCACCGCGGGACAATGGCGGCCCCGGGCGGGACGCGGGAACGTCCCCGAATATCGGGACTTTCCCGCGGAAATCGTGACAGTTGGGAGGTATGGTGAATGTGAAGCAGACTGTGGTGAGTACATAGGGGGACCCCCAAATGATTCTGTGTCCAAGCAGAGGCTTTGGTGTATGACATCATAGTATGATATCATCCAGTACACACACGCACCACGTGTGCGGTCCGTCTCAGACTCACAACAAACATGACACAGAGGAGGTGTCACGTCTCCGCCCTCTCTCACCACCTTGTGATGTTTTTCTGCCCGTCTGTTTGCAGTGGATGTCAGCCAGGGAAAGCTTTGGAAAATTACAGCAGAATCCCCTGCAATTCCCCGGACACCAAGGGGGAGAAGCCTGGAGAGAAATAAAACACCAGCCAATCAGATCCCAACTGCCATGTTGCAGGCTGTTGCAAAAAATGTCAGCTAGCAGCTATTTTATCTCTCTCTACTTTACCCCTCCCCAAGATTTGGTACATTACCCCCCAAATTTGCTTTCTGCTGTTGTCATGCCGCAGCTGTGGGGGCTGATTCACACTCGAATATTTCTTAGGGCTTCGCTCACACTGTTCAAACCACGCGTGGAAATCCTAAATCCATGTTCCCTTTTCTGGCGTTTTTCCCCAGTTTACCAGCGTGTATGTGTGATCCAGCTCTGAGTGGGGGCCGGTGGCACTGCTTCTTTACGGGAAGCGGTCATCTATTAGAATGAACTTAGGTCTACAGTCATTAGGTCGACCCCACTAGGTCGACTGGCAGGAAGGTCAACCTGACTTAAGGTCGACATGGGCCAAGGTCGACACGACTTAAGGTCGAATTTGCATAAAGGTCGACATGAGGAAGGTCGACTGGTCATAAGGTCGACATGGGTTTTTCACTGTTTTTTGAGCCGACATGTGCCGACAGGCGGTATTTCATGCCCTACCATCCACTAGGGCGTGGAGGAGGTTATTAAAGCTGTGGCGAGCGAAGCAAGCCACCGTTCCCGAAGCATCGCGAGCGTCCGATTCTCATTGCCAACTGTGTCCATGTCGACAGTGAAAAACCCATGTCGACCTTATGACCAGTCGACTTTCCTCATGTCGACCTTTATGCAAATTCGACCTTAAGTCATGCCGACCTTGGCCCATGTCGACCTTAAGTCAGGTCGACCTTCCTGCCAGTCGACCTAGTGGGGTCGACCTAATGACTGTAGACCTAAGTGTGGTCTGACAGATGTACCGATTCCTTCTGTACTCGGGCCTCCAGGGGGCACCAGGAAGTCAGGCTGTTTTCACAGTGCCATTGGGACAGGCTCATTAGTGGCACCCTCTGTGCGCTGGCAGTCCCGCGGGTGGAAATGATAGCTCGTTACAGAGCGGCAGCAGGATGTGACCCTGTGATGACACCGCTTACAATGGAAGTGTCATTGTTAGGTCTGTTTACATCACCCACTCTGCGCTGCATACGGATTCGCTATTACTTGAGGTGGCTTCTGTGGTTCATGAGTGGTCCAGGCAGGGGACCTAAAGGAAAATGAGGAGGTGTCATGGGCGTGTCCTGGGAGTGCCAAGGACATGTCTGGGGAGTGCCATGGCATGTCAGGGACATGTCCCAGCATGCAGCTGTGATCTCGCTTCTAGCGCCGCAGTCACGGTTTTTACTACATCGCTGTGTGTGTAGGGGCGATAGCGATGCGTGGCACTGTGCGTCGATATCTCCCGGCGAATAATACCGCACCCGCTGGGTGTTAATTGATCTCCGCTGAGAACACTGGCCCCGACAGATCGCTCAGCACACATCGCTATCTAGCATCGCTCAGAACACACATCGCTACATGTGTAGGCCCCATCAGTTACATGGGAGATTGCGGATGCCAAGGGCGACCGATGGTGCGTCAGTGGTGGAGATATCACATCCATCAGCATAAAAGTGAGCGCTGTAGGGCTGCGTCGCACGGAAGGGCACAAGAGGAACACTTACACTGGCATGCGCCCATTTCTGCATATGCAATCCGAGAGAAATTGCAGCCCTGTGTGAACTGTGTGCACCTCCGAATCAGGCCCTTGCCCGACCCCGAAAGTTCCATATACAATATATGGCAGTGACTGGCTGCCTGTTATACCTCACAGCAGTGTAACTAGCCCTATAACCTGTGCAAGGGCCTCATTACTTTATTACAGAGATCTAGTCATGGCGTACGCAGCCTGTAGTAACAGTGATCACATGTATAATTGCATTACAAGCTGCTGGTGTTTGCTCTGCTACGGACAGTGTAACATGCAGGGTCCTTCCTCCTGAGACACCGCTGGGTTTACTAAACAGACTTTGGTCCAGATGCACTAAGCTTTAAAAGTGATAAAATGGAGAGTGATAAACCACCAGCCAATCAGCTCCTACCTGACAAGCCACAGACTGTGTTTGAAAAACGTCAGGCAGGCGCTGATTGGCTGGCTGTGTATCACTCTCCATTTTATCACTTTTGAAGCTTAGTGCATCTGGCCCTTAGCCTCTGTCGCAGCGGATTATTGGCTAATTGCACAGTTATTATATCCGTGCCTGGTTTCCCAATGTCTCAGGAGCCCGCACAGCCCCCAGAGAGACTCCAAGGCTGAGGTATTTATAACCTGCTGCAGGAAGCATAACCGGAGTCTGAGGGGATTCCACCTGCTGAGCACCATGGGACCGCCCTACCTGCCAGCCACCCCCTGGCATCTCTCACCAGTCTGCCAACCCAGGATGCACCGGAATAACTGTCTGCATGAGACACTCAGGTGTAATGTTCTGCAGGAATCTGCTAATGTAGTGTACAGAACACAGTGGCAATGCTCTGCAGAATTTACTGTCTATATGAGCCACTCGGATGTGATGTTCTGCAGAAATCTGCTAATTTAATGTACAGAACGCAGCGCAATGCTCTGCAGATTATTCTAGCTGTATCGGATGCAGGACAGTGGTTCTGCATGGATCTGCTAATATATAGGACATAGGAGTGATGCTCTGCATTGTACAGAACACAGTGGCAATGCTCTGCAGATTATTCCAGCTGTATCGGATGCAGGATAATGGTTCTGCATGGATCTGCTAATATATAGGACATAGGAGTGATGCTCTGCATTGTACAGAACACAGTGGCAATGCTCTGCAGATTATTCCAGCTGTATCGGATGCAGGACAATGGTTCTGCATGGATCTGCTAATATATAGAACATACAGTAGGAGTGATGTTCTGCACATTTCCTGTAATCTATAGACTAGAGCACAGTTGCAATGCTCTGCAGGGCGTTCTTGTGGTACTGGCTACAGGGGGTGATGTTAGGAGTACACCTGCAACCATAGGGATTTATATTCTGCAGATCTTTAATGCTAGAAGACAAAGTTGCAATAGTCTGCAGGCAGAGCATTACAGCCTACAGGGGACCTATCAGGTCAGGCTGGTGTTACACCTGCAGCTCTGGAACCTACAGGGTGTGTAGCCCTTTGTATCTGCTGCGTCCTACTGGTATACGGTCGTTGTGGTCGACACATATATGGTCAACATGCATTGGGATGACCACTGAAGGTTGACCGGGCTTAGGTCGACAAATGTAATACAGTAGGTCGCCATGACAAGCATTGGGTCGATAGTCAAAAGGTCGACATGGGGTTTTCACTTTTTTTTTTGAGCCGACATGTGTCAACATGCAGTATTTCATGGCTGCGGAGGGAGAATATCATAGTGTGCCGAGCATAGGCTGATTCAGGTGCCCCAGCTGATGCCTCTAGGTCATGGTCAGTGTCTGCCAGGGCTCCGCACTGGGTGATACTCTGCAGGCTCTGCCAAGTCCACAGAACAGCTGCACAGGGAAGCGATGCTCTGCAGAGATGGTGTAATCTGAGGTAAACACACAGGCTGCCGTCTGATGCAATGTGAGGAGGAGGACGAGGAGGAGGAGGAAGGTTGGACAGGAGGAGTCACTGACTATATAGGAGACATACAAAGGAAACAGAGAAAAACAACAACCCAGCAGAGACAGACCGAGAGACAGACGCTGCCACCGCAGGAGACAGACCACACCTAAGAGACCCCTCAGGATATACGAGACCCCCCCAGGACACAGCAGACATGAGCACCTCATACGTCCAAGCCGACAAGCTGCAGCCGACCGACTTCGAAGTGCGATACTTCGACGACTACGAGTTCTACAACCTCACCGACCGATACGCCTGTAAGTACTATATAGAGTCATTTACTGCGTATAGCGCCAGCATATGCCGTCACGCTGCACAGCACAGCAGGACTGGGCTCTGGGAACCGGCAACTCCTGAGCTGCTGCGGAACTGCAAGTCCTGACAGATCTGGGGCTCATAGTTCCTCTAGAGCTGAAGGGGTACAGTTACTAAGATGGGAGTTCTATTGAAGAGGGGATGTTGCCCATAGAAACCAACCAGATTTTATTAACTAGACCCCTGTTGCCGACCCGTCATTGCTCCGCTGTAGCTATAAGAGCAGTTATTGGAGGAGATGAATCAAACCTGGAGACGTCGCCCATGGCAACCAGCCAGCGTCTGTTATTGTCTATGATGTACACTGGCAGCGATGCCTCCATGGCTCTGGGAAGGAGTCTTATTGCAGCATATAGTGGGGGTTGCCCCCATCCATGCCCGGGCATTGAACATCTGCTTCTCTCCCCCCAGTGCCCACCGCTGCCAGGAAAGGCCGGACAAAGAAAGAGGCCAGTGAGAACACCAACAGGGAGAATCCCAGCGGCCACGAGAGGAAGATCGTGGACAAGCTGCAGCGCAGTGAGGGCAAGAAAAAGGGCAAGGCTGGCAAGGAGTGAGGCTCAGGTGAGTGCCAGCAGCTGCAATGTGGGTGGGTGCTGGGGAGGTAGGATAGGTTCTGGATAAGGGGGTGTATGATGTGGGATAGGGGATGTGTATGATGGGGGAGGTGAGATAGGGGGTGTGTATGGTGGGGGGGTGTATGATATGGGGAGGTGGGATAGGGGGGTGTATGATGTGGGAGGTCAGATAGGGGGTGTTTATGGTGAAGGGATGGGATAGGGGTGTGTATGATATGGGGAGGTGGGATAGGGGTGTGTATGATATGGGGAGGTGGGATAGGGGGGTGTATGATGTGGGAGGTCAGATAGGGGGTGTTTATGGTGAAGGGATGGGATAGGGGTGTGTATGATATGGGGAGGTGGGATAGGGGGGTGTATGGTGGGAGGGATGGGTTAGGGGGTGTATGATGTGGGGATGTGGGATAGGGGGTGTATGATGTGGGGATGTGGGATAGGGGGTGTATGATGTGGGGATGTGGGATAGGGGGTGTATGATGTGGGGGTGTATGATAGGGGAGGTGGGACAGGGGGTTGTATGGTGGGAGGGGGTAGGATAGGGGGCTGTATGGTGGGGGATTGGTTGGGGGGGGGTGTATAATGTGGGGAGGGATGGGTTAGGGGGGGTGTATAATGTGGGGAGGGATGGGTTAGGGGGGTGTATGGTGGGGGGATGGGATAGGGGGCTGTATGATATGGGGAGGTGGGATAGGGGGGTGTATGATGGGGGAGGTCGGATTGGGGGTGTGTATTGTGGGGGGATGGGATAGGGGGTTGTATGATATGGGGAGATGGGATAGGGGGGTGTATGATGGGGGAGGTTGGATAGGGGGTGTGTATGGTGGGGGGATGGGATAGGGGTGTGTATGATGTGGGGAGGTCGGATAGGGGGGTGTATGGTGGGGGGATGGGATAGGGGGGTGTATGATCGGGGAGGTAGGATAGGTGCTAGATAGGTGTATTGTGGTGGGGGGGGGGTGTATGGTGGGAGGGAGGTGGGATGTATGGTGGAGGGCTAGGTTAGGTGCTAGACAGGTGTATGGTGGTGGGGGGAGGTGGGATAGGAGGGTGTATGGTGCATGGTGAGGGGAGGTGGGATAGGTACTAGATAGGTATATGGTGGGGTAGGGGGGTGTATGGTGGGATAGGGGGATGTATGGTGGAGTAGGATAGGAGGTGTATGGTGGGATAGGGGGTGATGCATGGTGCAGGGGTCATTGGAGTTGGCATAGGTGTTGGATAGGGGGTGTATGATAGCTGCAGAGTATAGGTTCTGGATAATGGGGAGGGTGGTAGATGCAGACTAGATGGTATTGAGGGGGAGGTAGCATGATGGGTGCTAGATTGAGGGACTATTATAGGTTCTGAATGGGGGGTGGGGGGGTAGAATGGTGAGTGGTGGTTGGCAGTGTTGGGAAGAAGAGAACTTTTTATCCTTGCAGCTGGGATTACATTCTGCCTTCTCCCTCCAGGTTTACTCTCCGGACGGCATCAGGGCACAGGATACAATGGCATGTGACAGACACAGAGAACTCGGAGAGTCTGGGCGGACGGGTGGAAGACTCTGCCCCCTAGCAGGAACACACAGAAGATACTGGAGCAGACCCAGGCCAGCGGCAGAGTCACACTGAGTGACCGGAAGCTGCAGAGCATTGCACCACCCACCTTCTAGTACCATAGAGCGGATCACCGCTCTGTCAGTGATGTGCTGCTGGTGGTGGTAGTGTATGGCAGAAACTGCTTAGTGATTGGATGACTAGATAGGGCGTGGTTCCATTAGCCCACGCGTGGCTGGGAACAATGGAGACCACGTTACTAGAGGATAGTAAATAAAGAGGTTTATTAAACCATTTCTTGTGTGTTGTGTATAAATGATTATCGCACATGGAACAGACAGGGACAGGCAGCGCCTCAGTCACATAAACATTGGTATTAAAGTATTATTATAGCCAGTCCTCCATTCCAGACTCTGCTGCCAACCTCTGGGCACTGACACAAAGGGGTACAAAGCACACGCTCTGGGACCCATAAACTGGCGCTCCGGAAGACTATGGATGTAGATTACAGTTCCAATAATTACAATTATTACGGTTTTTACATTTATAATTGGATGTGCACCAGTTCATGGATCTCACAACCTAGTACATACACCCTAATATACCTGTCCAAACCGAAGCAACCGCACCAACACCGCAGAGACCGCCCCTTCCTATTACACAACCCTCAGGTGCCCCAGCTCCCCCTCCTGGTGACATATAAATCACAGCTATAACCCACTCCCATAGACAGCCACAGCGACAATCACACCGCTGGGTTTGGCACCAGAATATAGATCTGCAGTTTGGATGAGCGATCACAGATGTTGCGGGCAATGAATCAGGTGCTGCTAAGGTACCTCAGATACCCCCTCAGATCAGAAAACATGATCTCCTATAGTCACACCACTGTGACAGGTGTTAAGGGTATAGGTGCACTTACACAATTCTCCAGCGATTTGGAGACTTTTTATCCAATTTTGGTGATAAATCGGAAGTGACCAAATCGCACGGGTTTGACATCAGTTCCGTTACGATGCGCAGTCCTCGTGACCATCGCATCGGAGCCTGACGACTGGAAGTGCCGCACTGTAGATTAGTCGCCTTGCCAAGGATCCCAGCGGGCATCGCATATGATACGGGGTATTGGATGCAATCCCTGCCGCCTGGGAGATCAGAGTAATCCCCCTATTGTGTAGGCACCTTATGGACTATGGGGTTGATTTGCACCTTTCGAGTTCACCAAACCCCCACCTCGCGAATGTTTGGCTGCCACCACCCATTCACAAGCGCGACTCGCACGCAGGGTATGCAAATGGATGTTACACCAACCATCGGAAGATGTGGAAAGTGCAGGCATATGTAATGTTGCTCTGAACGGGTTAGGATCATTTGGTCTACAGCATGATGGCCGACAGTCATTAGTTAGACAATGTATATGTCGACAGTCAAAAGGTCAACACAGTCGACATGGACACAGTTCAAGTGCACTACATCCCCTCGCATCACTCGCTATGCATCGGGCTCGGTGCCTCGCTGCGCTATTTTATTCTCCCACCACACCCTAGTGGATGGTAGGGCATGAAATACCACCTGTCGGCACATGTCGGCTCAAAAAACAGTGAAAAACCCATGTTGGCCTAGACATTGTCGAACTAATGACCTTTCAACCTAGAACCACGTCGACCTTTTCCCAAACATCCACCACGTATTAACTGCATTTTATATTCCTAGTGACCATTAGGTGATGATAAAAGAATGTGATTGGGTGAAACGATGCACATTTTACACCTACATGCAGTGTTCCGAAATAAGCGTCAGCGTTGTACAGTGCGGTGTGGTGGAAATGTAGCGTATGGCCCAATCAGAACGGTCACATGGTCATAAGCACACCCGGCTTGACTCCTATCAGTGATATCATGGGTCAGGCTATATTCTCATATACTTTACCTCAGAACACAATATGGCAGCCCCCTGGTACAGTGACAGGAACACTAATAGGGGCACAGTCACTTAGTATTGCAATGCGCAGGGAAAGGACAGACCCCCACAGATAAGGAACGGTTACTGCTTAGTACATATGATTATGGGCTGAGGGATATGATCACACACAGATTCACGTCGGGTGAGATCTCTTCGTCCCCCAATATTCACAATGCATGTACTGTACACAAGTCTCCACATACACCTATTCTCGTAGCCATGTTTAATGCACCAGGGACTTGCGATTAGGATTAGTATTCGGCCTGATACACTGCAAGCAAACTCAGACAGAAAACCGAAAAAAGACGCACAACGGAAAATGAGGTATAAGGGCACAATCTGAGGTATAAACAGCAGAAAACCGGCCTGATACAATGGCCCACAGCCAGCCCTGTCCCCAAGCATTGTCTGCAACTTTACACTCATTCTTTTGTGACTAAATATTATCCCCTAATCCTAATACAACCTTTGTTACTTGTGTATTATCACGGCGCCCCTGCCGGCGGATCGCATCGTATGCAGTTAGCGCATACAATTTGCGTACGATGCCATTTAGCACACCACCGCTATCCACGTCAGCCCGAAGTGTGGAGAGGGGACGCGGTACACACCCTTCTGACCTTTCCATCCGCGTCGTGTCACAACTTCTGTCATTGAGCATTCAAATCACCTATAATTCAGGCATGTCCAAACTATGGCCCTGCAGCTGTTGTGAAACTACAAGACCCATCATGCCTTGCCACAGGCATGCTGGGACGTGTGGTTTCACAACAGCTGGAGGGCCATAGTTTGGACATGCCTGTCCTATATACACACCACCTCCCGCACTATTACTTACATGGAAACAGATCCAACACAAACACCGCAGTGAAAATAACTTATTGTTTTCGTACAAAAGAAGAACATGATTCTGATCACATTATGGCGGCTTCCGGAATATTACGGTCAATACAAAACATGTTACGTAGTGGGAGTACCCCCGTCACACAATACTGGCAGTGTTAGTTACCATGAGCAAGGCACTAGAGGAGGTATCTGTACATCACAGAGAGTGACCACCGGTCCGTCTCAGCCCCCCACCGCAGGGTATATATCCCTCTATCTTCCTATGATAGACAGTGATTACAGCGCACAGGATGCACTTGTTAATGCCCGATAATGGCAGACCTGCTGATTGCAGGTCACCTGGTAGCTCCGCCTTCCCCATAAATATGCAAATTCACAGGAGCAGTTTAAAGATCGTGCAGGAGGGCGGTACCCGACCACAAGTTCTCTATGGGTGAGATATGCATGCACATCCTTTGGGACAGGAGTAGTCGGTAGCTGGTGAGGATACAAAAAGTCTGGCAGACATATTTTGGGTTGGGTAAACAGACGCCATCCATCATGTAAATGTAAAAGAATATCAGTGGCCGGGTTACATTAAAAAAAAAAAAAAAAAAAAAAAAAAAGGTTATTGGAGATGGATGCCACCTTGGAGAGTTGGGGTAAAGGTTATTGGAGATGGATGCCACCCTGGAGGGTTGGGGTAAAGGTTACTGGAGATGGATGCCACCCTGGAGGGTTAGGCGTAACGGTTATTGGAGATGGATGCCACCCTGGAGAGTTGGTCAGATGAGGAGTGTCGTTGTGTCAATAGGTTGAACTTATGGTGAGATATATCCGTCCAGAGGTAACAGTCACTGCAGGATAACGGAAACAGGCGGCGTCAAGGTCCGATGTTCTGGAAGTCAGCTCATGTCGTGGTCTCCCACGCTCTGCCGCAGATAATCCTCGTACAGCTTTTTCTAGAGAGGAAGAGAGAGCGATGGGCGTCAGATGCTGGAGATGCTCAGCGGTGGATGGGGTTGCCAGAAGCAATGGGTTATTTGCAGGGAAAGGGTAGAGCATGGAGACCATCTCACCTGTCTCTGCGCCACGACATCGCCAATGTACGCGTGGCGGTCCAGCAAGTATCGCCGCTGCTTCTTACTCAGGGTCTCGTGTGTCCTACAAGGGGAAGGAGGAGAGTAATACACAGGCTGAAGGTAACGTCAGGCACGGGTACACAAGGCATAGGTAATAGCATAAATAGAAGTCACTCTCCTAGCTGCGGACAGAGGGGGAGGGGCAGTGACTGGCCTTTGTTACAGTTCTAGATAAATCACAGAATTTGATTGGCTGCTCTGGCCAACAGATCATCTTCAGGGTGAGGGGGAATATCCCATTACCCACAATGCCCTTTCAGGCGGATATTGTGATTATAGCCCAATGGTCATTATTTCGGTATCAAATTAGCGTTTGTTTTTATTGGCTGAAATGTCCCAGAGATCGGGTGAAAACACACGGGATTGTGGGTAAGTCCCCACTCACGTGTGATCATAGAGCCTGAGACTATGCTTCCCTGCATAATACCCAATATCCGCGAGTACACGGCTGCAGGAAGCCGGGATCCGGACTAACCACCCAAACCTATTAGTAGCAGCAAATTACCGCAGCTAGTTGGATTTCTCCATCGGCCGGACGATAAAATGATCTTTATAGGAATAAACAGCATTTCTGCGGCCTGTGGTACTACGAGGGGTCAGTAACTGGCAGCTTGCTAAGGACATAGGGTAACAAAGGGGTAAGTGGCACCAATACAGTGCCCAGCACAGCACATAGAAGAGGAGGGTACCTGAAACATCTCTGTGCCAGCAGCATCAGCAGCAGAGCCAGCAGCGCCAGAGCCAGGAAGGTATAACCCACATAGTCCTCTGGGACCAAGGACCACAGCGTAACCAGGGGCGACTGGAGGAAGAAGAAATATACAGTATACAGTCAGGTATAACAGAGACGGGGAATACACAGCATTTTTGTACATGACGGCTTATCCCAGAGATTGACTGAACAAGATGGGGCGGCACAATTCCTCGCCCATGTTTTACACCAGGGCTAAGCAATCCTGATAAATGCAGCTACCCCACCGACCAGCATCATCCTCACCAGATAGATCTCCAGGGTCTCTGCTCCGGACTTCCCCAGGACACTGCTCCAGATCTCATGGGGGATAGAACCAAACAAGGCGGAAGCAAAAAGGAAGATGGGGAGCAGGAAGCCAGACATCCCGAAGAGGCAGCCTTTCACACGGGCGCGCCTGTTCCTCCATACAGTTACCCTGTGGAGGAGACAACACCAGCTGGTTTAGTACGCCCCCCGCAGCCCTATCCCCTGCTGTGTACTGATGGATGCCCAGGGGAGGGGTATTTAATACTACAGCACTGTGTTACCGATGCCGCCGCCCCAACACTCACTCATCTTCCCGCAGTCTGCTGTCGATGGTCTCGGTCAGCTTCTGCGAGTCTCTCCCTAGGGTGTTGAGTGTGGTCTGGACTGTCTGAGTGATGGTTTTCTCAATGGTCTTACACACGTCCTCGATCTGATTAATACAGCGGCTTGGCTGGAAGAGAGGGGTTATTCCCAGAAGATTCATGAATGACTGGATGCGGAAACACCATCCATACAGAACAGTTATGTTATACCTTCAATGTGAGACAGACTTACACAGAAATATGGCAGTATGCAGCACCTAAAGATTGTATTGAAGGCTTTGCCTTTACAGAATCACCATAGCGGTATTAATTGGGATCATCGGGCACAGACTGCGGCAATGCTCTGGCAGAGGGGATATTGCCAACAGTGCTGGTGGGCAGTAAAGCTTTGCCTTGATGACACATCAGGATAATCTGCGCTCTGGTATGTGGTGGAGCATCTTCCTCACCTTGTTGGGGTTGGGGATGTAGATGGTCGGCATGTCGAAACCGCACTTGTTCAATCCCGGCCTCTTACAGAGTTCCTGGACGATCTGCATCAGGACCCGCTGGAAGGAAAAACAACTGTGAACCCCAAATTATTTGTTCCCCCAATAATTCCACGCTACGGACAAACTACAAACTATGCTGGATCCCAGGACTCATTACAGTCATGGAAACGGAATGGAGATGACACAGAGGAGAGCAGCCACAGGCTGAATCTATGCTGCAGGACCACCGCGCCCTCCCTGATCACAGCACTGGGGTCGTGGTCCTACCTGACAGACAGAGGAGAGCAGCCACAGGCTGAATCTATGCCGCAGGACCACCGTGCCCTCCCTGATCACATCACTGGGGTCGGGGTCCTACCTGACAGACAGAGGAGAGCAGCCACAGGCTGAATCTATGCCGCAGGACCACCGCGCCCTCCCTGATCACATCACTGGGGTCGGGGTCCTGCCTGACAGACAGAGGAGAGCAGCCACAGGCTGAATCTATGCTGCAGGACCACCGCGCCCTCCCTGATCACAGCACTGGGGTCGGGGTCCTGCCTGACAGACAGAGGAGAGCAGCCACAGGCTGAATCTATTCCGCAGGACCACCGCGCCCTCCCTGATCACAGCACAGGGGTCGGGGTCCTACCTGACAGACAGAGGAGAGCAGCCACAGGCTGAATCTATGCCGCAGGACCACCGCGCCCTCCCTGATCACAGCACAGGGGTCGGGGTCCTACCTGACAGACAGAGGAGAGCAGCCACAGGCTGAATCTATGCCGCAGGACCACCGCGCCCTCCCTGATCACAGCACTGGGGTCGGAGTCCTGCCTGACAGACAGAGGAGAGCAGCCACAGGCTGAAATCTATGCCCCAGGACCACCGCGCCCCCCCTGATCACAGCACTGGGGTCGGGGTCCTGCCTGACAGACAGAGGAGAGCAGCCACAGGCTGAATCTATGCCGCAGGACCACCGCGCCCTCCCTGATCACAGCACTGGGGTCGGGGTCCTGCCTGACAGAGGAGAGCAGCCACAGGCTTAATCTATGCCGCAGGACCACCGCGCCCTCCCTGATCACAGCACTGGGGTCGGGGTCCTGCCTGACAGAGGAGAGCAGCCACAGGCTGAATCTATGCCGCAGGACCACCGCGCCCTCCCTGATCACAGCACTGGGGTCGGGGTCCTGCCTGACAGAGGAGAGCAGCCACAGGCTGAATCTATGCCGCAGGACCACCGCGCCCTCCCTGATCACAGCACTGGGGTCGGGGTCCTGCCTGACAGAGGAGAGCAGCCACAGGCTGAATCTATGCCGCAGGACCACCGCGCCCTCCCTGATCACAGCACTGGGGTCGGAGTCCTGCCTGACAGACAGAGGAGAGCAGCCACAGGCTGAATCTATGCCCCAGGACCACCGCGCCCTCCCTGATCACAGCACTGGGGTCGGGGTCCTGCCTGACAGAGGAGAGCAGCCATAGGCTGAATCTATGCCCCAGGACCACATCACTGGGGTCGGGGTCCTACCTGACAGACAGAGGAGAGCAGCCACAGGCTGAATCTATGCCGCAGGACCACCGCGCCCTCCCTGATCACATCACTGGGGTCGGGGTCCTACCTGACAGACAGAGGAGAGCAGCCACAGGCTGAATCTATGCCGCAGGACCACCGCGCCCTCCCTGATCACAGCACTGGGGTCGGGGTCCTGCCTGACAGAATACATATTGGGAGGAGAATGTATGTAATACCTGAATAACTGGCAATCCTACTGTAAATAATACAAATGGTCATATGACCGGCCAAAACTAGAGCCACATCTGTCCCTCCTCCTTACCATACTGTCACCATGGAGACTGCGGGATTTATCACTTTATGTAAGAGACATGTTGTACATGATGGGTGTAAGGAGGCGTCTGGGAGTACGGAGCCACCTAGATTGCGCAAAATCTCAAACTACAGAGAAAGGAAAGCCGTGGTCTTGGGGCAGGGGCTGCACATCTACAGTTGTGAAATGCTAAACTGCTTAAAGCATTCATAAAGATGTCATGCGAATACTACACCTATCCTATGGGCGTCCATAGACAAATGTACTGGCATGTGCGTAGTGTAATTATAGGATGAGCAGAATAAGAGGCTTTCTTCATTTGGACTCATAGTCTAATCAATTGTGCGCCACTCAACCACACCACGTTCTCTGCGGTTTGCAATCCATTCTCATTGGTTGTTATTGGTACCAACCCCTGAACCTTTATCATATATACTGAAATATGGGGCATTTTTGGTCATTCATGTTGGTTTAATATAGTTTGGCATTTACTTATGCAGTGTCCCAAAATTCCCTTTGCATCCCTTATTTTTGATACCAGGTTGCAAGAACCAAAGTTCTGGACCTCTCTGTACAGGGTCATTCTCTGACTGACAGAAGCACCAGGTCAGGGATCATCTCTCCCGGGCACCACAGCAATTATCAGATGGCTGCAGTAGGAGACTGACCGAGGCACCAGGGGAAGGGAAGAAGAGACAAGAGACTACTGACAGGAGGCACCAGGTCAGGGAGAGATGGCTGCATAGCATCTCTGAATATATCTTTCAATAATCCTGTATAAACCACTGCAGACCAACCACAGGAGGTACGTCACCCATGATCCCACCTGTATATCAGATGCAAGACATAAATATAGACAATAACCTGACACCACCTTACCTGCCGATCGCTCTCCCCTCCGGCCTCGTCCGCTTTGCTCAGGTAAAAACGCAGTTTGTCGCCATGGTTTTCGTTGATCTTCTCCACAATGTCCAGAGTGCGTTTGCAGAGCGCCTGCCCCATTGGATCGAAGAAAACCAGCACCAGGTCGCACAGCTCCCCTGAGAGACAGGCACCGCGGTCAGTACACATAGGCCAGAGACAGGCACCGCGGTCAGTACACATAGGCCAGAGACAGGCACCGCGATCAGTACACATAGGCCATAGACAGGCACCGCCACGTCTCACCTCACAGCCCTCAGCCACGTCTCACCTCACAGCCCTCAGCCACGTCTCACCTCACAGCCCTCAGCCACGTCTCACCTCACAGCCCTCAGCCACGTCTCACCTCACAGCCCTCAGCCACGTCTCACCTCACAGCGCTCAGCCACGTCTCACCTCACAGCCCTCAGCCACGTCTCACCTCACAGCCCTTCCTGCCCCCCTTTCTCTGCTGAGGACCAGCATCCGAACTCCCCACAGATAACCCACCTCGGAGCCTTCTTCCCGCTGCTCCGCACCTATGGAGTACACTTCTACACGCAGGCTCTGCAGCTGCCTCAATGTATACTTCCCTAAAATACCCACTGGCTGAAAGCTAACAGTCTTCCACCTATATTCTACCTCTGCCAAAACCATCACTCAGAGACACCTGACTGCTACCCTTTTTAGATTGTAAGTTCTGAGGAGCAGCGTCCCTCCCAACTCAGCCGCCTGGGACAAACCGCTCATACCCTATAGGACCTCGGCTTGTTATAGGGTCATACAATTGCATTTATGCCTACTGCAGATTGTGTATTCCACTAGTTGCAGCATTCTGTGCACTCTCCCAAATCTGCGGAACCTTATGAATAATGTTATGAGACACAGGAAAGTCAGCAATGACAGCTCAGCAGGGTGTGCCCGTCTCAGGCAGATGTATGGCAGCAATATAACACACCCATGTACTGATGCCTACTGCAGTGCCCTCACCTAGCCACAGGAGAGCTCGGTTCACATCAAATGGGTACTTCATGTCACCGTCTACCAGTCCCGGCGTGTCCACAAAGGTCACCAGGCTGAACTTCTTCTGCCGCGAGGTGGAGATCTCTGTGCAGAGGTATTCAGACACACCTACAGGGCAAGAGGTGACAGGGCCGGGTGAGTGCGCACAGCTGTACAACAGTGTAGGACGGGGGGGGGCGTGTGGGAGTGTGACAGGGCCCGGGTGAGCGCGCACAGCTGTATTACAGTGCAGGACAGGGGGTGACAGGGCCCAGGTGAGCACGCACAGCTGTACAACACAGTGAAGGACAGGGGGTGACAGGGCCCGGGTGAGCGCGCACAGCTGTATTACAGTGCAGGACAGGGGGTGACAGGGCCCGGGTGAGCGTGCACAGCTGTATTACAGTGCAGGACAGGGGGTGACAGGGCCTGGGTGAGCGCGCACAGCTGTATAACACAGTGCAGGACAGGGGTGACAGGGCCCGGGTGAGCGCGCACAGCTGTATAACACAGTGCAGGACAGGGGTGACAGGGCCCGGGTGAGCGCGCACAGCTGTATAACAGTGCAGGACAGGGGGTGACAGGGGGTGACAGGGCCCGGGTGAGCGCGCACAGCTGTATAACAGTGCAGGACAGGGGGTGACAGGGCCCGGGTGAGCGCGCACAGCTGTATAACAGTGCAGGACAGGGGGTGACAGGGCCCGGGTGAGCGCGCACAGCTGTATAACACAGTGCAGGACAGGGGTGACAGGGCCCGGGTGAGCGCGCACAGCTGTATAACAGTGCAGGATAGGGGGTGACAGGGCCCGGGTGAGCGCGCACAGCTGTATAACAGTGCAGGACAGGGAAGGTGACAGGGCCCGGGTGAGCGCGCACAGCTGTATAACAGTGCAGGGCAGGGGGTGACAGGGCCCGGGTGAGCGCGCACAGCTGTATAACAGTGCAGGACAGGGAAGGTGACAGGGCCCGGGTGAGCGCGCACAGCTGTACAACACAGTGCAGGACAGGGGGTGACAGGGCCCGGGTGAGCGCGCACAGCTGTATAACAGTGCAGGACAGGGGGTGACAGGGCCCGGGTGAGCGCGCACAGCTGTATTACAGTGCAGGACAGGGGGTGACAGGGCCCGGGTGAGCGCGCACAGCTGTATAACAGTGCAGGACAGGGGTGACAGGGCCCGGGTGAGCACACACAGCAGTACAACACAGTGCAGGACAGGGGGTGACAGGGCCCGGGTGAGCGCGCACAGCTGTATAACAGTGCAGGGCAGGGGGTGACAGGGCCCGGGTGAGCGCGCACAGCTGTATAACAGTGCAGGACAGGGAAGGTGACAGGGCCCAGGTGAGCGCGCACAGCTGTACAACACAGTGCAGGACAGGGGGTGACAGGGCCCGGGTGAGCGCGCACAGCTGTATAACAGTGCAGGACAGGGGTGACAGGGCCCGGGTGAGCACACACAGCAGTACAACACAGTGCAGGACAGGGGGTGACAGGGCCCGGGTGAGCACGCACAGCTGTATAACAGTGCAGGGCAGGGGGTGACAGGGCCCGGGTGAGCGCGCACAGCTGTATAACAGTGCAGGACAGGGAAGGTGACAGGGCCCGGGTGAGCGCGTACAGCTGTATAACACAGTGCAGGACATGGGGTGACAGGGCCCGGGTGAGCGCGTACAGCTGTATAACACAGTGCAGGACATGGGGTGACAGGGCCCGGGTGAGCGCGTACAGCTGTATAACACAGTGCAGGACATGGGGTGACAGGGCCCGGGTGAGCACGCACAGCTGTACAACACAGTGAAGGACAGGGAGGGTGGCGGGGCGCGGGTGAGCACGCACAGCTATATAACAGTAACGGACAGGGAGGGTGGCGGGGCGCGGGAGGCACGGCGACAGGCGGGGCGCAGCACATTACCTTCAAAGGATTGGAGGGGCTTGAAGTGAGGATATAAGTGAAGGGTGGCATCTCCCTAGAAGACACACAGATCGTTATCACAATACACATCACCGGCACACACGTATGACAGATCCGGTAGAACCGTTACTTACAGTAAGGGACTCTCGCTTGCGGCCGCTGGTAATGAAAGCGAATCCCTGTGTCTCAATGGCAACTCCCGTCCTCTGTATGTGCTCCTCTATGTACCTGCGCAGAGACAGTGAGGGGGATAATATAGCCAGCTCCACGTGAGGATGGATTACTCAGTGATCTGGAGCTGGTCACCAGAGATCACTACTACACTAGTGATGCAGTTACACAAGATCTCTCACCAGTTAATGAAGCTGCTCTTCCCAGCAGAGTGATTTCCCATGAGCATCACCGTGATCTTCTTGCGGGGAGGCAGGAAGGTGAGGCCCAGGTGTGAGGCCAGAGCGATGAGACCTGGGGAGGGATCAGGGTGTAAGATTAGGTGCACAGCGCCAGGACGCCCCACAGCAAGTGCAATGCTCTGCAGAACACTGATCCAGTATACAAGTGATCCATGACAGGGTGCAAGACTCTGCAGTCAGGGCAGTGTACAATGCTCTGCAGTATACAAGTGATCCATGGCAGCACACAATGCTCCACAGCCCAGGCAGCACGCAATGCTCCGCAGCCCGGGCAGCACATGTGGCAATGCTCTGCAGTTAGGGCTGTGTGTAGCAATGCCCAGCAGTAGTACACAGTGTGTGTGGTAAATGATCTGCAGTCATGGCAGGGCGCAATGCTCCGCAGTCCAGACACAGAATAGTGTAATGCTCTTCAGCTAGAGCAAGGTGTAATGCTCTGCAGCTAGGGCAGGGTGTGTAGCAAAGCTCTGCAGCTAGGGCGGGGGAGTAATGCTCTGCAGCTAGGGCAGGGGGTAATGCTCTGCAGCTAGGGCAGGGGCTAATGCTCTGCCGCTAGGGCAGGGGCTAATGCTCTGCCGCTAGGGCAGGGGCTAATGCTCTGCCGCTAGGGCAGGGGGTAATGCTCTGCCGCTAGGGCAGGGGGTAATGCTCTGCCGCTAGGGCAGGGGGTAATGCTCTGCCGCTAGGGCAGGGGGTAATGCTCTGCAGCTAGGGCAGGGGTTAATGCTCTGCAGCTAGGGCAGTGTGTAGCAATGTTCTGCAGTAGTACAGTGTGTGTGGCAATGCTCTGCAGTAATCTCCTCTCACCATTCTCCGGGTCGGTGTACACGCTGTGACAGTCTCTCAGGATCCGCTCATTGACAGACATAACCCCGGCCATGGAGTCCGCATTGGCGGCCGCTCGGACCCTCACCTTCCCGGACATGATTGCAGCTCTGATGCCCGCTCTGCGGAGCCGGCACAGAAATTCTCCTCTCCTCTTACTTAACGCTGCGAGCGAGCCGTAGCCGCGCCGGCTGATGGGACTTGTAGTCCTTACTGAGTCGTCTATTCCGGGAATCCCATTAGGACGTTACTCTGGGAGAACTACATTTCCCGGCATACCCCTCCGCACACGGCTACGCTATGCCTTGCCAGACCGACGTGGCCTGACGCGTACGACGTGTCAGGATCATAGAATTTTGCTTGCAGCCACGTTCTACTTCCGGGCTAGAACGGAAGTCAGAAAGCCGCCATTCTGGTTGTGGGTGTGAGTTTGGCAAAGCGTAAGCCATTCACATGACAGCAAGACTTCTGCTGACCAGTGATTGTCAAAATGTGTCCTGCAAAGGGACAGGATTTGGGCATGTCAAACTCATACTTGAAGACAAAGGAGGCTCAACCTATTTTTGGATACTATAGGAAAAGATCTCAGTAAAGTTCTGAAAGGTATGCGGACACTGGGTAGACCATGTCTAGGTCGACAGTCATAGGTTAACATCTTGAAATGGTCGACTTTGCCAAAAGGTCATGGCAGCTTATGATTGACATAGACATAGTGGACATAGGTCAACATGAGTTTTTCACGTTACACTTATACGTTGTCCATGTCGACGTAGACACAAAACTGCAAAAAAACAATGTTGACCATTCAAGTTGTCGACCTAGTGACTGTCGTTTGAGAAATTTTGTACCATTTATCCATTTATACCGTAACCGTTCTAAAAGTCTGAACAGACCGGAGTTTGAGGAACGTTTTTCCTCTTCCCACCAGTGTGTACGTGAGTAGAATGAGTATGCACTTGGTAATGCTATTTGGGCTTCTGCCATTGGTCCCTTGATGCTCCAGTTCACTCAGGTTCCAATTCTATGAGGCAATTAAGATCTCGATAATGTGCAATCAGGTGTGGAGCCGCAGTCACTGATGATTGTGCTCACCCAACTGTGGAAGTCTAGGTACACACACGCCATTTTGTGATAGTATGGCCGCCATTTTGGTTCGCAGAGTTGCGCAAATAAAGTTTCCATACCCGAGTATGTGTGACAATGTGGACCAGAAGAGTAGACATACTATCACACATAAATTCATAATAACACACTTACACGAAAGGAAATATAGTTAAAAGGTTTAGAACGCCACACATAGCTTAGTTAGCCCTGCACACAGCTGTCTGTATCGTGTTTAGTATCGTTCCGCTCAGCTCATCATGCAAAGTATTCCGGTCATTGCGAATATTTCGCAATGTACACGGTCCGATAGTTATGGACATAATCCATATTCCAGAGACAGTTTCTGTTGTAAGTAGTTAACAAAGGAAACTAGCTCAAACCGGTTCTTATCCTTGCTGACGCCGAAACCACCAAACAAAGGACTCTTTGCTCCCCTGCACCTGGTCAGACCAGGTACAGCGTCTAACCTCCAATCACAGTGGACCGGACATATGATCTCTGGCCAATGAGAATGGCCTTTTGACCTCCCCCTTCTGACCCTATAAGATAGGCGACCCAGAGCAGCCAGGGTCTCTTCGGCACAACTACTTTCCCTGGACCTTCCTACCGGACTATCGCTCATTCCTGAACGATAGTGAGCTCTGACCGGACTGCTTTTCACATACTAGATGACCACGGTAAACGGTTGCATTTTCACGGTATTTATTCTTAAAGTATTGTTGGCTGATTGTGTCTTGCATTTGTATTCTTTCCCCTTAGCAGAGTTTGTTTAGTATTCATTGTTATTGTATTGTATCACTTGTTATACCTGTTTATTCTTATTTCTGTAACCCCCTTTTGTCCATTAGGGACTTTAATACAATCTTTTTACGGAGTTCTAACCTCCTTACTTCTATTCAGTGGTCGTGTCTAGTTATTCGCATAATAGCGATAAGGTACATTAAGGACTCTGTCCTTACATTGCGGACTCTGTCCTTTAAGGTATATTCGCACAATTGGAGACAAAGTCCTGCGAAAGGATCTCTTATTAAGGTATCGGTTCTTGGTGTATAACATACAATAGACTGTACGCTGCGCTGCGCTACGTTTTGTTCCCACGCAGTTAGGTATAAAGGGTAAGCAGGTTACGGACACATTACGTAACCTGCGCTTTCCACTTATTGTCTCCTTGGTCATATAATATCGGTATTAACAATTGAGGGCTCGTCCGTCCGCTCCACAGTCCAGAACTCAGTACCAGGCGTGCGAGTCGACCTATACCAGCAAAAGGGTGGAAGTATTTATTTGTTTCCATTGCTGGATAGGCCGATTCCACGGCGGTGCGGGGTTCGGGAAGTGCTAGCGCTGAACCCGGAGTACAATAAGTGAAAGCCACGTGTTTTAAAGCATATCATACCTAAGTGTTTAGTAAACTGTACTTCTGCCTGCCACAAGTAGTTTAACGGTGTATAGTGTCTTGGGCTGCTTGTTTATTATAGTATATGTACCACGTGCGATAAGGTTCGCACACGTGGAATCTGTGTTTATTATAGTACATAGAGGATCCCCTCTGTGCAAAACTATAATTGTTTATTGTTAGCTACCGCAAAAACAGGGACTCCGCCACGTGGCGACAAGTCCTGGGCCTTTTGCAGTAACGTAAAGCGTCTATTGTGTATTACGCAAGGTGCGCGCGCACGTGCCCACATCGGGAAAGTTTTGCATCTTTGTACGTGGTTTACGGATTAAGTACGGGATTTATTTCGCATCTTGATACGTAACTCTCGGACAGAGTTAAGGGATTTATTCCACATTTAGGCGCAATTACTACGTATAGCGAAACCCGAGCGCAACCTTGCAAATACACTATAGAACACGTGGGTGGCCGATTCATCGGCGGCCTGTGAACAACGCACGTACACACGTGGCTGTTCATTGGTACTGCACATGCAGCACACATAGGAATTAAGAGGTGAACAGTAATAAACCACTAGCTTTATTTAAACAGTATAGTAATATACTGCGAATGAAGCGGTGATTAATAAAAGAAAATAAGTTTTTTTTTCTTTTTGTTCATTTTCTCATAAGCAAGCAACTCAAGCATTATTTTAATAGATTCCTATAGTTTATTATAAGGGATTTATACCTGCATAAGAATCTAGTGAAAAGCTACCGGCCTGGGAAAAATTTTCTGTACAGAAATATTTAAAAAATAAGCATAAGACCTAGGTGTAAATAGCGCCCAGTGTGAAAAAGAACTGAGGCGGACGGGTGTGGGACGGACACAACCCAAGCGCAGTGTAATAGGACAGGTCCAGTTAGGACAGGGTGTACGTGCCGACGTACACATAGGAACTGCCCCTTCAGTGGAATTAATTCCGCTAGGAGGGTACAAGAAGATATATCGGAACGCACTTGTTTCCGATTAGCTACTTTAGAAATCCGATTTTTGGGGGTATAGGAAAACAAGTTTGTTATACCCTGGAAAAATTGTGCCGCATCAAGCAAGTTGGCTAGAAGTTCGCTGCTAGTTGAGAGCTTGGTGATTGAGTATAATACCTCGTATCCTTCGCACCTGCTTGACTGTGGGATGTTCTAGGAAGCTGTAGAAGTGAGTGTTTGGGGAGCTCTCAGATAAGTAATAACCCACCGATATCTATTAAGCTGTGAACGTTTATTCCTGTAACTATGGGTAATAACGGGTCACGCTGTGATAACGTGCAAGATAGGGAGGAAGCAAGCCGGCCAAGAGGATCGGCTGCTTTTATTATGTGCAAGAAGCACGGTGAACTCGCAGTTGTTTACCAAAATAAATGGAGAAAAATGACACAAGGCAGCAAGTTAGAATTTCCCAGTGTTGGTAGCTTCGATCCAGAAATCTTATCGGCAGTAAAAGATGAAATATGCCTACTCTCCAGTCGTAAGGAGAGAGTGAAGCATATAGATATTCTTAAATTGTGGCAGAAGGAAGGACAGGAACAATGGGGAATCAAAGGTCTGGCAATGCCGGACACAATCAGCCACAATAAAAATGCAACCGTTGCCGCAATAGAATCAGCTCCCCCACCCCCATATGTGCCGAAGGGGTTAATGACTTATAAGAAAGACATAAGTAATAATGTATCCATTGCTAACTTGTACCCTGTTTTTACCCTCTATAAGCAAGATACAGATCCACAAGGGAGATTCCTGACATCAGCCATCCCTTGCGAAGCTAGCGGAAAGGAGAGAGAGGCTGAGACAGCCCAAGCTGCTGTTGCCGTTCTGGTCGAGGAGATGGCTGATGCCAGGAACACGATTGGAGACACAGGTAAGTACACACAACACAGCACAGAGATAGTTGCTCCTGAGATGTTGTCCAATGGTGCAGGGGGGATACAGATCCGCCCTCTGCACACAGTGGAACCTCCTTGTGGACGGGGAGACGGGGATGAGGTAATGCCTGTAAAGGATAGTAACATGCACAATACATGGACACGATTGGAACGTCATTCAATCATCAAAAATTTCCCTGATCCCAGCAAAGATCTGGCAAAGTGTCAGAAATTTGTAAGGGAGCGAGGAAATTCAGATGAGCCCACCAATAAAGATTGGCGATACATGTTGAGAGCTTGCCTCCCTTCGCACATAAATGTCCAGAAGTTCATTCGAGACAGTGGTGTGGAGGGCGATAAGATTTTAACTGAACAGGGCAACCAGGAAAATATACGCCTAATAAATATACAATTGGGTGTATATTTCCCAGGGACAGTTGAAAATACCCTAGGGTTCACCATCACACAGAAAGATGGTGAAGTAGCTAGCGAATATTTCAACCGGGGTTTGATGGCGATATCAAAATACACTGGTGTCTCTAAACCTAAGGACGACCCCCACTTGAGGGAGCTGATTGTGTCTGTGCTGGTGGAAGGGCTTAACAAAAACCTGAGAGCCAGAGTCCAAACTTCCTTTCCAAATTGGCGTGGAATGACAGTAGACGCCCTACGGAAATCTGCTGTGGACCACGACCGCAACATTAAGAAGCACAGGGAACTGCAAACTGACAAACTGATGATGGTTAGCATGCAAGCCCTTACTAATGCCCCAAACAAAGCTGCATACCAACAACGAAACACCAGGGAAACAGGTAGAAAGCCAATTATCTGTTACAACTGCAATAGGGAAGGTCACTACTCAGCTCATTGTAGGTCAGGAAACCCCAGGAGTTATCAAGACACATAAGCGAGAATGGGAATCTCACAAAGGAGAGACACGGAGATACCCAGCCCCTAGACAATGGGAGGAGACAGACAGGTCACGCAACATGCCTCCTCCCCATCTGATGACTGACACTGTGCTAAGGGCAACCCAGGTCAGACAATAGGAAGCAGGTCATACCTGCATCCTACAACCAGTTAGACTAATTCAATACCTTAGGGAGGAGCCTCAGAGATGGGTAAGTGGAATAGTTTAAATATAAAGTTTTTTGTACCTAACCCGTTAACAACATTCCCTCCTGGTCTAGGTTGTGTCAAGCAATTAGTAGCAGCAATTGGGGTAACAGGAAAAATACAGCATTACCCACTGACGAAACCAGCAGATGTTACAAGCGGGCCTCTGCATACCAAACACTCTTTTCTGTTGGCTGCAGCGGCCCGACTAACCTCCTGGGTAGAGATTTACTATGTAAAATGGGATGTGTCATCTATTGCACCCCTGATGGGGTATTTCTGGACACTCCTAGAAATCTTACACAAGAAGTGCAAGATATGCTGGACAGTCCTCAGAGGCTAATGTTGTATTCCACTGTTATAGAGTCAAATCCATCTAAGGTAGCTAAAAACTACAGCACAAATACAGAGTTCCCTTTGAACTAAAGATGGGAAGGACACAGGATCAATGGCAACCACAGCTTCAATAGAAACCCTGTTAAAAACAGAAAGTATAGCGCCCCAAAGTACAGCTTCACCATTCGAAACCTGAGGTTGAGCTGGGAAAATACCCAGTGAAATAACAAGGTTCCCAAAAGAGAACTTTTAGCTAAATACCCCTAGACACAGCCCATAGTCACAACCACACTGGGAAACAGAAAGAAAAGGGAGGGCTTACGAATCTGAACAGGAGTTGAAAAGGGTAAGAACCAAATAGTTGAGAGCCAATTCCCCCATAGTGCTAAATCCTGGCGTCCTCAAAATAAAAGAAAAATGTTTCTGTTGAAAATAAATGTACACATTACTGTCATTAATATCTTCTACCCTTTTTTGAGTTTTTCTCTCTCTCTTTCCAATTTTTTCTCCTTCCCCTACCCTTCTGTTCCAGAGACCCACAAATCATAGAAAAACAGTTCGAAGAATCTGTCGCACCCCCAGCAGAGAAATACCATTGTGAATATGCGGTACCCTGTAAAGCAAGTAGTCACAATATAGATATTTTTCAGTAAATTTTGAACAAAGTCCCAATAACTGTAAGCATTACTCCTAATGTTACCCAGGGCAACCACAGCCACCATCTTGTGAAAAGCAGTCCAAGTAATGCACAAAGCATTCCCCTTCTACAAAGAATGAAAAGGGTTGTAAAACGCATTTACACATAAATAGGTGCAATCACAATACCCATGTCTTCACAGACAGATGTGGACAATAAAGAAGGAGAAACAGGTCTGATTACAGCTTTTTGCCATGGGTAAAACTGACACAAGAGACCATGTGATTTAGAATATTAGACCTGCTGAGGGGGCGGCAGATATAGTGACGTAAGAAACCTGGTGATGCCAGCCTGACCAATGTCGTACTGCAGTGTACAATTAAACCCTATTACTTAAGCACTTCATATTTGTCTACACAGTGTAGTTGCCATAGCACTACTGGTAAACAAAACTGAGAATGTGGTGTTGGGGTGTGTTTTAACTGTTTATGCTCCTCGTATAGTCTGGACACTCCTAAAATTCTGCCTAAACATGTGAAAAATATTCATCAGCCAAGTTCACTAAATGGGAACCTGCATTGATGTTACCAGTAAAAATGGGCAGTATTGTAAACCCAGCAACACTCTTACCAGGTGTGCCCACTAAGGCACAAGGGGTGGAGTGGTGCTGAGGTTGCTGGAATAGTGGAATTTAGGGGGAGCCGAGAAGAATATGATTGCATAACATGTTTGAATCAGACCTTTGCAGCATGCCCCCAAAGGGTGGTAACAACCCATTGGAAGAGGTAATTCATTTTTTTTTCATTCTTTCCACAACACCGAGAGGGAAAATTGTACACTGGCTATACCGTAATAGATGGAAAAGGCATAGTAGAGGCTGAACCCATTGGACGTCTCACTCAGCAGCAGCAGTCTCATTAATAGTACTGCGAAACTGAAAAAAAAAAAAACAGTCAATATTCATGCCGACTCCAAGTATGTTTGTTGGGGTAATACAAAAGATCTTAGGCCCTATGGCGCCTCAGATGTTCTGTTTCAGTAGCTGGCACTCCAGTGGCGCAAGCGTTGTAAGTTTAAAAGATTCTTGACAATCATACAGCTGCCGGACAGAGTGGCTGTTATCAAGTGTAAAAACCACATCCTCAATGAGGATTCAGTGTCACTTGATAATGAACATGCTGGCAAGGCAGCTGGGTGAGCCATGCGCTCTGCGGATAATGTTTGTGGTCCCCCTATAAATGTCAGTATATTCACATAGTAATACAAGATTTGTGTCCCCTGCAGGAGAAGCAGTCTGGAAGCCGAAGGGATGTGGACAGGAATAGAAAGATGGACAAGGAAAACCAGTGACTCTGAGAACATGCCAAACTGTCAGGACAGAGATAGCCCATGGCCTGACTTGTCTTGACAGGGAAGGTATGTGGGAAAAAAAATTAGTCCGAAATTACTGGTGTGCCCACAGACAGGTAAGACGACAGAATCATGCCTTACTTGTCTGGAGGAAAGAAACTGCAACGGCTGTTCCCACAGAGCCATCTCCACATCCCTCCTCCAGCAGGATCCTCTGCAGGTAATACAAAAATTGGCTTTGCACAGTCCACTCTAAAAGCATATAGTTTTTATTATTATTTTTTTTATGTATATATATATGTATGTGTTGACGTTTGTGTGTATAGATATGGCAGCCCAGAAGCACCCTTGAGTATGCAAATATATATATAAAAGGTTTAAGTCATGTGTGAACCTTTAGGGACTGATGGTACACCCCATAATCTCTTTTTGTAGTAGTAGAATCACTCTCAGAACTCCACCAAAATTTGTCCCCATCGAAACTTTGCTTGGCGGGCAGCCACAGGTTATGGTAATCCCACAAGGAGATCCTAGACCACAAATGCAAGTGATGTATCCACACCTGGAAAACTGCAGCAAAAGGACTTTGTTGACACCTGTTGTGAACTGTCATAACCGTGAACCAGGAGATGTTGTTGTTGTTTCCCCTGCTTTGCCATATACAGGTTGCTTGATAGACCTTTGGAAAGGACCACCCCAGATCTTGTTGACCAGCACTACCTCAATAACAAAGTCGCAGAGAGAGATTCGGGTACGTTCGTCCTACGGCAGAAAGAACTGAAAACTGGAAGGTCCCTACACTCGAGGGCGAAAGAAAGAAATCACTAAGAGGCACCATTTCGGGAGGACTGGAGAGCAGCTAAGGTCAAGCAACCTGTACAAGCTACAAAACGGGACTGTGATACACCCCACTGGTAACAGGTTGAAAGGATCACTAACAAAATTTTTCCTTTCTCAGTTTTCCCTACTGTTGTGGGTCCTATTCTTGTCTTTTCCCCCCCCTCTGTCCGTTCTCACCCTCCAAATCAAGGATACCGCCGCCGCCCTGCTGCCAGGCATTGGATGGACGATACAGAGTTCTGAGAGTGTGTTACCCGTCCCAGCTTAGGTTAAGGTAGAATCTATAAACTTGACACCTTACCCAGGACCGGATGTTTTAATACCATCATACTTAAAAGCATACCAAAAAGAGAGACAACAAAGAGTTCAAGGGTCTGTTGTCACAAACAATACCTACCAAAGGATGCCATATTTGTGAACGTGTATATGTTGTAACCACCCCTGTTTTTATTTTTATCCCAAAAATTGTACATTATCCTTCGTGACCCTGAGTAGATTGTTCGATAAATGCGGCCCATCGTTTATCCATGATCCTGGATCGGCCGAGAGCAGATGGTTTACTCCCCTTATATGTTTATTTCATGTATCCCAATTTCTCTGTTAGGATTATGAATTTCTGTTTTGTCGTGTGAAATATTTTGTAATGTAACAGTTTTATATTTACTGTTAAAGGGTGGACTGTGGAAGTCTAGGTACACACACGCCATTTTGTGATAGTATGGCCGCCATTTTGGTTCGCAGAGTTGCGCAAATAAAGTTTCCATACCCGAGTATGTGTGACAATGTGGACCAGAAGAGTAGACATACTATCACACATAAATTCATAATAACACACTTACACGAAAGGAAATATAGTTAAAAGGTTTAGAACGCCACACATAGCTTAGTTAGCCCTGCACACAGCTGTCTGTATCGTGTTTAGTATCGTTCCGCTCAGCTCATCATGCAAAGTATTCCGGTCATTGCGAATATTTCGCAATGTACACGGTCCGATAGTTATGGACATAATCCATATTCCAGAGACAGTTTCTGTTGTAAGTAGTTAACAAAGGAAACTAGCTCAAACCGGTTCTTATCCTTGCTGACGCCGAAACCACCAAACAAAGGACTCTTTGCTCCCCTGCACCTGGTCAGACCAGGTACAGCGTCTAACCTCCAATCACAGTGGACCGGACATATGATCTCTGGCCAATGAGAATGGCCTTTTGACCTCCCCCTTCTGACCCTATAAGATAGGCGACCCAGAGCAGCCAGGGTCTCTTCGGCACAACTACTTTCCCTGGACCTTCCTACCGGACTATCGCTCATTCCTGAACGATAGTGAGCTCTGACCGGACTGCTTTTCACATACTAGATGACCACGGTAAACGGTTGCATTTTCACGGTATTTATTCTTAAAGTATTGTTGGCTGATTGTGTCTTGCATTTGTATTCTTTCCCCTTAGCAGAGTTTGTTTAGTATTCATTGTTATTGTATTGTATCACTTGTTATACCTGTTTATTCTTATTTCTGTAACCCCCTTTTGTCCATTAGGGACTTTAATACAATCTTTTTACGGAGTTCTAACCTCCTTACTTCTATTCAGTGGTCGTGTCTAGTTATTCGCATAATAGCGATAAGGTACATTAAGGACTCTGTCCTTACATTGCGGACTCTGTCCTTTAAGGTATATTCGCACAATTGGAGACAAAGTCCTGCGAAAGGATCTCTTATTAAGGTATCGGTTCTTGGTGTATAACATACAATAGACTGTACGCTGCGCTGCGCTACGTTTTGTTCCCACGCAGTTAGGTATAAAGGGTAAGCAGGTTACGGACACATTACGTAACCTGCGCTTTCCACTTATTGTCTCCTTGGTCATATCATATCAACATTAACACAACTATCACACAACCACGCCCCTTTTACAAAGGCCATGCCCCCTTTCGGGCACACGGTGAATACAGGCACAGGAGTCCTGCGTCATAAGGACTGGATGTTGGGCGTCATGTAATAGTGGGGAGGCTTTAGCATATGCCCAAAATAGGTGATCCACTGATAAATTAGGGAATCAGGAGAGACAAGGGGTAACGCCCCTTTTATACCTCCCAACTTACAGGGAGACGGAGGTGTGGCCTAATTAAAGGGGCGTGGTCTATACTCGCGGCTCTCCCGCGAGGCCCCTGTTTTGACGCTATGGGGGCATGACCCAGAGGCTCTGTAAGCCTCTAGCCATACCCAGAGCCCCCTGGCTGAGGGAATAGACGCTGTGCGTTTATTCCCCGCTGCTCAGCAGTCGACAGGGGGACTAGAGATGGGCAAAACGGGTCACTAAAAAGAGCTAGGATCAAGCGATCAATCTGTGAAAAGATCCAGATCTTTTAGATAGATCATCGGCTCACTTTGAAAAGAAAAATGTATTTATGGTTCATTATATTTACATTTCACCTGATCTAATAATGTAAAGGGAATTTCATACATTAATCTCACAGGTAACGGTTATTTCCACTTGTTTTTCTATTTATCCTGACACCTTTTTTTTTTTTTAAATACTACCAAATTATTATTGCACAGAAAAAGGCATATCATGGCGTCAATACTGTTCAAGTTGCTGGGAATTCTTGAGAGGGTAATTTGATAATAACGAAGCATAATTTGTTTTACAATCATTTATTGCCATAGACGGTAATCAACATATTTTTTAAACTTTTTTTTTTTTAAACAGTGAGCTGAACAAATAAGAACATACATGACCGAGTAAAACTGATCGCTGGCTTGGTGCAGAATCGCCATCGATGGCAACCATCGATGACGTCTGCACCGATGGCCATCCCTAGCAGCAGCAGCCCTGTTATTCTTTCTCAGTCTCCTGAGTTAGTACATCTCAGCTGCCACAGGTGGCAGTGCTGAGCTCAGGCAAATGCATTGTAATGAAAAACGAAACTGAAAGTAAAAGAATGACGGATCACCTTTTTGGGATTGGCGGCTCACTCACTTTTTATGGGATCCGTTCAAAGGATCCGCTTAGTTTGCGAACGACCCATCTCTAAGGGGAACTCCCAACAGCCCCCCCTCACTGAGGGACACTGCCGGCTACGGGAGGGACGCAGGAATGTCCCCGAAAACCGGACATTCCCGCGGTAATCGGGACTGTTGGGGGGTATGCCGTTTGGGAGATATCATGTATAACTGTGGAGACAAATATACATTGTGGACATGGCTCCTGCTTGCAAGGATAGACTTCTAACAACTGTCCCAATCTGTGTCGATAGTACAGAAATATAGCACTATGACACATTCTATTGCCCACGTCTGTGGGGTGCGGAGGGGAGTATGTGAGGGTGGCGGCCGTGAGGTGTCAGAAAACCGTCCCATCATAGACATTGCCAATAACTGAATTGTCCCCCAGGATTCTGCTTGTAATCTGAAGGCATGAGGTAAGCTGTGCTTTGGGGTTTTATACTCTCCTTAGAAAGTCATATTGTCTGCAATAATAGTTTGTGCCTTCTAGCTGGATTGTTGCTGACTTGCTGCTATGTGGTGCAAAAATATATGTCAAATTCTAATTGGCTGCCTCTAATCACATGACCTGCGCCACAGCCGACTGACGGATACCTGACTGCTAACACATTGCACACAGGGTGAGAATTGGAACAGAAACGCTAAAGAATCCACATGGTTTTATATCAATGCTTATTCATGGAAAGGTTTAGCAGTATGTAAGGCAGGTCCCATATCCATCGGTATACAGAGGTCTTTGGCAGGAATAACCCGAGGGACACTACATGAGATAGTGACCCTCTACCCTCAGTCACACGTTTTACAAGACACCCCGATTAGAGGCAAGAGCACAAACCCAATATCAGAATGTAGTGTTCATTCTAGCACCCATCATCTTTGAAAACCCATGCAGTTCCTCTTCCCTACCTGGGGTGTCGCTGTCTGCTGTGGTGTTTCTAGCACAGGTCTGGTTTGCATCTCAGTGCTGATATACAGACCACACTGTGCTAGAAGCACTACAGCAAACAGCGACACCTCAGGCAGGGAAGAGGAACTGCATGGGTTTTCAAAGATAGCGGGTGCTAGAATGAACACGATCAGAATGTATAATACACCGTTGCTGCTAATACTGTATATGGGGAACTCCTGTATAAATGTGTCCATGTGGAGCTGGGATGTCATCAATTCAGTGGTAATGAGATACAGGTCGACAGGGTTGGAAGATCAACACAATACATTAGGTCGCCAGTGAAAAGGTCGACATGGACACTGTAAAAGTGTACCGGGTCCCCTCGCGTGGCTCACTGAACTCGCCATGCTTCGGGCACGGTGCCACGCCTTCCTAGAGGATGGTAGGGAATGAAATACTGCCTGTCGGCACGTCTGCTGACAATAAGTGAACTACTCATGTCGACCTTTTGACTGTCGACCTTCCCATGTCGACCTAATAACCATATTTCGGCCTAGACATTGTCGACCTAGCCTCCGGATGCTGTGTCGGCAATGCCTGTGTCTGTAAAACCATGGTTGGTACTCTTTACCTAGAAGGGCGCCCATCGCGGGCATCGCATGCACTAAAAAATCGGGTGCGATGCGACCGACGCGATGCCCGCGATTTCCCATAGGGAACAATGTTAAATGTCCCAATTGCCCCGATTTTCCTGTTCAATGTCTCAATTGACCCGATTTTTCCATAGGAAACAATGTTAAATGGCCCACAGAGGCCAAATAGGCACCCTGAAGTGTGAAATGGCCCCCACAATTGGTAACGCCACCCCACGATCAAAGTCAACCCGAAGCGTGGCGAGGGGACACGGACACCTTCACAGGTATACGCGTCCCCTCGCGGGCTTCACAGCTGTCCGCGTCCGCTCGCCACGCTTCGGGCTCGCTGCGCTCGCCACACTTTCTATTCTCAACTCCATGCCGACGTGGATAGTGGGGGTATGAAAAGGTCGTAGGACGTGTACCGCCGGCGCTCGCCACGCTTCGGGTTCACGTTGATCGTGGGGTGGCGTTAACAATTGTGGGGGCCATTTCACACTTCAGGGTGCCTATTTGGCCTCTGTGGGCCATTTAACATTGTTTCCTATGGAAAAATCGGGTCAATTGAGACATTGAACAGGAAAATCGGGTCAATTGGGACATTTAACATTGTTCCCATGGCCGCGATTTTTTTACTAACGATGCCCACGATCAAAATCGTGGACGCCCTTCTAGGTAAAGAGTACCCCATGGTTTTGCTTGTTAGATACACATATATACACACACACAAATCTATAATGTTCCTGGAAGTGTGGGTGTGTCGCCCTCGTTTTCCAGGAGTGACCAGGCCGAGGACTGCACAGTGAGGTGCCGTTTCCTTGGCCTCACCAGCCGCCATCCTTACTGCATCAGGCCCATAGCTTGCTATACAGTCAGTAACATACAATATTACTATATCCTCTATGATCATGTAATACCTCACTGGCCTCAACCAGAAAATAGCTTTACATAAGGAGCTAAGATGGTGCTGGGTGTGGGGGGATATTTCCTCTCAGATCTGTAACCGGAATGTCAGGTCCGTCCCCTCCATCCTCCTCCTGTATTCTGTCGCAAAGGTTTCGTCTTGGGCCACTGTGAAATGGTTCTTCCAGTCTCCCACAATGCCTGGAACACACAGGTCTGAGTTACACTGGGCGTGCGAAGGGGCAGATTTACAACACACAGTTGGGGGTGTTGTCCATAGCAACCAATCAGGTATCATTTTCGAGGATGCAACAGAGAAATGATAGCTAGAACCAAAGGTCGCCATGGGCAACACAACCATAACATGCCCACTGACCTAATAGCCACCTCCCAGTCACTTTCAGTGGTACCGCGTGACCTGACCTTTGTGTGGGCACTCTGTATAACGCACGCGCCGTAGGGATATAATCGCTCAGCGCACCCATCAGCATTGCGTGTGGATTGTGAGGCCAGTGGGCAGCAGTTTTAGTTACCTTTCCTCATAAACGCAGAGATCGATTGGTCCATAACAAATGATGGGACTGTGCTATAATTGGCCATTGGATTCTCCTTCATGACCTGGAAGGATGTATGGTGGTAGATCTTCTCCAGTACGTCCCCAGGGATCTCCTTCCCCATGAACCTCAAAACTTTCTGGATCTCTCGCTTTGGATTCTGTTATCAGCGGAAAAGTAGAATTACCTGGAATTGACAGAAAAGTGACTGCCCCCCCCCCCCCCCTTTTTTGGTGACTTCATCTTCAAGCTTGTGATGGCTCCTCCCCATTACTGCTGACTTCTCTCCCCCTTACTGATAACTCCTCCCCATACTAATGACTCTCCCCTTACTAATGACCTCATCCCCCCCATGCTGATAACATCTCCCCCTTACTGAGGAACTCTAACCCCCCCCTACTGATGATTTCTCCTCCCTTACTGATGACTTCTGCCCCATTACTGATGACCTTCTCCCCTCTTATTGATGACATCTCCCTGATTACAGATTACTTCATCCCCCCTTACTGATGACTTCTCCCCCCTTACTGATGATTTCCTGCCCCCTTGCTGATGACTTCTACCCCTTTACTGATGACCTCCTCCCCCCTTGATGACATCTCCACGATTACTGATGACTTCATCCCCACCTCTTACTGATGATTTCTCCTCCCCTTTACTGATAACGTCAAACCCCCCACTGATGAATTCTTCCCCCTAACTGATAACATCTCCACGATTCCTGATGACTTCTTCCTCCCCCTTACTGATGACTACATCCCCCCTTACTGATGAATTCTTCCTCCCTTACTGATGACTTCATCCCCCCTTACTGATGACTTCATCCCCCCTTACTGATGACTTCTTCCTCCCCCTTACTGATGACTTCATCCCCCCTTACTGATGACTTCTTCCTCCCCCTTACTGATGACTTCTTCCTCCCCCTTACTGATGACTTCTTCCTCCCTTACTGATGACTTCATCCCCCCTTACTGATGACTTCATCCCCCCTTACTGATGACTTCTCCCTCCCCCTTACTGATGACTTCTCCCTCCCCCTTACTGATGACTTCTTCATCCCCCCTTACTGATGACTTCTTCCTCCCCCTTACTGATGACTTCTTCCTCCCCCTTACTGATGACTTCTTCCTCCCCCTTACTGATGACTTCATCCCCCCTTACTGATGATCTCCTCCCCCCTTACTGGTGACCTCTCCACAATTACCTATGACTTCATCCCCCCTTACTGATGACTTTTCCTACCCCCTTACTGATGACTTTTCCTACCCCCTTACTGATGACTTCATCCCCCCCTTACTGATGACTTCATCCCACCCATACTGATCCCTTTTTTTCTCCCTTACTGATGACTTCATTCCCCCTTACTGATTACTTCATCCCCCCTTACTGATGACTTCATCCCCCCTTACTGATGATCTCCTCCCCCCTTACTGGTGACCTCTCCACAATTACCTATGACTTCATCCCCCCTTACTGATGACTTTTCCTACCCCCTTACTGATGACTTCATCCCCCCCTTACTGATGAGTTCTCTCCTTTACTGATAACTTCATCTTCCCTAACTGATGACTTCATCCCCCCTTACTGATGATCTCCTCCCCCCTTACTGATGACATCTCCACGATTACTGATGACTTCATCCCCCCTAACTGATGACTTGTCTTAACTTACCTCAATCATGTCCTCATAGAAGATGTAAAGCACCCGATGTTGATCTTTAGCTTTCCACCAACCAATGACATGGTCAAACCAGCTCCCCCACAGCACTAACCGATAAAGACACATTACCTTTTCATGGGTATTTGGATGATAGGTTGATAGTCAATATTCTAACCCCATATGTTCGACAGGTTCAAAAGGTTGATATACCAATGGCTGACACAAATGTTCATACTTTACATTCCAAGTGCACTATTATTGGGACTATTAACCTGTATCCAGTGTTTAGTACCAACCACATGGACTCACAAGGATGCCTAGTCCAGGAGAAGCTGCCTTGTCTAAAAATATTAATATGCTACTTAATGTGTATGTGCGTGCGTGCGTGTGTGCATGTGTGTGTTTGTTTTAACAAGATTTGAATATCCATATTACATTTCATTTTGGTGGAGGAGGGTAATACCCCTGTGAGTATAAAGTAACAATTTGGGTCTAATTCTGACTTTTACTACTGACCTTGCTTCTAAGTGGCCCTCATACTGTTTGCCCAGAGACGCATGTGCCAGTAAGATGCACAGGCGTACAAATGCCTTCAACATTTATTGGGTGTGCCTTGATTTACACCAATGTTGCCTAACTCACCTGTCCCAGTGAGGAACGCTGAGAAGTAATTGTCCCATGTCCCGGGGTCCGGCAGACCCTTGTTCATCCTCTGGAAGTGGTAGTATGAGACCATGCAGTCTTTGGCGTTCCTGGCTACGTATATAACCTGTGCAGGAGAAGAGGCGCGGGCTGTAATATTATTATTATCATTTATCTATAAGGCGACACAAGGGTTCCACAACGCCTAACAAAAACATGAAAATCCTACAGTACAAGGCAATTTAGAACAAGTACATGGTAATATAGTTAGTTGCATCAGGGGACAGGACACTGAAGATATTATATGGGTGACAGAGGCCGGTGCCGGAGCCTGGAATAAACACACTTATGACTAGAGACAGGATTATATGCAACATAAAAAGCTTGAAATATGCATGCAAATATGCATGAAAAATACTTAAAATATGCATGAAAAGTGTTAAAATATGCTACATTCAATAATAAAAAAGTATTTTTTAACTTATTTATTTAAAAATCAGCATACAATTAGTTGCAAATAAACCTCAAAAATAGGCCCACATCATCTGCAGATGTCTAGTGCTGTACACAGGATATTTTTTCTTCCTGGCTGCTACAGCATACTGCAGCGTCCAAAGATGCTCTTGCATAAACTACACGGACCCTCATCGCCAGCGCCGCAAATGTCAGTATAGCGTGTGAGGGCGGCGCAGTTGAAGGCTTCCTCCCTGCGCCGCATACTTACTGTGACAAAGCATTTCCTCTGCGCTGCGTGATGTCACAACCCTTCCGCCCGCCTCCTCTGCTGCAGAAGTCTGTCTCTTGGTGTAAAGTTCCAGGCCAGGGGCAGGCAAAGGTTCAGGAGCTTTGTAATGTCATCTGCCCGACTGACTTTTATCAACATGGATTGGCAGCCCAGAGCAGTGTCAGACATAGCGTACATCCAAGGTTCCCCACACTGCACACATATTGCCCCAGCCTGCACACTCTACCACTACCTGGCCAGCAGCAGCAGGGCAAAGCAGTGCTCTGACTCGCGGGTGGGAAGAGGGCGGTGCCTAAAATATGCACCATCACTAGATGCAATATGCAATAACCAGTGAGAATGGGCAAAATATGCAAATGCATATGCTAATATGCAAATGCATATAATCCTGTCTCTACTTATGACATATAGCCTACAATCATTCGATTTTAGACCACATCTGTTCAATAAATCGAATGACTGAATGCAGATTTTATGTACCATGTGACGCGATGCGTGGGCCCGCCAGTCGAATGTCACGTCGATAGTATGTGCTGATATTTATCATATTGCAGGAGCGTTTGCATTTGGTTTTTAACCACATGTGATCACTTGAATTGCGATCCGGGCGGCGGTAGGACCGCTGGCGGCGGGTTTGGGGAGCGATCAGCAGGAGGGCTGGTGGGAGTTGTGATACTGTCAGACTATGATTACGGTACCTGGAGTTCCTGGTCTTCTTCCCGTCACTGCTCGTTTGCGACCTGCCTGTGTTCACTCGCCTGCAATTCAGAGGGCGGAGGGACAAAGGCACCCCAAGGAGACAATACCCCAAGAACACCCCACAGAGTGGTCACTACACGTTAGGCCGGTGATCAAAAAAAAAGGATTTATTCTTAAAGCGAAAAGGGGCTGTAAATCACCGCATGGAAGTGACTAAGCAATGCAATACAGTAATGACAATTGACAGTCTATGAATGAAAACGACTCCCTTCCAATGATATTGTGCGTGATGGGGTCACGGCAATACCATAGATCACACCCCGCACAATACGCTTCGGACAAAGGCTACTTAGCGTTTAACAAATAAATACATGAAAGGTAAACGGGTAATAACACACTGTTACAGGATATCGTGCGCAATGGGGCCACACGGAACGTCTGGGGGCCACAGCTCGCACGGTATACCGCGTCACCCTACAAACAATTACAACCTACAACCAGAAACTTGAATGTCATTGCAAGGAAAGGACAATCATGTGTAGCGAAGGATGTTCTATAACGGTACGGCAAGTGTCCAGTATACAGAAGTCCCTGAAACTGCGCAGTTCTTTGGAGTAATAGGGTACCCTTTGGCCTAGGTGCACCGTGAATTGTGGTAGCAACTAATAGTTAAGAGTTATAATCCAAGGTAACTTATGTCCTGGGTCCTGGCACAATGCCAACACTGGGATTGCAGTACTTCACAACAAGGGGAGAGTTCAGTAAAGACTAGCCTGACTGTGATGCTGGCAGGGGGGCAAGTTCTCCAGTTATTGGCCAAATCAGCCTGTAAGCCAGGCCGGTTGATGCAGCTCATACACTGAGGGGAGTCACTCTCTTAGCAGGCAATAGAGGTGGCCAGGAGGTATAGAGGAGCAATGGGGTCCTGTGCTGCCTGGGTAGGCCCTTGTTGGTGCGGAATGGAGGATAGTTGGTATGCCACCAGGGGGGGAACGTGGCCCAGGGGTTGCGGGACACTGTGGGGCACTGCGAAGGCACCAATTACCTGGATCCTCCTACTGGTTGCCAGCTCCGGCTGGTCAGCGATCGCTGCTGCTGCGGGGCTGAGGGCTCTGGGCGTCGCACACCTCCTGCTTCCAACGGCTGTCGGGGATCCTGTGGCAGCGCTGTCCCGGATTGCGGTGTCTGCCGGCGGCGTCTTGGATGCGGCAGTGTCTTCTCCCAGCGCTCTTGCCTCACCGCGGCTTCTTCGGGTCCCGGCTGTGACTTCTCCCCTCTTCTTCCTCGCGGCGTCTGCAGGACTCGGGCGCCTCTCTCCTCTGTCACGCGCCGGCTGTCAATCACCTCCCGAACACCGGTCTCTCCGCGCGGCACTCTCTCTCTCTGCTCCCGCCGACGACCTCCTTCGCCCCGCCGTCACTCCTCCTCTCCCTTTTCCCGCTCTCCGTCTACCAATCCCTGCGGCGTCTCCCTTCCCGCCTGCCAGGGTTAAAGGTCAGTTCTCCTGCAGAGGTGGCTGCGGTGGGGTTGGTTGCCTGGCAACCCCAGGCTTGAGCGTCCGGCCACCATCTTAGGTAAGGGCAGCACTGGCCACCAATGTCACAACGATGCAGACCCCGAAGGGGCTGTAGAATACAGGGGTAGCCCAATTCTGGAATGCCACATGCTTCCCCGCTGGAAGAATGCCAGTCCGCGGGCATTATGTCGGAGACAACTAAAGTCCTGGTACAGTCTCTTGTTAAAGAACAAAGCATTTAAGACCAGGGCATTTCTGCACCAACAATAACTGTATATTCAGGTAAGAACAGACTAAGGAACAATTTACAATTTACAATAGCCTCAAGGAAAAACACTTTACATTCTATACCTCAAGGGTGGGACACCCTTGGTTGTGCGTTCCGACCTACGTGTCTGAACCACCGGAGAATGGACCTCGGGGGAATCATGGCCGACCACTGGCAGGGGTTCCTCCACCACAGGAGCGGGGGATACACATGGAAGGAAGGGTACTGGGGCACTCATGAAGACTAACATGTCAGTGGGGTTGTCCCAAGGCATGCCCCCCCAGGTTCCCTGCCCCTCCACCTCAGGCGAGACTCTCGATTCCACTGGGACTTCAGCAGTGCAAAGCTTGAGCTGGTCTCTGGACACCACGTTGATTGGTCCTCCAGGGGTCCTTTGGATTTCGTAGGTGTACCGGTCACCCGCGGGTGTTCTGACGACTGTGTATGGTTCACTTTCCCACATGGCGTCGAGCTTACTTGAGCGGTGGTTCCGTTTCTTCCACACCGGGTCTCCCACTTTCAGGGTCTCGGGCCTATTGTTAGAGTTGTAGTCCTTTCCTTGTCGACGCTGAACGCCCTCCATCCGCTGCAGAACAACTTCCCGAGCAGCGTCAATCCTCTGCTGATGCTCACGGACCCAGTCGGTCTGGGGTTGGGTTGATGGGCCTTCCATCGGAGACAGTTCCAAGTCTTGCGGTAACTTGCCCTTGCGGCCAAACATTAGGTAATACGGGGTGAAGCCGGTGGAGCAATGTTCGGCATTATTGTAGAGGTACGCCAGTTCGGGGAGTAGGGTCGGCCACTTGTTTCGGTCTCCTGCCGACAGATGGTCTGGTTAGACCGTTCGCAGAGCCCGTTTCCCTGGGGGTGATAGGCCGTGGTCCTGATTTTCCGACATCCATAGTAGGCGCATAATTCGTGAAAAAGCTGGGACTCAAAGGCGGGCCCTTGGTCCGTGAGGATGCAGTCAGGATAACCGTAGGGTCTCGCGAAGTGCTTAAGAAACTGCTCTGCGGTAGTCTTGGCGGTGAGGTCTCGAACCGGGGTGACCACAAGGAATTTGCTGTAGTGGTCAGTGATGGTCAAGGCATATTGGTGCCCACTGGAGCTAGGTTCAAGTTTGACGTGGTCAAGAGCCACGATCTGCAACGGGCGTTGGGTCTTGATGGAGTGCAATGGATCTCGCTGGGACGCGTCAGGAGCTCTCTTTAGACTGCAGGGAATGCAGGCACGACACCAGTTGTCAACGTCTTCTCGCATACCCACCCAGAAGTACCGAGTACGCAGGATGGCTTCCGTCTTCTGCACGCCAAAGTGGCCGGATTTGTCGTGGTAGGCGGCCAGAAGTAGTGGAGCCTGTTTTCTCGGGACAACCACCTGAACCACGGGGTGGTGTGTGCCGGGGTCCACACTGTCACGGACCAGGATGCCTTCTTCCTGGCGAACCCGGTCGCGATGCCGCAGCAGCTTCACCAGTTCGGGGTCGGCTTCTCTGCGTTGGTCTCGGTCCAAGTGGCGGCGTTGATTGAGCAGAACCAGGAATTCCTTCAGCACCGGATCTTGGCGCTGAATTTTCCTCCAGTCGACTGTAGGGGTGTCGAGTAGGTCGGCCTTCTGCAGGCGGGAGTCTGTGACGGACAGGGGATCCGAGGTTGCCAGGTTTCTTGCCCTATACGCCTTGAATATGGGCATTTCCACATCCTCGTTCGGGTCCCCTACCTCTTCGGGGGCATCGGTCACAGGCAGTCTGGAGAGGGCGTCTGCATTGGCGTTGGCCTTGCCACTACGGTAGTTAGTGGTGAACCGGTAGCTGGCGAGGCGCGACATCCACCGCTGTTCTAAGGCTCCCAATTTGGCATTCTGCAGGTGCACTAAGGGGTTGTTGTCGGTCATGACTACAAATGGGGTGGCGGCCAGGTAGTGCTTAAACTTCTCGGTAACTGCCCATACCAGGGCGAGCATCTCCAGCTTGAAAGCACTATAATTTTCGCAATTCCTCTCGGTCTTACGGAGGCCTCTGCTGGCATACGCTATTACTCGCTCACGCCCCTCCTGAGTCTGGGAGAGCACAGCACCGAGCCCGCGGTTGCTGGCGTCCGTGTAGAGTTGGAATGGTTTGTCATAATCGGGGTAAGCCAGCAAGGGAGCGTCGATTAAAGATCTCTTCAATTGGTTAAAGGCCTGCTGTTGCTCTTCTCCCCAAGCGATTAGGGCCGACCCCCTTCGCTCCTGGCCCGACTGGCCCCTCAGTAGTTCATGCAGGGGGGATGCCACCTTCGCAAAGTTCTCGATGAATCTTCGGTAGTAGCCCACGAACCCCAGATAACTGCGGACCTCTCTGACAGTCTTGGGCGCTGGCCAGTCTCTGACGACAGTGATCTTCTCTGGGTCGGGCATCACGCCTTCCGCGCTAACGACATGCCCGAGGTACTGTACTCTAGGCTTCAGCAGGTGACATTTGCTGGGCTTCAGCTTCAAACCGCTCTGTATCAGTCGTTTGAAGACCTCGTCCAGGTGCCGCAGGTGGTCGTCATAGCTCCTTGAGAAAATGATCACGTCGTCCAGATAGAGGAGCACCATTTCGAAGTTGTGCTGCCCAAGGCAGTGCTCCATCACACGCTGGAACGTGGCGGGGGCGTTACAGAGTCCGAAGGGCATTCTGTCGAACTCGAACAGGCCCATTGGCGTCGTGAAGGCCGTCTTCTCCCTATCTTCTGGGGCCATCTGGACCTGCCAGTACCCGCTGGTCAGGTCAAGGGTCGAGAAGTATTCCGCCGTTTTCAGGGCCGTGAGCGACTCCTCGATCCTAGGGAGCGGATAGGCGTCCTTATGGGTTACGGCGTTCAGTTTGCGGTAGTCCACGCAGAAGCGCAGACTACCGTCCTTCTTTTTGACGATCACAAGGGGGGCCGCCCAGGGGCTATGGCTTTCTTTGATGACACCAGCCTCTTTCATTTCGGTGATCATGTTCCGGACGGGCTGGTACATGGCTGGTGGGAGGGGTCGGTGCCTTTCCTTGACCGGGGGAGCCGATCCTGTAGGGATGTGGTGGTATACCTTTTCTGCCTTACCGAAGTCGCTCGGGTGTTGACTGAACGCGGCAGCATTCCGTTCCACAACGCGGAGGACCCCCTCTCGCTTCTCGGCCGGAGTGTCCCCATCTCCGATCTGTATGGCTGCGTGCCAGGGGGATTCGCTGTCGCCCCTCTCTCCTTCCATCACCCCTTGTTGAGCCGCCACGGCGCTTTGCCCCAAGATGTCCTGGAAGTCCACCCAGCTGATCCTGGCCACTTGACAGTACTTGTATAATCTGACTGCGTATGGGTGTGGATTCAACAGCCTCACTGGTACTCTCCCTTGGACCACCTTCGCCAGGGTCCTGGCAACTGCGAAGGGCTGTCGACCGTCAGAATCGTAGGGTTCTATCAAGGCTTCGTAGTCCCTGCCTCCTGGGCCTGTCCTGGCCTTGCACCAGACGACTTGCTCTGAGTTTGGGCGCAGGAGGATCGGGCGGCGGTCTGCGATTCGGGCCTTCCCCACTTCTCCTTGTTCGTTGACGAACCTCTGCTGACCCGTGATCAGTCGCACTGTTTGCTGCAAAGCCTTCTTCTCTTGGGGGGGGGGCTGTTCTCATTTCCCACTGTAATGCTTCCACTACTTCGCCCGGGCAATTCCTTAGCACATTCATGCCCAGTATTATCGGCGGCAAGTATTCGTTGGAGTTGGTGGTGACTAGGAACCCCTGTTGGCCCAGGGTGGCTTTTCCCACTTGGACATCAGTTTCCCAATATCCTTGGAAGGTGATAGGCTGGCCGTTACTGGCTAGTAGGTGTAACCAGGTTGCGGGGGGGGACACGATGTCTTCCTGTGCCCAGTGCTGTAGGAAGTCGGTGATCCTGATGGTGGACACCTGTGACCCTGTGTCCAACAGGGCTGTCATCCGTACCCCGTTCACTGTGATGCTCAGGTGGGGGCATTCCCCGACGTATCGGGGCCACCATTCTGCTGGTGGTGTCGGACCGGTTAATGCATCTCCTCCCGAGGGTCGGTCCCTTGCCTCGGGGTCCCCTCGTTTAAAGCCGTTTCTGGGCAATTTCTCTCGACGTGTCCGCTCAGCCGGCACCTCCGGCAGATCGGTCGCCCTTGCTGGTCGAATTGATCAGATGGTCTTCGGCCGGACTCGCGTGTGACTTCCCATCTTGGGCGGTTCCTTGGGCCACGGTCTTGCCGCCATTCCCCTTGTCGACTTCTGCCTTGGTTTCTGTCTAAGTCTTCTAATTTCTGTGACATGCGCGTCATATTATTAGTTAGTTCGGACATCTGGCGAGTCAGCACGTCGAGCGGGCTTGGTTCTGCGGGGGCTTGTGCTTGTTGTGTAACGGGCCTACTTGGGTATAGGGTGTCCGTGATTTGCCCTTTTGGGGACTGTTGGTAGACCTCTCCTTCTGCCGACTCCTCATCTTCATCCCGGCCACTCTGGTTCATGCCCAGGATCTGCAGGGTGGTCTCTTTAAATTTGGCGAAGGAGCTGTCAGGTTGTTGCCGCCTCCACATACGTAATTGTGACTTGACTGCCTCCTCTCTCGCTCCTTCGATGAAAAGGTTGGTCAATGTTTCATCTACTAGTTCTTTCGGTGTCTTTTCTCTCAGTTGTATGGCCTTCATGGCTTCCTGCAAGCTTAGCGCGTATTCCCGCAGAGGCTCGTTCGGTCGCTGCTTTCTTGAATACAGGCGGCTCTTTAAATCTGCTATCGTCTTCGATTCAAAGATCTCCCGCAGTTTTTCGAAGATCTGTTCTACCGTTTTCTTTTCATCGGTTTCCCACGTTCTCACTTCGCGTAGTGCTGGGCCTCTCAGTTGCCCCACCAGTATTTCTACTGCTTGTTTGTTGCCGAGCTTGTATAACTGTGTCATGGAGAGTATCCTGTTTTTAAATTCTTTCAGCGTGTGTGTCCCCGGGGTGTTGTTTCCCGAGTAAGTCGGTACCCAGGGTGCTCCAAAGTAGTATGGCATGGTGATGGGTGCCGCCGTCATTTCCACCGAATTTCTTTCCCCGGGTGATGCAGGGAGTCGTCTCCTCCTGGTTGACGTAGGGGCCTGTGCTTGGTCCGAGTCTGACATCGCTGAATCCTGTTCGCGGACGCCAAATGTGATACTGTCAGACTATGATTACGGTACCTGGAGTTCCTGGTCTTCTTCCCGTCACTGCTCGTTTGCGACCTGCCTGTGTTCACTCGCCTGCAATTCAGAGGGCGGAGGGACAAAGGCACCCCAAGGAGACAATACCCCAAGAACACCCCACAGAGTGGTCACTACACGTTAGGCCGGTGATCAAAAAAAAAAGGATTTATTCTTAAAGCGAAAAGGGGCTGTAAATCACCGCATGGAAGTGACTAAGCAATGCAATACAGTAATGACAATTGACAGTCTATGAATGAAAACGACTCCCTTCCAATGATATTGTGCGTGATGGGGTCACGGCAATACCATAGATCACACCCCGCACAATACGCTTCGGACAAAGGCTACTTAGCGTTTAACAAATAAATACATGAAAGGTAAACGGGTAATAACACACTGTTACAGGATATCGTGCGCAATGGGGCCACACGGAACGTCTGGGGGCCACAGCTCGCACGGTATACCGCGTCACCCTACAAACAATTACAACCTACAACCAGAAACTTGAATGTCATTGCAAGGAAAGGACAATCATGTGTAGCGAAGGATGTTCTATAACGGTACGGCAAGTGTCCAGTATACAGAAGTCCCTGAAACTGCGCAGTTCTTTGGAGTAATAGGGTACCCTTTGGCCTAGGTGCACCGTGAATTGTGGTAGCAACTAATAGTTAAGAGTTATAATCCAAGGTAACTTATGTCCTGGGTCCTGGCACAATGCCAACACTGGGATTGCAGTACTTCACAACAAGGGGAGAGTTCAGTAAAGACTAGCCTGACTGTGATGCTGGCAGGGGGGCAAGTTCTCCAGTTATTGGCCAAATCAGCCTGTAAGCCAGGCCGGTTGATGCAGCTCATACACTGAGGGGAGTCACTCTCTTAGCAGGCAATAGAGGTGGCCAGGAGGTATAGAGGAGCAATGGGGTCCTGTGCTGCCTGGGTAGGCCCTTGTTGGTGCGGAATGGAGGATAGTTGGTATGCCACCAGGGGGGGAACGTGGCCCAGGGGTTGCGGGACACTGTGGGGCACTGCGAAGGCACCAATTACCTGGATCCTCCTACTGGTTGCCAGCTCCGGCTGGTCAGCGATCGCTGCTGCTGCGGGGCTGAGGGCTCTGGGCGTCGCACACCTCCTGCTTCCAACGGCTGTCGGGGATCCTGTGGCAGCGCTGTCCCGGATTGCGGTGTCTGCCGGCGGCGTCTTGGATGCGGCAGTGTCTTCTCCCAGCGCTCTTGCCTCACCGAGGCTTCTTCGGGTCCCGGCTGTGACTTCTCCCCTCTTCTTCCTCGCGGCGTCTGCAGGACTCGGGCGCCTCTCTCCTCTGTCACGCGCCGGCTGTCAATCACCTCCCGAACACCGGTCTCTCCGCGCGGCACTCTCTCTCTCTGCTCCCGCCGACGACCTCCTTCGCCCCGCCGTCACTCCTCCTCTCCCTTTTCCCGCTCTCCGTCTACCAATCCCTGCGGCGTCTCCCTTCCCGCCTGCCAGGGTTAAAGGTCAGTTCTCCTGCAGAGGTGGCTGCGGTGGGGTTGGTTGCCTGGCAACCCCAGGCTTGAGCGTCCGGCCACCATCTTAGGTAAGGGCAGCACTGGCCACCAATGTCACAACGATGCAGACCCCGAAGGGGCTGTAGAATACAGGGGTAGCCCAATTCTGGAATGCCACAGAGTCAGCGGCAGAATTTGAAAAAAAAATATTTAAAACACTGGGCGGTCCTCTGATTGGATGAGGGAGAGAGCCCTCTCAGCCAATCAGCAGCCGCCTGAATGTGAGGCCTCTGATTGGCTGTTGGCACCTGAAGGGCTGTGGGATGGGGGCACACCGCTATCCCCTGATAGAGACTTCTACCCTGCCCTTCCTTACCTTGCAGTCCTGGTCCCAGAATGACGGAGGCAGGAGGTGCACGGGCAGGTGGGTTTTTAATATACGTGGAGGCTTCATATCCTCTGCCAACTGCAGCCCTTAAACAGAAACGAGACACCGTACATGAGCTTCAAGGGGCCTGATTCAGAGGTGTAAGCAGAAGTGCCAGCAGCAGCATCTATTGCCTTTCTGACAGATTTCGTTACCTAATAGATTCCTTTTGTATTTCTCTGTGAAAGGGACCCAATCAGATATCTCCCTGCAGCGGTGGGCGGTAGAATTTGAAAAAACATTTCAAAAGACTGGGCGGCCCTCTGATTGGCTGAGAGAGTGCTCAGCCAATCAGCAGCCACCTGAATGTGAGGCTTCTGATTGTCTTTGAGCTCTCTTTTGAAAGAGAGTCCAGTCTTTTGAAATGTTTTTTTTTTTTTTTAAATTCTGCCACCCACCGCTGACTCCACCCCCGCCAGCCCTTCAGCCCGCTCAACTACACCGACGCCCTACAGCCCTCTTCCAGCACGCGATGTGGCATTGCATGTGATATCGGGTGCTGTAACAAAGCACTTGGAATGCGATGGGACATTGCATTGCGATGTTGCATCTAATTGCACAAGCGTATGGGCTGGTTCTCCGACCCCTTGCCTGCTTACATCCGGCTATCTAGCCACCCCCCCCCCCCCCCTCGCTTGCACCTCTTGTAATCTGTCAGTCTCCCCTTCCTACTACATTGTAAGCTCCTCCGAGCAGGGCCCTCTTCGGTACTTGTGTAGTTTCACGGCGCCGGAAGTGCAGAGGCTCGCGTGCCGCTATAGCTATGAAACTTGGCAGCCTGCCAGGTAGCGTAGCGCTGCGCGTGCCAAATGTAATGAAGTGTATCGTGTAAAAAACAGACAAACAGGGCTTAAAAACAAACGGGGCTTATAAATCGCACACCCCGGCACATCGCACACCCCGGCACACCGCTGGTGTTCCCAATGTAGACGCTAACTTATTTAGCGTCTCAATTCACACTCCCGGCACTTCGGCTTAGACGCGCGCAGACAGCGTTACGTAGTCAGTCAGAGAGCTATGCAGTTTGCGTAGTCAGTCAGCAGTAGCCCTGTATGAGACACTGAGGTGAATGTGTTCCTGAATCAGCCTCACTATCCACGCCCACCCGAAGCGTGGCGAGCGGCAGCGGTACGCGTCCTACGACCTTTTCATACCCCCACTATCCACGTCGGCGTGGAGTTGAGAATAGAAAGTGTGGCGAGTGCAGCGAGCCACCGAGCCCGAAGCGTGGCGAGCGGACGCTGACACCTGTGAAGCCCGCGAGGGGACGCGGATAGCTGTGAAGGTATCCACGTCCCCTCGCGGGGCTCGCTTCACTCGCCACAACTCGCGAGCTCGGTGGCTCGCTGCGCTCGCCACACTTTCTATTCTCAACTCCACACCGACGTGGATAGTGGGGGTATAAAAGGTCGTAGGACGCGTACCGCCACCCCTCGCGGGGCTCGCCACGCTTCGGGTTGGCGTGGATAGTGGGATTTACACGGTCCACAGCTGTGGCGTCCACTAGTGGCACTGAGGGTGGGTTTCAATAGTGTTCCCCTAGGGCCACCTAAATTTAGATGCTTTCGCGTCTAAATTTATATGTACCCCTTCACCTAAGTAAATCCAGACGCATTTGCGTCTGGGTTTACAAGCCCCAACACCTTTGCGGCTTGCAAGGCGCCTGTATTCTAACGCTTTAGCGTCTGAATCCAGGCTTTCCGGCTTCTTAGCGGCTATCTATGTGACTCGAGATTCAGACGCAGTTGCGTCTGAATCTCGCGTACAGTTTAGAAGCCCCGGCATCGCTGTGCTGGGGTGTCCACTTTAACATACCCCCGTTGTCAGCGGTGCCCAGGCGCTGCCTATTTCACTGTGGAACTACAAGTGCCACAGTGACATTGACCTGTCAGCGCCTGGGCAGCGCTGCTGCTGGCCAGCCGCTACGCTGTTTACGTACAGCTAGAGCGGCACAAGCTCAGTCAGACAGAGCTAGAGCGGCACGCGCACACTCTATCTGAGCTAGAGCGGCACGCGCACGGTTAATCAGAGCCTCTGGCAGGCTGCCAAGTTTCTGAGCCAGAGTGTGCGCGCGGCGGCGCCGTGAAACTACACAAGTACCCCCTCTTCCCTCCTGTTGTCAAAGCTCACTTCTCTTCACATGTCACTCACAGCTCTCCTATACTCCAACACTCAGTGACCATCTTTGTCCGCATACTCATCTCCATCATTGGCATCAAGCCTCTAGTTGTATGTTGATTGAGTCCTCACTACTTACATTTAAGCTGTAATGTGTATTGATCTGTGGCGCTATTTATTTGTACTGTATTTTTGTTATTTATTCAATGTTATGCCAAGCTTTGTCTCCCTGTATTGTTCCTTTGTACGGCGCTGCAAAACACTTGTGGCGCCTTATAAATAAAATTATAATAATAATAAAAAGGGCTGCTCTTGATGCATCTGTAGGTACATACCAGATAAGTGGCGGGTTACATTGCATCGTGGTTGTGGTGCTTAGTACATCACGCCCTGTCTGTACACTATGTGTAACGCTTGCACGCTTGGGAAGTTGCAAAAACCCCTTTCAACTACATGAACGTTGGCGGGATTGCGTTTGGAAAGCATGCACCTCTGAATCAGGCCCAGAATCTTTATATATAGGCAAGTAACACAGCGGATGTCATATGTGTCATATGCCTAGTGCTGAACGTCCGCTGTGCGGTGCAGTAACAGACCAATCCTTGCAAAGAGGTGTTGCCCATAGCAACCAATCACATTCTAGCCACCATTTTGTAGAATTCTCTGAGATGAACAACATCTCTTCTCGTTCTCTTTATAAGGTGCGATAAGTGTCCCATTGGACCCTCCCCAGTTTACCAACATGCAGCTTGGTACATGGGCTACAGGACGGAGGCACGGGTGTCAGCTCAGGTTGTGGGAGGGGTGGGGATTATTACATAGACAGCCAATAGGTCAATCCCAAAAAGGTCAATATGCAAAAGGTCGAGAGAGTCAAAATGTAGACATATAAAAGGTCGACATGAGTTTTTCTAAAAACATGCGACATGGACCCCCAATTAGTGTAACATGTACCATCAGGGCTTCGGGCTCCCTACCAAGCCTAGGCACGGAGAGCGCACATGTAACACTAATTGAGTGTCCATGTTTAGATAAACTCCGTATCCATCTTTCATGTGTCCGCCTTTTTCATGTCGACTGTTTTAGTAGCCTTTTCATCACGGCACGGCTCCAGCACGCCCCTTTTGTGGCGCTGGTGGCCCGGGACCGCCCAGAACAGTGACGTCAGCGGGCCCGGTCCACCCCCGTGCAGCGGCGCCCTGCCCGCCCCTGTTCCTAGAAGGAACACTACTACTGACCATTCCCATGTTGACCTTTCCTATGTCAACCGTTTGACCCTGTCCACCTATTGTACACTGAGCTTTTGGGGTAGTCCGAGGGGACGTGTAAATGCACTGGCACATATGCTCATCCCGGCCACAGCTTACTGTGTCTGGGTAACTGTGGGGGTATAGGTTGGGTGACCGTGAATAAAGGGGACGATTCTGGGTCGCGCGTAGTGATCCCAATTCTGCCCCGTCCCGATGGTCGGGATTTGTGCATGCGCATGTGCAAATCCCGACTGCAAATGGCTGCGGCGAGTTACAGGTGGAGGGTGGTGGCAACGCCGGGCCATGGGAACGCCCATTGTTTTATGGTCGTTCCCATGGAAATGCTGGGTATTTCCACTGGTAAGCGGGCAGGCGCTCTGGCACTCGGTAAACTGCGATCTTTGCAGCTTATAAAGTCAACCAGAATCAGGGCCTTATTCCGGTTCACTCGCAGAGGCAAATTCCTTCTCAAATGGACAAAACCATGTGCACTGCAGGTGGGGCAGATGTCACTTGTGCAGAGAGAGTTAGATTTGGGTGGGGTTTTACTTCAAAGTGAGATCTATATTGCAGTGTAGAAATAAAGCAGTCAGTGTTTTCCCTGCGCAGAAACAAAATAACTCACCCAAATCTCTCTCTGCACAAGTTACATCTGCCCCACCTGCAGAGCAGCATGGTTCTGTCCATTTGAGAAGGAATTTGCCTGAACCAGAATAAGGCCCTCAGTCTCAAAGTGTCATTATCACCAGGGAAGTGTGGCAGTAGGGAACATCAGTTGGGATTTAACTGAAAATACAAGAGTGATGTAAGAGAATCGTCACCTGAAGGGACAGGTTTCGGGGCTACGACTTCCAGAAAGGGGTGTCTGTCATAGGTTGGGGCACGGCGACATTTCTCAACGTCTCCTTCCTGATCAATCATATCGATGATCTCCTGCATCCAGGTGACACCTTGAAGAAATGGGATCAGTAAGGAATAATGTCACAGCTGTGAGTTTATGCTAATGCCAATATCAGTCCTTCCCATGGTGCATAGCTTCCTACGCTCCCTCATCCTGCAGGAGGATCCCATTTTTGCCATAAATCTCCTGCTGCTCTGCATTGTGCTCCTAATCTCCCGCATTCAGCAATTTCTGTCAGGGGTGCCAACAAGGAGTTTCTTTACAAGGTCAGGGATTTTTGGTAATCACTGTGGTTTGCGGTCGTGGAAACCCCTGACACTAGAGAGAGACTGCAGCACATGATCACACACAGAACCTTCAGTATCTGTTCTGTGTGCACTCATCCATAGCATGCTGCTGCTGTTAGCTGTAAAGGTTGCTAATAATATTTCTTTTAAATATTTTTTTTATTTTTATTGGAGCTTAAACAAATAAAGAATGTGTTTGTTATACAACAATGGTGTCTGTGATTAACCAAAATAATAAAAAATTAAATAACAGTATTTCATACATAGGATACAGTGACTAGTAGTCTTTACATTTGTTTGATTAGAGTGGTGTCCATACTGATTTGGCTAATGCTATAATGGTATGGAAAACAGCACATCCAATAAATATAGGTAGTGCATAGAAGCAGTGGCATCCTGAGGGGGGGTGGAGTGGGTACTTTTTATCTGGGCAGTGGGGAGTAGAGAGGACAGGTTGCTGCCACAGCACAGCCTCTCTACCCAGCTCAGCACACTCTGCACAGTGCTGAGCTGGGGAGAGATAGTTGCAGCAGCAGCAACCTGTCCTCTCTCTCCCTAAGTGGGTGTCCCACCAGCCAGATGGTCGGCCGCCCATTCACGGCCCTCACCCCCTGCTAAATATATATATATATATATTTTTTTTTTACAGGGGTGTGGCCACACCCCCTCCTTTTTTAATGGGCCCAGCGGTGCTGTCAGCATCCCTGCATACAAGTTGTAGACCATGGGTCTTCAACCTGTGGCCCTCCAGATGTTGTGAAACTACATGTCCCAGCATGCATTGCCATATTTTTTTCTATAAGAGCATGCCAAAAAACCTCAGGGCATGCTGGGACATGTAGTTCCACAACATATGGAGGGCCACAGGTTGAAGACCTGTGTTGTAGACAGTGCAGTGTTCACAAAATAACATCTAATACACGAAAACATACTTATATGCTTAGGGATGAATTCACACAAGGTCATATTGCATTTGGAATTTATGGCATAGATATCACATTAATCATGTATACTGTGCTGGGTGAGCAGAAAATAAAAATGAGTGAATATATAGTTACAAACAAGAAACCCCATATTGCAGGCAGCAATGATAGTATCAATACGTGTAAAACTTCCCAAAATATCCTAGTATTGATGTTATATAGAAATATCTCACATTTAAGCATAGACACGCCCATATGTGGAGCTAGACACGCCTTTGGGTAGAGTGTGACACGCCCCCCCCCCCCCCCCCCCTAAGGTTCATCCTGCTGTAATCTCCCTAATTCTAGCATGTATGCCCTGGTAGACAAGCACGTGTCTGAGCATGCAAGGACTTAGACGCCCACTTTGTGCATCTTTAGACACAAACCACTGGGCGCACCACGGAACCTCGCAGTACATTTCCGAGACCGTGCATCATACCTGATTTTGGAAATGCTGCCACCAGGATATCCTCAGCGTGTGCTCGGAATTTCCAAATGTCGCTCCAAGTGTCACATGTTTTCTTATCCAGTGGGACGCCCGAAATGTAGCCGACGAGCGGGCGCTGCATCACGTAATTTCCAAAATGGTGCGCGTTCTGCTGGAAAGCCATGGTGGAGAAGAAGGGCAGCTGAGGAGGAAAAGAGTCGAGTGCCAGGTGACCGGGCAGATACGTGGGAGAGGATGTGAAATCAGAATCAGGAAAAGAGCTGGAAGTTGATAATCAAAGAGTAGACTGCCAGGAGCAGAGATTGGTCTGCAGGCACTTCAGCTGGTTTCTATGGAGAGGCTGTATACTCTAGAGCGTATTCCTGGGGCTTCTCCTGCCAAGTCTTACACAGCTTGGGACACTCCACGCCGTGACTTCCCACACTTCCAAGCCAGACTTGTTAGAGTGCTGTGTTCTCAGCGCAAAATTAATAAAACTTGTTATTAAATGAAAATACGCAGCCGCAGAAGATGTATATGTTTTTTAGAAAGGATTTTCCTGTCATCGGACTCATTATGATGAAATGCACCCTAGGTGCCATTACACCCTCCCAGATACAGGACTGGTTGTGACTGGTGGTTAATGTTGCTGCGTGTTACAACATAAATACAAATTTCTACAGGTCAATAAAACTTGCAGGGGCCAAGATTTTGAGCCAAATGTCAGGAACACCTTGTTCCACAGGTGCTGATGCCTATAATGTGGCAGCGGCTGGGGCGTGTAAGAGGAAAAACTCTACCACGATTTGCATTTTAAATAATCTTTCCATAGAATCTGCTTGGTTGCTATGGGCAATTTCACCTTTTTTTATTTGTCACTGTGTGGCAAAATGTGAACTGGCGAGACTGTATGGCATAACATGAAGTGGTGGAGCTACAGGGTGGCACTGATGGGAAATGGAGGGCACTACAATGTGGTATAATGCAGGCATGTTCAAACTATGGCACTCCAGCTGTTGTGAAACTACAAGTCCCATCATGCCTTGCCACAGTTTTGCTATTAGGAAATGCTAAGCCTATGGCAAAGCATGCTGGGATGTGTAGTTATAAAACAGCTGGAGGGCCACAGTTTGGATATGCCTGGTATAATGGGAAATGGAGGGCACTACAGTGTGGCATAATGAAAAAATGGAGGGCATTACAATGTGGTATAATGGGAAGAGGAGGACATTACAGATTGGTGTAATAAAAAATGGAGGGCATTACAATGTGGTATAATGGGAAGAGGAGGACATTACAGATTGGTGTAATAAAAAATGGAAGGCATTACAATGTGGTATAATGGGAAAAGGAGGGCACTATAGTTTATTGTATTGAGATATGGAGGGCACTACAATGTTGTATAGTGTGAAATAGAGGGCACTAGAGTGTGGTACAATGGGAAAGGGACGGCACTACACTGTGGTATAATGTGAAATGGAGGGCACTACAGTGTGGTGTAATGAGAAATGGAGGTCACTACAGTGTGGCATACTGGAAAATATAGGACACTACAGTATGGTATAAGGTGAGGAGAGAGGCCTGTGTTGAGGAGCAGAGAAGCGGTGCAGGCTGGGAACTGGAAGCGGCGGGAGAGCAGGAATTTTCCAAAGTCCCATTGAATCTTTTAACAATTAACTGGTCTTTGTCTTCACCAAGGGATTTCTGGGAAATAACGCCTCTCACACCTCACACCGGCCCTTTCAGTTCCACTCACAGTATATAAACTTTAAAAATCAGTAGCATGTGCCTCTGTATGTGATGAACACAGGAGATCAGAATAGAAATTAGGGTTTCATTTCAAAAATAACTTCAGAGCCCACAGTTACAAAAAATACACACACAGGTTACAGAGAATTGCAGGGAGATATAGAATGGACAAAACATTGTACAAGTCACCTTTCCGAATGTAACAATGTCACAACTCCTAACTCTCCCGATCACAGAGGACAGTCCCGTTAAGTGGACGCTGTCCCACCTGTGGGTTGCAGTGTGCCACAGTCGGAGGAGGGGGTGGGGGGTATACAACTCATAGTAAGGGAAAAGTTAGTATTGCTCCTTGTTGTATACAGACACCCCAGAAAGGCATATATGGGAACCCTGCAGCACAAACATATCACCTGGAACAATGCACAACTTTACAAGAACAGTTTTAAACATTAAGCATTTTAATTATATTATATTTATGGCATTGCATTATATGACATACAAATTAGTGCTCTATTAATCTTATTATTGCTATACGCATGGGGACTATGTAGAAACCGGACCGCCGGACCGGACGTCATGTACAGCAGCACCTGTGTGTTATACAGGGGGATCCAAATTCTCTTCAATGTGAGCTCTGCGGCGCTCCCGCTGCTGCTGCATACCGATGTGCATACCAAGTGACAATGGAGGTGGTGGTCACTGGGCTTCAAGCCCTGAAGGGGCACTGTCATGGTGCCCCTTCAGGGCTTGGAGCCCAGTGACAGCCACCTCCATTGTCTCTTGGAGTTATGCCCATGATCCTGACACACTGCGCACCAGATATGGGTCTCTATATTACACTGCTCTGCCAGTAACAAAAGGTGGGCAAAATTGGGCATAAGACGCTGATGTGAGAATTAGATTTAGTCATTAATTGGATGCAGACAAACATTTACTGTTTAATAGATAGAAATTCAATTTAATCATGAAACCCTGAATCATCGTCTATACTAATAACTGTAAATTCTTGGAGGGTTCTAGTTTTGCTTTTCATATTCACATTTTTGAGAATAAATGAAAATGACAGTGATGGCATTCTACCAGTGGCGTATCCGGGGGAGGGCTGCAGCCCAGTCCAAAATTCAAATAAGGGAGCCACACCCACTGCCAGTGAGTCAGTTTGAAATGGCAGTTGGTGGCAGTTTCTGTGCCTCCCCTATTTGAATTTTGATTTGTACTGCAACCCCTCCTCTGGAACCTCCCCTGCATTCTTCCCAATGAAACTGGAGCAAAGCTGTGTGTTCGGAAAGAAACATGTGTACGCAGATAACAAGATGACCCCTTTCCTCCTCAGAGCTCAGTGCGGAAGCTTAGGCCGCTGTCCTCCATTTTCTTTTTGTACTCCTCATCAAATAAGATGTTCTGCGAAACCAGGAAATGGTTCTTCCAGTCTCCCACGGTTCCTGTAAATGACGATTATGTTAATGATAATGTTACGATCCAGCCAATATCTTCCTCACCAGAGCGCGCCATTTCATGCCCAAAATGGGTGATGACACAAGGCGGTTCTCTAAATTGTCTAAGCTCTTATACTCGTGCTACGGCAACGCTGCGCTGCTGTGATCGCTTTGTTTACTGTGAATAATAAAATGGAAGTAAGGTGTTCCTGTTTGGAATGACTATCTTATGTACTAATGTAAGGGTCTGATAGCGTATGAGAGGTCTGTTTCAGATCTTACGGCATCTAAGGGGCATATGGATGGGTCAAATGACATGATGGGCATTTCTAAGAGTCAGAAGGAGCACATTGAGGGTGGCATATAAGGGACATGGAAAGGGGACTGATTGTGTATAAGGGGAATGCAATGGGTACTGATGGTATTTATGGGACATGTGGAGAATTTTGGTGGCATGTGGAGGATTCTAGTGGCATATAAGGGGCATGTGGAGGATTCTGGTACCACTGCAATAAAGTATGACATACTGCAGCAGACACATAAAAAAGTCCCTCTAACTTTCACCATAAAAGACTGTCTTATGTTCCTAAGAGATCTCTATTCCTGAAAATAATGACTTGCAGATCATATGTCCCTGGCAATGCCACCAAACTATTTTTGGAATCTTCAAGTTTTGGTTTTATTTTAATATTGTGTAACTATACAACTTATTGGCTGCTACAGGTTTGTCACATACCTTTCCGCATGAATGATGAGACGGACATGTCAAACACAGAAGTTGGAAGGGCTGTAAAATTGGCCATTGGGTTCTCCTTCATTGACTTGAACGAAGTATGATGGTGGATCTTCTGCAGAACCTCTTCGGAAAGATCCTTACCCAAGAATCTCATTACTCTCTCAATCTCACGCCGGGGATCCTGTCCAAGGAACAGCTCAGAGTAAAATGTCTAAGACCCATAACTGACAGGGGGAGATGTACTAAACTTTGGAGAGTGATAAAGTGGTGCGAGATAAAGTTCCAGACAATCATCTCATAACTGCCATTTTTCAAACACAGCCTGTTAGGAGCTAATTGGCTGGTACTTTATCCCTCTCTACTTTATCACTGTCGAAGGCTTAGTTCATCTCCCCGTAAAATGTAACCGGCTGCTAATATCTTCATTACCTCGATCATGTCCTCATAGAAGATGTAGAGGATCTGATGTTTGGCTCTTAATTTCCACCATCCGATAACATGGTCAAACCAGCTTCCATAGGGAACTAAGAGAAGATAACTGTATTATCACAATGCGGACAATGAGGTGCCCATTGGGGAAACCACTAACCCCATAGAGTCTATGCCCCAAATAAATATATGCACACAATGAGGGGCATTATAAGGTCACATATCGACCATCTAAAGAAATGGTTGGCCAAGGAAACATTGCAGAGACTAGCTCTAGCCATGAAAGATTTAATGAATGGACAGGCAATGTAGGCTCCCTCTAACCTGGAACGCAAAGGTCTCAATCCCACTTAATTAGCTCAATACTACCTTGAGTGAAGGCCCCTGATTCTCTGACCGATCACGATCAATGATAGCTGCCGATCGGTGTTTGCGATTGGCAGATCAGATCAGGAACTGGGGAAATGTGGTGTAGATGTATGGTCTCCTTGAGATGCCAAAGTCCACCTTTGAAGGCATAGACCACAGGTTCTCAAACTTTGTTTACAGGAGCCAAATTCCGTCTGCCGTAAAGTTCGTCCAGTGCCATGATGATTTGCACTTGTGAGTGGACCGACCCTTTAGACACAGCTTCTCAAACTCGGTTCTCAGGGCCCCACAGGTCATTTTTTTCAGGTCACTGTGAATTTTTAAAATATGACAGTAAATATAGCACAGCGCTCCTGCCAGATGACCTTCAAACACATGACATGTGTGGGTTCCTGAGGACCAAGATTGAGAACCACTGACATAGGGAAGGACATAGGGACACAACTCAAAAGGGAAGGATCCCCACAACTATCTCTTGCACCACTGTGGACGCACCACCTCAGCAAAGAAAGATTAATTCATACATGGAACAGATAATTCAATCATTTTAATCCCGCTAGTGACTACAGTAAGTAGAAGTCACTAGGTACGGTCAGGACATGACACTAAGCGATATCTGAGGAAGGTGAGCTGACCTTCTTCAGCCAGGAACATTGAGAAGAAATTCTCCCAGGTTCCAGGGTCTTGCAACGTCTGATCCATCTTGTGGAAGTAATAATAGGAGACCATGCAGTCTTTAGCGTTCCTCGCCACGTATACAATCTGCAGGTTACAACTTGAATATCAGTCAGACTATAGAGTCAGTGCTTCGGGATAATCGATTATGATAAACAGAATTTGTACACAGGAATCGAAGGAACTGGCCTAGTGATCCATGGAGTGGTGAAAAATGTTTTGCCAGTTGGGTGGCCAAGCACTTGTTAATGATCGTTGGTACAGAGAACCCTCTGGAATGTTTACTATCTGATATAACATACTCAATGGGACCAGGACAGGATGACCATCTATCAAAGGAAGATGGGCCAGTCCGGCCACACGGAGAGACCAGGGTTGGCCAAGTAGCAGGCAGGACTGATTGTTGGTGCTAATCTTCAGGCTGGACTAATAAATGTGTCTCCATCTTATTGGTTCTGGGGTCCCACATTCACACATGGGAACTGGAGACTGGCAGCCAATACACATGGCATGGTTGGGCTTGCTTGGATCTTTAGTTCGTCAGTAAATATCATATTTTTCTACAATCAACGATTATTATTACCATTATGCCTATTACCCTGAGGTTTTGGTATAACTTTTACCAAATTCATCCAGTGCTAGGGCCCACATTAATTTTGCATGCCCGATTCCCCATTTTTTGCATTTCCCACCTCAACATAAAGGCATAGTGTTGATTCCAATTTTAGGGGGACAGACTTAAAAAAAAAAAAAAACAATAAAGAAAAAAAAACACAAAATACTCCAAAATGATTTTGTACACCTCTGTTCTGAAGAAAGTTCCAATAACATTTGGAAAGACCTCCCCCCTCCCACTCCCCGATACAGCTTCCCATCTCCCTCTCACCTTGACGTTCTTTTCCCAAAAGGACGGTGGCATCAGCTTTACAGGCAAATGCGTTTTAAGCAGACGAGGACTCGGCATGGAGTCAGCCAACTTCAGAGCTGGAAAACGTGGCACGCACAGTAGTTACTCATCTGCAGAGCAATAACACACATATATGCAGCACCTACTGTATAGGGGAATTATAAGTGTAGATAAGCCTATTGGAGCTCACTAACAACCATATAAGTATATCATCCAGCCCTTCTTGTGGTGGAACCATTATCTTGGGAACTGGCGTACAATATTGGGTAGATGGAACATATTTTCAGCATTATTATTCCATATAATACATAATTGTGAGGTTGAAAAAAGTAGTTTGTCCATCGACTTCATCCTATATTAAATATACATTTGGAGTTGTCTAGTTGGGCCAAGGTAATCCTAAATCTGACTGCTAATTTTTAGGTAGAAGACCCCATGATTAGTATTCAATATATAACTGACCGGTCCCCCTACATTACCCTGAGGGCTGTATCCCTGGATGTTTTTGTCCGTTAGAAATTTGTCTAACCCTCTTTGTTTTAAATGTAATTATTGAGTCTGCCAATACTACTTCTTCTGGTAGAGAATTCAAACCGAATTGTCCAGACCCTAAAGAAGCCCTTCCTTCTGAGGGTAGGAAATCTCCTCTCCTCTAATCTGAAGGGGTGCCCGCGAATACATACATATAGTGAGCAGAACATTGGAAAAACCAATGTAAAGTCGCTGAATAGTCTGTTGGCCATGTACAATATGGCAACTGTGCACGTGGCAAGTAGGGTGGTCACCATTCCTTACACAAGATAAATCACCCAGCTCTGGTATGGCTGGAAGTCAGGGGAAATTCTGCTACAGGCATTCTTTAACACTCCATACACACTCAACTGGGATCTGTTGGGATCAGATCTGATTACTGATGATCTGACTGAGAAACCAAGACATGTGGACAACACAAGTGTTCATCGTCTGTGGATGGGGACGTTGTCATCTTGGAAGATGCCTCACCTACCAGCAAATACATACTGCAACATGGGTAACCCGTCAGAGCCATTAAGTAACGATAATCATGAACTGTGTCTTCTGAACACATGACTGCACTCTAACCGTAAAAGTTAAATGCCCCCTTCCTAGGTGAACCCACAACCATCAGAAGCAGCTACCGAATGACGATGACCATAATCATCATCATCAATGTCTTTTTGCATCAGACCTCATTCACCCACATGTAGGTTTGGTCTTCACTGGGTAGTCATCAGATAGTGAAGTCAATGCCAAAATCGCAACCTACCTTGCGACAGCATGTAGACACCCCAAGGCCATCATCAATGGTTTAACCATGGGTGGTTGGGTTGTGAACTCATACATGTACCATCCAGAAGCCACATCCACATTTGAATTTAGGCAATGCAGCTATTGGATGGGCAATCGGAAGTATATGGTTAGCAGCCAATGGTTAGCAACACATTTCTACCATACCATTGGATGGAAAATCTTTTCCCACTGTTTCCACGGTTCTGTCTCATCAAGCTCAAGGAGTTGAAAAGTACAAACAGCCTATTTGTATCCATGTTTTGTGGGCATGTGTTCAGCTAATGGGTGTGACCCCAACTCAATGGAAGCCCCATGGTGTGATCATTAAGCACTTACAGGTATGTGCCATATCTATGAATGGCACCTTAACAAAACCAGGCGCCCACATGATCTTCTCCGCGTCCCCTTCATGAAGGATCAGCTCCATAATCTCCTGCATCCAGGTGGTGCCTGCAATGAGATTGCACAAATCATCATGCCATGTTTTCTTCCTGTCACTGCTAAGAATCCTTCCCAATGCCCAGTCCTACCTATTAAACATCTCTCACCTGATTTGGGGTAGGACGCAACCACAATGTCACCGTCCCGTGCCTGGAAGTTGTGTATTGTGTCCCATACATCACATGTGTTCTGGAGCATTGAAACGTCCTTGATTTTACCCAATGCGGGTGTGAAGTTGGACATTTCCTGCAGGAGTTTCTCCATGATTTCTGGATCCATTCTACAGATACAAGATCAAAGGAGATCTGACAAAGAACAGCGGCCATCTACCATGTGACTTCTATTAATAATACAGTGTTTGGCAGCGGGGCGTACACACCAGCAGAATGTTCCAAATGCTGACCTGGGTAGCGTTGCAGGATTCCGGAACATCCATAATTATGGGTATTCAGGAAAGTTTGGGATATATGGAGGAAGACATCCGTTTCCCGTGATGTCACTCTGCACAGTAACAAGATGAAGTGCAGAAGTAACTCCGGCAGCCATCTTGGTTAGGGAATGAAGCCTCCCTGGAGGAGCCATTTTGGAGTATGTGTAGTAGCGCTCTCCCATTATTATACAAATACATTTTGAAGCACTCAAAGTAACTTCTTGAGGTATGTCTCCTTTATTCTTTATACTAAGCGTACCTTACTCTGTCACAGCATAGAGGCAGCCATTTTATTGGATAAATGACGGTTTATACTGCCAATTGACTTGGGACTATTTTCATCACTGAGGCCTAAGACACACAAGGGGCCTACGCCAGTTTTGTGCAGAATACAGAGGTCTGCACTGGGCATGCACACCAAGCCTGCCATAGGAGGCAGAATAGAGGCTGTTGAAATTGTGTTCTCTTAACTTCAACACCATTATTAGACACTAGTGAAAGCCCATCAAAATGACAGCTTCTGCAACGTACTTTCACTTTGAGCTGTGACAGTTTTTACTTTCACTTTGAGCTTTGACCGTCTTTAGCTCAAAAACTCCACCCCACCCCAGTCCCTATCTGCTCCTACCTCCAATCGGTAGAAATCATCAATGGTTTATGGCCAATGTCAAATAGTTTTGCCATCAATGGGGAGAACCAGATGGTTTCCCACCATCGATGTAAAGCTTAAACGAATAGTTTTGTTTTTGCCCTAAAGTGCCGGGACACGGAGCATAGCTCCACCCCTGACACCCACGAAGCCCCGCCCCCGCATTTTGATTGGCCCACAGGCCATTCAATCACAGAAAATGGATGACCATCGATATACAAAAACATTGATGGTCATCCATTGAATAGTTATACATTATCGATGGCCAGTTGCACTTTTGGCATCGATAGCAACCATCGATGGCAAAGGAAATGATGGCCATCCCTACTTCACATCTCCCTCTCTCCATATCCAGGAAGATTGAAACAGCATTTTGGTTTTACTTTCTGTTAAGGAGTAATATGGTCTTTTGCGTGGCCTCTAGTGGTCACTGGTGGCACTTCCCTTCAAAAAGGTGAGGAGGATGTAGTAGCCTTTTATATATAGTGATAGAACAGATGAACATATCCCCAGATTTGCCTTTGTGGGGGTAAGACTCTCGCAGGGATGTTGTAACAGTAGAACATTATATAATGGTGACTTTTTGCTGCCTACATGCTTCTGACTGGCTGTTGTGTATGGAGACACCCAGCTAAGAGTATTTACATCATTACTCAGATCTAAGCACAAATCTCTAATGATGTTTGGAATCCATTTACCTTTCCGGAATGACCAAACTTTTGCCCTAAAATAAACTATAAATACAGCTATGCGAGTCCACCAAATGTAGACCTCCTCTGCCTCCTGGTGGTCACGCAACAGTAAAGCATCTGTGAATGGAGGTCACTTAAGTCCACAGCTAGCAATACGCGAAGTTTGGGAACATGTGTGTTCTAAGACATTGAGGGATTCACATCATACTTGCCTACATTTGAAAACTAGTTTCAGGGAGATTATAGTCGGTAATAGAATTTTGCAAAGCGCCCCATTGAGGGGGCATATCATTCTCCACCCAAAGGGCGTGTCTAGTTCCATATATGGAGAGATTGGGAAAGGAGATTGTGAACGTGGCACCTAGAAGCATGGGTGTGCACTGCTACATTTGAGAGGGATCTTTTATAATGACTTATATCCAAATGTAGATGAGCCCAAAGCAGTTAGTAAGAGCTACTATACTTGGTAAAGTGCTGGGAAATGGCGCTGATGATTCAATTTAAGTTTGTAACTGTATCTATCTCTCACTCCTTTTCCCCAAAAAACGTAACAGTGTAATGTGGGCTAGGTGACATGAGGGAGATTGCTAGACTAATGAGGGAGAGAGGGAGATCGCTGCTATTTCAGGGAGTCTCCTGCAGAATGCAGGAGGGTAGGTAACTATGATGTAACAGTGTAATGTGGGCTAGGTGACATGAGGGAGATTGCTAGACTAATGAGGGAGATCGCTGCTATGTCAGGGAGTCTCCTGCAGAATGCAGGAGGGGAGGTAACTATGTTGTAACAGTGTAATGTGGGCTAGGTGACATGAGGGAGATTGCTAGACTAATGAGGGAGAGAGGGAGATCGCTGCTATATCAGGGAGTCTCCTGCAGAATGCAGGAGGGTAGGTAACTATGATGTAACAGTGTAATGTGGGCTAGGTGCAGGGCATAAAGTGGTCATGCAGAGGTGGGGGAACTCATTTCTGTATGCCATCTAATTAGACCCTCTCCCCTCCCCCCATTAGGCAGAGACAGGGCCAGTGGTAAGGTTTATGGCATCCCCTGCAAACTAGAATGCTTTTCGGTTTCGCAGCGAGCCACCGACCCCGCAGCGTGGGCGAGTGAAGCGAGCCCCGCAAGGGGACTCAGACGCACGGCCGCTGCCGCCGTGAAACTAAACAAGTACCTCTACTTGTCTTAAATGTGTTTTTTTATAAATTTCTTTTAAATTCATCTTAATAATACATTTGTAATACCTTATTGTTACACCTGTTGCATGTATCTAGATATAGCACGGTTCTATCACACCCCAAATTTTCTGAACCGCAGCTACGCACTTCAGCCCCTCCCTAGGCGCCTCTTTAGGACACTCGGTGCCCTTTCTTCTCTTTGTTTTTGCCAATAATATAATAATGTTTACAAACCTTCCCCGGGGCGATTTCCTGGCTGCCAGAGGTAACACAGCTCAGCGAAATGCTTCAGGAGGAAGAGAATACAATCAGCAATAAGAGGGAGGAACGTTTTCTATAACCCGGAGGCCACATCAGGGGCCGCGTCTGTCTTGAATACAAAGTTCCTGTTTATATATATTGGGAACTGGTGACATCACTGATTAACCGTGGAAGTGCCGGCGGAGGAGAGGGAGTGCACAGTGCAGGGAGTACCCACCTTCTACATGAAGCAATCTACATATAAGCAGCTCTCACTGTGGGAAAGTGGAAGCAGCTTCTGATGTTAACAAGCAGTTTAATATTAACATTTAATTGGGATGACGCAGCATTATTCTTCATACAGAAACACAGAATGTGACGGCAGATAAGAACCATTCGGCCGGTCTTGTCTGCCCCCCCCCCCCCCCCCATTTTTTATTTATTTTAAATAAATTCTTTATTTTTATTTTGGAAAGATACAAATACATTGCAGAAACCTACAATGTAACAATGAAACCAACACAATGCTACGTCCTCAGCAAATGAGAGAGAAAAGTAAGAAAGGCATAAAACTTACCATGTGTCCTGCCATGTTCCCTAGTGCAGGGGTTCTCAAAGTCGGTCCTCAGGGCCCCACACAGTTCATGTTTTTCAGGTCACCCAGCAGGTGCTCAGGGGCGTGGAGGGGTGGTAGGCCAGGTCATTTGCAGCCAGCTCAGGGGGGGGCAGAGCCACATGGGTGGTGAAAAGGGGCGGGGCGGGGGCAGAGCCACATGGGTGGTGAAAAGGGGCGGGGCGGGGGCAGAGCCACATGGGTGGTGAAAAGGGGTGGGGCGGGGGCAGAGCCACATGGGTGGTGAAAAGGGGTGGGGCGGGGGCAGAGCCACATGGGTGGCTATTTGTTTGGGGGTATGGCCAGATCAATCACGGCATTTTAGCCTCACCCCTGACATGCAATGCTGTTTTTAAGGCATTGCACTGCGGTGGGCAGGGTTAAAATGGCGCAATTTGTGTCATTTGACCCGCACAGGGCGCCCACAGATCAGAGATACCACAGAGGTGTCTCTGATCTGGTCCCTGACCATCGAATGATTTCTCCCCGCCTGCAGGCGTGAGGCCATTCGCTGGGGGATCGCGCATGTGAGGGGGGGGGGACGGACGGACTTTTATTATTTACGCAGATCTCCGCATTCGGGGCGTCCACAGACAGGCTTCTGCAGGGGTACGCCCAGCGCCTTTATGGGCATGTGTGATTTGTGGGGACAAGTGTAATATATACATCGGTGAAGGTTTAAATTCCATCTAAACCATGGGTAAGGTCGACACAAGCAATCGGTCGACCCTTTTCATAGCGACATATTGCTTGTGTCGACCTTTTGCCCCTGTCGAGCTAAGCCATGTTGATCGTTTTAAGGTTAGTTAGACCATCGGCAGCGTTAGACGGAAGAAGCATCAGTGGCTGCGGTGATTGATGCACTCACGGCGTCCACCTCTTCATCAGGAGTCTTAATGCATCACTGGGTGGGGCCGCGCTCCTCTGTGTAAGGACGGGGTCACCAGTTATCTCTCACTGCACTTTCCCTTACTCTGAATAGATCCAGCTGCACCCGCACCTGGCACACTAGGTGGTCAGTAGGCACCATCGGTGGTCAGTGGGTGGCACCGTGTAAGCGGGCAGTTGTATCCTCATAACTGGGGCCCTTATTCTTGTTCGTGCGGTACGGCCCGCGTGCGGCCGTACCGCCGATGTTTTTACACTGCACATGCGCAGAGGTCAATCTGCGCATGTGCAGCCCCCTTCGCCGCAGACGTATTTCGTCCGCCGCAAAGGGGGCGTATAGGGGCGTGAGAGGCATCATGCCCTCATTTCCCTATGTGTACGCCCCGCGTTTCATGGGCGTTCCCATGCAAACGCGGGGCGTACGCATGGTAATGAGGCCATGACGCAACTCATGGGGGCGGAAAGCTGACGTCGCCGGATGTCAGCTTTCAGCCCCCATACAAGCTACCACACGGACGATTGTCCGTGTGGTCTCAGCTTGCGGGAGCTGCCGCGGCGTGCGGACCTGCCTTCGATGGTCGACGACCATCGAATGCAGGGGGCGGCTCCCACCATGGTGGAGGCGTACGCATATGCGGCTCGACCGCACCAACCAGAATAAGGGGTGCGGAAGCTCAGTCCGCTCCCCTCCATCCGCTTCTTGTATTCCGCTTCGAACACAGTGTTCTGGGACTCTGAAAAATGCGTCCAATCCCCGACTTCCCCTGATAAAAATAATCCAAAACACGGCATGAGTGACACACGGATACGGCACAGAGAGCAAACGGGATGGACCAATGGACCAATACTAATCCTCCTGCGTCCCTTCCCGCAGACTGACCCCCCCCTTACCATAATTCCAAACCAGCCCGAGGCCGCACAGCATGGCACCATATTCCCCAGAGCAGTGGTTCTCAAACTCGGTCCCCAAGGCCCCACACAGGTGCGCTGTGTATCAACTGTTACATTATATAAATCCACAGGTGACCTGGAAAACATGACATGTGGGGACCTGAGGACCAAGTTTGAGAACCTGTGTCCTAGCTGATCAGCCCACAGGCTTGTAAAGGTGACATGGATCACAGAGGAGCCATCCAATTGGAAATAGGCTTGCAGTAAATTGGTAAAAGAGGTATGCGTGTGGGGGTATTTACTTCTATAAAATGTTTTCACACTGTCTGCCATTTATATATACAGTGATCTACAATTTCCAATGGGCCCTGGATGCCAGGGCATGCTGACACTTATGGTTCTCCAAGTGCCCTGGTAGCTGTTAAATGTTGGCCTAGCTGGGCTTGTTGCTTGCTGTAGTGAGTATAATATAAAACACAGCCACCACACCCGTGATAACAGCATAGGGCTGGTTGTACCTAGGACTAGACATTTTGCGATAATGCTGGTTACACCTTGGGGCAGGGCCAGCACCACCACTAGGCAGCTCTCGGCCACTGGAGGACGGCAGTTCGCCCCTCGCCCCCCGCATGGAGGTGAGCGGAGGTGCTGGCAGGAGCAGGCAGGGGTGTCCGTGCTGCGGGAGTACCAGTGCTGCTGCTGTGTCCATGCCGCCATCTGGCAGGAGCGGGCAAGGGTGTCCATGCTGCAGGGGTACCTGCAGCGCTGTGTAGTAAGGTGGCGGCGGCGGGGTCCCTGCAGTGATTAGCAAATAACTAGCGCTATCCGTGGCCGGGCGGTGGCGTGGGAAGCGCTGCTGGGTTTGAAAACACTTGCCGCACGCGGCACGCTGATTGGCTGAGATTCAGCATGCGGCAAGTGTTCTAAAAATCAGAAGCTCTTCCCGCACCACTGCCCGTCCGCTAGTTATTTGCTAATCACTGCAGGGACCCCGCAGCCGCAGACAGCTTAATACACAGTAATACATGCAGCCGCTGGTCTTCACATCCCCTTGCGTGCAGCCGCTGGTAATCACATCCCCTCTCATGCATCCGCTGGTCAACACATCCCCTCGCATGCATCCATTTGTCAACACATCCCCCGCATGCAGCTGCTGGTCAACACATCCCCCCCACATGCAGCCGCTGGTCAACACATCCCCCCCGCATGCAGCCGCTGGTCAACACATCCTCTCGCGTGCAGCCGCTGGTCAACACATCCCCTCGCATGCATCCGCTGGTCAACACATCCCCTCGCGTGCATCCGCTGGTCAACACATCCCCTCTCGTGCATCCGCTGGTCAACACATCCCCTCTCGTGCATCCGCTGGTCAGCACATCCCCTCTCGTGCATCCGCTGGTCAACACATCCCCTCTCGTGCATCCGCTGGTCAACACATCCCCTCTCGTGCATCCACTGGTCAGCACATCCCCTCTCGTGCATCCGCTGGTCAGCACATCCCCTCTCGTGCATCCGCTGGTCAGCACATCCCCTCTCGTGCATCCGCTGGTCAACACATCCCCTCGCGTGCATCCGCTGGTCAACACATCCCCTCGCGTGCATCCGCTGGTCAAAAATCCCCTCGCGTGCATCCACTGATCAACACGTCCCCTCGCGTGCATCCGCTGATCAACACGTCCCCTCGCGTGCATCCGCTGGTCAACACATCCCCTCACGTGCATCAGCTGGTCAACACATCCCCTCGGGTGCATCCGCTGGTCAACACATCCCCTCGCCTGAACTGCATCCTCTGGTCAACACATCCCCTCGCCAGCATCCGCTGGTCAACACATCCCCTCGGGTGCATCCGCTGGTCAACACATCCCCTCGCCAGCATCCGCTGGTCAACACATCCCCTCGCGTGCATCTGCTGGTCAACACATACCCTTGCGTGCATCCGCTGGTCAACACATCCCCTCGCGTGCATCCGCTGGTCAACACATCCCCTCGGGTGCATCCGCTGGTCAACACATCCCCTCGCCTGAACTGCATCCTCTGGTCAACACATCCCCTCGCGTGCATCCGCTGGTAAAGACATCCCCTCGCGTGCATCCGCTGGTCAACACATCCCCTCTCGTGCATCCGCTGGTCAACACATCCCCTCGCGTGCATCCGCTGGTCAACACATCCCCTCGCGTGCATCCGCTGGTCAACACATCTCCTCTCGTGCATCCGCTGGTCAACACATCCCCTCGCGTGCATCCGCTGGTCAACACATCCCCCCTCGTGCATCCGCTGGTCAACACGTCCCCTCGCGTGCATCCGCTGATCAACACGTCCCCTTTGCGTGCATCCGCTGGTCAACACATCCCCTCGCGTGCATCTGCTGGTCAACACGTCCAGCAGGAGATGGGTGCTGTGGCAGAAGCAGAACTAGTGGCGGTGCTAGGGGGCACCAGCCAAAATTTTGCCTAGGGCATCAAATTGGTTAGGGCCGGCTCTGCTGGTAGGCAAGGGTTGCTGTGCAGGAAGAAGGGTAATGGGTTAGGGGTGCTGACATGCTGGGAGAGGTGTTGGTTGCTGTGTTGTGCTGGAACAAGGGTGGTGAGTGTGGCGAGATGGCATACAGGGATGGGTGCTCTGCTGTGATCTGTGCTGTGCTTGAAGAGGGGTTTTAAATGAGGGGTGCTGTGCTAGGTGAGGGGTGGTGGATGCTACATAGTAAGAGGAGAGTCTGGGGTCCTGTGTTGTGAGGGTAGACATATATATATATATATATATATATATATATAATGCCTTCTGTGGTAGGGCTGTAAGGGACTTTACCCTAACATCTTTTTTTTGTTTACCACAGTATGCTGTATTGGGATGAGGGGTGCTGTGCTGTGAGTGAAGAGATGGGCTGTGATGTACTGTGAGCAGTGTTGTGCTGTGAGGGGTAATATGTGGAAAGGGGATGCTTTGAGGGAGAGGGGTTCTATACTGCAGTGGTTATGGGGTGCTGGGTACTTCTTTACTTTCACGGCGCCAGCATGGCGCCGCACGTACTTCCGGGTTACGCTCGCCACTAACTAAGTAAAATAAACTAAGTTAACGCCATGCCAACATGGATAGTTCATACCTCCACTATCCATGTTGGCATGGAGTTGATTTTAATTAGCGTGGCGAGCGTAGCGAGCCACCGAGCCCGCAGCGTGGGCGAGCGAAGCGAGCCCCGCAAGGGGACTCTGACGCGCGGCGCCATGCTGGCGCCGTGAAAGTACAGAAGTACCGGGTGCTGTAATGTGAGAGGTGCTGTACTGTGATCAGTGTTATGAGGGTAGAGCAGTGATGTGCTGTGAGGGAAGCTATACTGATAGGGGTGCTGTACTGACAAGGGTGGTGTAATGGCTGATCATAAACTTGGGCACCAGCTAAATGAATGCGTAGGGCACCATATTAGTTAGAGCTTGCAAATATATACATACAGATGGAGCCGGCTTTATCATTGCAGGGGCTGGTGATGGATTCGCCACGCGCCAGCCCCCGCCAGGGGATGCGCGTGTATGAGATACGCATGCGTCCCTTTACAACGGAGCTCCGCCTCGCCGCCGGTCCCCTCCACATTCCTCCACCTCCCCGCTCCCCCCACCTAACTCCGCCCGTCTCCCTGAAGCAGAGGGTTCCCGTCCCCCACCGACGGTAAACTGGGACGCTCATGCGTGTGGGACGCTTGTGCGTCCCATTCAGATATAGCATTCGCTCGCCAGTGGGGGGCGGTCTGGCGTGCACCAACGCTGGACGAGCGATACTACGGGCCTTATTCTGGTTGGTGCGGCCGACCGTACGCGTACGTTCCGGGTTTTTTAATGATCTGCGCATGCGTACCATCTCCAATGCGCAGGCGCGAACACTCCACAACGCTTACGGACGGGTCTCTACGTGCGAAAAAACCTGTACGCGAGAGTACGGGCATTGGGGGCGGCATAGGGGCGTGATGAGGGGAGCGGCCGAAATAATGAGGGAAAATGGGCGTAAATATGGGCGTACACGGGGGTGTGCACCAAAAATGAACGGTGCTACTACCGCACGATCGCCTAAAGCACCGTTCGTTTCGGACACAAAACAGGCGCCCGCCAACCGCCAGCTCAGACCACCCCTACAGATACCGCATGCCAGCGTGCGCCTGGGTTTGCTAATTAACGCTGATTACTACTCAAACACATACACCTGAATGTAATAAGCAATGCTGCAGTCTATTAAGTCCAAACCATGATTTCACTACCTGCAAGCCACACACACAGCACGCAAACACATTGGAAGCTTATCTTTCTATACTTCTCGACATTTAAAGGTTTGTTTAATTTAAGGTACGAATCTTTTTAAGACCTGCTTATATATGCTAAGGTAGGTATTTGTTAAACAGTTATACACATTCACTACGTGCTTTCATAGACTTTACACAGTAGCACACTCAATCTACACAAGTCGACATGTGTCAACGTGTTCACTCTAATACAAACATAGGTTTTGTATTTATGATACAATAACATAAACCACATCTAACACCTACAATGTTTTAAGCCCATGCCCACTATTTTGCACACAATCTTCAATTGAGTTAATAGAAAACAATAATTGAATAACAATTAGAATAATTAATTAATTGTCTGAATTGTAGTTGTAAGGCAAGATTTGCAGGTCCATATATGTGAAGGGTATGCCAGCGTGCACGGACGTACGCTCACTCTCACGAGCGGTGACATAAGCTGTGTTTTCCATTGAAAACAATAGGGACCCGTTCGTGCAAGCTGGCGTACGCTCAGATCTCCGCAAGAAGTCGGTGGGAAGACGGACGAAAGACGTCCGTAAACGGCGCCGTACGCTCAGTTGTACGCCTGTTGTCTGAGTGCAAGGGCTGAGCCGTCCGCGTACGTTGCCGTACGCTCATTTGTACGCCACTCCCCTTCTACGTTATTTCTGCCCGTACGTAAGCGGCTGATTTGTGGGTGGACTTAACCCCAACGGCCGCGTACGGAGAGCGTACGCTAATAGTGAACGTACGCACGTTTGGCCGCTCCGATCAGAATAACCTCCTACATCTGAATAAGTCAGTGAAAAATTAATTTTTGGGATGTTAGAGTAACTGTTGACAACGGTCAACTAAATACTACAGTATTTACTAAACCCACTCCAAGCTAATAGTCATTTAGGTGATTATTTTTTTTAAATCTAGTTTAAGCTGAGCGCTGACACCAGAGACTGGAGCTGGGGTCTAAACCTTGCCGGAGCCAGAAGCAGACAGCTAGAGATGGGAGCCTGACCCTCAAAGCTGCCTGAAGCTGACACCAGAAGCAAGAGCCAGGAGGTATGAACCTTGCACTAGCCGGAAGTTGACCTCTAGAAGCAGGAGCCTGGAGATGGGATCTGACCCTCGCAGCTGCCGGGAGCTGGCAACCAGAAGCGGGAGCCGTGCAGAAGCCTGGAGCTGACAGACAGAGGTAAGTCGGGAGGTCTAGCGTAGCTTAGGATGTGGCAGTATGGCCCTCTACATCACAAGCTGCTTCACACCACACTTGCACCAATGTTACATAACTCCATCTTTCTCTATCTGTCTCTCTCTCTATCCACCCCTCCATCACTCTTTTCTTTTCTTTCCCTTCCTTTACACCTGATTTCTCCCTCCTCTATTTCTCCTCTCACTTTTTCGCTCTCCCTCTCCTCCTCCCCCCTTCTCTCTCTCTCCCCCTCCTTGCTTATCTCCTCTCTGTCTCCCTCCTTAGCCTCTCTATCTCCCTCCCTCTCATCCTCTCTTCCTTTGTTTCTCTCTCCATTTCCCTCTCCCCCACTCTTTCTATCCCCCTCCTTTCTCTCCCCCCTCTTCCCCTTCTCTCCGCCTCTCTCCCTACCCATTCCCCTCTATCCCCCCTCCACCCTTCCCCTCTTTCCCCCCCGTCCCCTCTTTTCCCCGTCCCCTCTTTCCCCCCTCCTCCTTCCCAACTATCTCTTTCTGTCACCTCTTTCTTTCCTGTCATCCAATGCCTCTACTTGCCATCCTCTGTCACACATTGCCTTCCCCTGGCATCATCCACTTACTACCTCTTTTACTCTCTCCCTGAGGTCACCCACTGCTTCTCACTATCACCCTTTGTCTCTCTCTGTAAACAACTACCCTTCTATCTCCCACTATCCCTCCCCATCGTCCACTACATCACCCTCTACCTTTCCCCGGTGTGACTGTCACTATCTCCCCATTTCCCTCTCTCTCCTGTCGGTCTCTGACTTTTTCAGACATCACCCTTTGCTTCTTCCTGTCACCTTTTCACTGTCACCCACTGCATCTCATTCCATTTGAGACCACACCAATGTGAGGTCATGGCCACTGTTCCAGTTCTTTTATTGTTTGCACTGGGAGCCGAATTGCCAAGAAACAGTCCAATTGTTTTTGGCTGGAGGGATCAAAATTTCTATTTACGCCACTGAACCCCCCCCCCCCTACACACACACACACACACACACACACACACACACACACACACAGCCCAACCCTAACCATACTCGCACCCCTGCGGCCTAACCTTAACCCTACTCATATCCCTCACAGGCCTTACCCTAACTACAAAAATGACCAAACACACCCTAACCATACACCCCCGCCCCCCTGCAGCCTAAACCTACTTCTACACACAACTCAGCCTAACCCTAATAATAATTCCCCACAGCCTAGCTATAACCATACAAATACCCCACTGCATATATCTAAGAGCCCGAAAACTAGGCAAATGCCTGGGGGCATGCACGGCTCGGCTCAGCTTCACCCCTGCTTCCCACTACTGCTCCCAGCCTGTCCCCTTATCCACACTACTACTCCAGCCTGCCCCTGCTTCCCACTACTGCTCCTAGCCTGTCCCCTTATCCACACTACTACTACTACTACTCCAGCCTGCCGCTGCTTCCCACTACTGCTCCTAGCCTGTCCCCTTATCTGCACTACTACTACTCCAGCCTGCCCCTGCTTCCCACTACTGCTCCTAGCCTGTCCCCTTATCTGCACTACTACTACTCCAGCCTGCCCCTGCTTCCCACTACTGCTCCCAGCCTGCCCCTGCTTCCCACTACTGCTCCCAGCCTGTCCCCTTATCTGCACTACTACTACTCCAGCCTGCCCCTGCTTTCCACTACTGCTCCTAGCCTGTCCCCTTATCTGCACTACTACAACTACTCCAGCCTGCCGCTGCTTCCCACTACTGCTCCCAGCCTGTCCCCTTATCTGCACTTCTACTACTCCAGCCTGCCCGCTTCCCACTACTGCTCCCAGCCTGTCCCCTTATCTGCACTACTACTACTCCAGCCTGCCCCTGCTTTCCACTACTTCTCCTAGCCTGTCCCCTTATCTGCACTACTACTACTCCAGCCTACCCCTGCTTTCCACTACTGCTCCTAGCCTGTCCCCTTATCTGCACTACTACAACTACTCCAGCCTGCCGCTGCTTCCCACTACTGCTCCCAGCCTGCCCCCTTATCTGCACTACTACAACTACTCCAGCCTGCCGCTGCTTCCCACAATTGCTCCCAGCCTGTCCCCTTATCTGCACTACTACTACTCCAGCCTGCCCCTGCTTCCCACTACTGCTCCCAGCCTGTCCCCTTATCTGCACTACTACAACTACTCCAGCCTGCCGCTGCATCCCACTACTGCTCCCAGCCTGTCCCCTTATCTGCACTACTACAACTACTCCAGCCTGCCGCTGCTTCCCACTACTGCTCCTAGTCTGCCCCCTTATCTGCACTACTACAACTACTCCAGCCTGCCCCTGCTTCCCACTACTGCTCCCAGCCTGTCCCCTTATCTGCACTACTACTACTCCAGCCTGCCCCTGCTTCCCACTACTGCTCCTAGCCTGTCCCCTTATCTGCACTACTACAACTACTCCACCCTGCCGCTGCATCCCACTACTGCTCCCAGTCTGTCCCCTTATCTGCACTACTACTACTCCATTCTGCTTCTGCTTTCCACTACTGCTCCTAGCCTGTCCCCTTATCTGCACTACTACAACTACTCCAGCCTGTTACATAGTTACATAGTTACATAGTAGGTAAGGCTGAAAAAAGACTTGCGTCCATCTAGTTCAACCTGGTATAGATATCCATTGCTGATTTGGTAGGTTCTGGTATTTTACAGACAATTTATATTTCTTATTTGTACCCATGGAAGTTTTTCTCAAGTAAATGTTTGTCCAACTTTGCCTTGAACGCATTTAATGAGCCAGCCGTTACCACCTCTCTGGGAAGAGAGTTCCAGAGTTTGACTGTTCTGACCGTAAAGAAATTCTTTCTACTAGCTGAATGAAATCTTTTTTCTTCTAATCTATACTCATGCCCTCGTGTCCTAGATTCCTTTCTAGTAGAAAAGAGGGTGTGTGACAGTTCCTTATATTGGCCCTTGATATACTTGTACATGTTGAGCATGTCTCCCCTTAAACGTCTCTTTTCTAATGTAAATAGTCCCAAATTGCTTAATCTCTCCCCGTAGCTTAAATTCTCCATTCCCCTAATAAGCTTTGTTGCTCGCCTTTGGACTTTTTCTAATTCTATGATGTCCTTTTTATAGTGTGGGGTCCAGAACTGCACTCCGTACTCGAGGTGAGGTCTCACCAATGCTTTATATAGTGGCATAATTACCCTTGAGTCCCTAGTTTCCATTCCCCTCTTAATACATGCCAGAATTTTGTTGGCCTTTTTTGTAGCTACATTACAATGGGCACTACATCCTAGTTTGCTGTCTATTTGGACTCCTAGATCCTTTTCAAGTATGGAATTACCAAGTTCCTCTCCGCTAAGGTTGTAACTTGCACTGTGGTTGTGTCTCCTAAGGTGCATAACCTTACATTTATCTACATTGAACCTCATCTTCCATTTTTTTGCCCACTCATCTAGAATTGCAAGATCATTTTGAAGCATGGTGACATCTTCTGATGATTTGATGACTTTGCTAAGTTTTGTATCGTCCGCAAAGATGGATACATTACTGAGTAACCCTATCCCAATATCGTTAATAAAAATGTTAAACAAAATGGGCCCCAAAACCGAACCCTGGGGCACTCCACTTAGTACCGGTATCATATCTGATACGGCACCATTCACAACCACTCTTTGTTCTCTATTACATAGCCAATTCCCTACCCATCTGCAGATATTTTCACCCAATCCTAGGTTCTCCATTTTATTAATCAATCTCTTGCGTGGGACAGTATCAAATGCTTTAGCGAAATCTAGAATAATCACCTCTACAGCATTTCCATTATCGAGGTTTTTGCTAACCTCTTCATAGAACCCTAGTAGATTAGTTTGGCATGAACGATTTTTCACGAACCCATGTTGATTAGTACTGAGTAGACGGTGATGATCTAAATATTCCTGGATACCATCCCTTAAAAATCCTTCAAATAGTTTACCCACAATTGATGTTAAACTAACGGGTCTGTAATTAGCGGGATCTTCCTTTTTTCCTTTTTTGAATATTGGCACTACCTCTGCTATTCTCCAATCTTTTGGTACTATACCTGATGATAGTGACTTGCTAAAGATATATGTAGGGGGGTAGCTAGTTCATCCCTTAATTCCATTAATACCCTCGGATGAATCCCATCTGGCCCTGGTGACTTATTTGTTTTGAGTTTGCTTAGCCTCAGTATTATTTCCTTCGGTGTGAAATCCACAATGAGATCTGGCTTATTTGTCCCGTTTGTGGTAAATGTTCGTTCCACAGTCTGCTCTCCCTTAGTAAATACTGATGAGAAGAACTCATTTAACAGTTTTGCTTTTCCCTTGTCCTCAGTAAAACTTTTTCCACTAGTATCAGTTAGTGGGCCTATGTTTTCCTTAATTAAACGTTTACTATTTATGTATTTAAAAAACTTCTTTGGGTTGGTTTTGCTTTCAGTGTCTATGCACTCTTCATATAATATTTTAGCTGCTTTGATTACCCCTTTACAAGTTTTGTTTGATTCTTTGTATTTTGCGAACGCCTCCTCATTCAAGTTATTTTTATTCAATTTAAAGGCTCTGGTTTTATTGTTGATAGCTGACCTTACTTCTTTGTCCAACCATGGTGGCTTTTTTTTGTTGAATTTACCTTTAGTTACTTTAGGAATGTATTCAATAGTTAGTGAATCAAGCACCTTTTTTAGATAACCGTTTCCCACCCAATTCCTGTTAGGGCTTCCCTGAATAATTCAAAGTTCGCTTTTCTGAAGTTTAGTATATTTGCAGATCCTTTTTGATGTAATTTACTGAAGTTGATTTCCAGTGAAACCATATTGTGATCACTGTTCCCTAATTGTTCAATTACTTTTGTGTTTGAAACTAAGTCTGTGTTATTTGTTAATACTAAGTCCAAGAGTGCCTCATCACGAGTTGGAGTTTCTACCGTTTGTGTAATAAACTGGTCTTTAAGTAAGCTTAAGAACCCATTGCTTCTTGCTGATTTACCTGTTTCGTTTTCCCAATCAATGTCAGGTAAATTAAAATCCCCCATAATTAATACCTGACCCTGATTTGATGCTTGTTTGATTTGGTTTTAAAGAAGAGACTCTTCCCTTTCGTTTATATTTGGTGGTCTATAGCATACCCCTATTATAAATTTTTTTTTTTTATTATTGTCGGTTATCTCTGCCCACACTGTCTCCGAGTTGTCTTCTTCCAGGTCTGTGCTCATATTTTTCTCACATGATGTTAAGTTATTATTTACATATAGGCACACACCCCCGCCCCTTCTATTTTCCCTGTCTTTCCTGTAGAGTGTATATGCCTCCATGTTTAATGCCCAGTCATGCGACTCATTACACCATGTTTCTGTAATACCAATGATGTCGTAGTCGTCCCTACTGATCACCGTTTCAAGCTCCCCGATTTTACTCACTAAGCTTCTTGCATTAGCCAGTAAGCATTTTAATTTATGTTTATTTTTAGATATGGCTCTAATATTGTGATTAGTTTCACCCCAGGACCCATTTGAATTCTTTACTAGCTTCCTCTTTCCCCTCTCCCCTTCAATAGACTCTCTACAGGCCTCCCCACCATGCACACTGCCTGCCCTGGGAATTCTTCCTCTGTCCTTCCCTCCTTCCCGTATACTAAGATCATCTGTACCTAAGAACTGTAATGGGGTAACGTGACTGTTACAACATAACATTTTATTACATGACATTCCTGATGCACCCTGAGAGTTACCCCCAATTATACCCTTGTTATGTCCCAGGAATTTGTCTATGTCCCCCCCCCCCCCCCCCCCCCCATCTCCTTCCCCCATATGATTCCTGATCCCAGTCCGGCTTCTCTCCCTGATGGTCCCATAATGTCTTGCTGCCCCCACCCCCCCCCCGTCGCCTAGTTTAAAATCTCCTACAACCCTCTAACCATCCTTCCCCCCAGCACCGCAGCCCCCTCCTCGTTCAGGTGCAATCCATCACGGCAAAAAAGATGGTGCCTGACCGAGAAGTCCGCCCAGTGTTCCATGAACACGAATTCCTGTTTCCTACACCAATCCTTAAGCCACACATTTACCTCCCTGATCTCCCTCTGCCTCCCTGAGCTAGCGCGTGGCACTGGTAATATTTCAGAGAAAATTACCCTAGATGTCCTCGCCTTTAATTTCTTACCTAATTCCCTATACTCTTTCTTGAGGACATCCCACCTACCATTGACTTTGTCCTTGGTGCCGATGTGCACCAAGACCGCCGGGTTGCTCCCAGCCCCTCCCAACAATCTGTCGACTCGGTCCGCGATGTGCCGTACCCGAGCACCCGGGAGGCAACAGACCGTGCGGCGATCGCGGTCCCGATAGCAGATTGCCCTGTCTGTTCTCCTAATGATGGAATCCCCTACCACCACTATCTGCCTTGGTACCTCAGTAACTGTCATCCCGTTTGAGCTAGAGGGACCGCTCCTCTGGTTGCTAGAGGGAGCCATCTCCTCCAGCTCCGTCATTTCGTCTCTATCCTCCCCCGAAACTTCATCCAACCGGGCAAATTTGTTCGGGTGTGATAGATCCGAGATGTCGTTCCTGTCCCTCCTGTCCCTCTTGTTTCCCCTTCTAACCGTGACCCAGCTGGCTGCCTGATCCTCCTCCTCTACCAGTGACCCCATCTGCAACTCCTCCACTGTTTTATTTATGCTTTGCTCAAGATTGTAACTGTCTCTCAGTCGCTGAACGGTCCGCTCTAGATCAGTGACCTGGGCTTCCAGGGCGGACGTTCACTCACATCTCGTGCAGATGTATTCGCACTGGGACTCTTGCTCCAGAAAAAAACAGAAACAGAATGGACAGAAGCCTCTTGCAACCTGGTTTAACCCCTTCCTGGATGCCACTCCTTCTTGGATATAACTCTGCACTTATTAAAAATGGCACTTAGAATAAAATGGCAGTTCAAAATTCACAAGTTCATTACATTCACTTGCCCCCTGCTGTTCTTATACTGCTGCTACTAATCAGCTACCCACCTGAGCAGATAACCACTCCCACCTTCAGCAAAAGTCTGAGCAGATAACCACTCCCACCTTCAGCAAAAGTCTACTAAACACACCACTCCTTCAGCACTATACTGAGCAAGTTGCAGGGGTGTGCAAGTTGCAGCAGCCAGGTTTGGCGTGGTTATACCTTTATATCTCTTTTTGTACATTTATTAATATATAGATGTTTGTTGACCCAATTTGAGTATATTCTACAGTCCAACATTCAATGAAGCAGAGGAAGATGTCACCCAAATATATGTTTATTGAAAAGGTTCTTCCAAAGATTGGCACAAATAATACGGCTGATAGTACCGCAGTCAGAATTGCATAGCAGAATTACTCAACACGTTTCCTCCATAAAGAACTTCGTCAGGGGCATAACATCTACAAGCATACATGAATGTTGAATCAGTTACAAAAAATCAGTTAATTAAAAGAAGTGAAGTCATGCTACAAGAATGATTATTTACAGCATCCAGTGAATTTAACAAATAGCAGCTCCTAACTGTCATATTATAGACTGGGTTTGAAAAATGACAGTTAGCAGCGGGGATTCAGTATGAAATCCCAGCGGTCGGGATCCCGGCGTTCAAAATCCCGACGCCGGAATCCTGACCGCCGAAATCCCGACAAGGGGGGAACGTGGATCACCGCTGCGCTCGCCACGCAGCAGGCCTGGTGCCTCGCTACGCTCGGCACACTAATTTATTCTCCCTCCAGGGGTGTCGTAGACACCCACGGAGGGAGAAAGTGTCGGGATTTCGGCGGTCGGGATTCCGGCGTCGGGATTCTGAACGCGGGGATCCCGACCACCGGGATTTTAACTGCATCCCAGCAGCGGGTTGACTGCAGCATTGTCACTTTCCACTTTATCACTTCTCCCGGTTGTATCGTATGACCGTAGCCGATCTGAAGACGGGTAAGTTGTGTAAGCGCACATATACTGTAGCAGCGGGCCCCCAGTATAAGCTATGTGCACACACAGTGGGATTTACCTGATCCTCTGCGCTCCGTGTTCTCCCCTCTCCTGGGATATGTGATTGCTGTTCCTGGTCTCCGCCTTCTCCTATGCTGACATTATTCTCCTGTATTCATTTATAGTAATCACCTCGGTGTGTAACCTGTATTTTTTTTTAAGAGGACCCCCACCAGTTGCCAGACAGTCCCTGTTATATAGAACATGTAAACAATAACAACCAAGCCCCACACATGCTGAGTACTACTGCTGCCGCCTACCTTATCTTCCCCCAGCAGGCCAGCACAGCGTCAGTCCCCGGCCCCCCGGCCATGTGCGGTAGCGGGAGGGCTGCTCATCTCTCAGCCCCCCGAATTGTCGGATTCGGAGGCTCACAGCAAGAGGGAGCAGGGCTGGCATACCCTCACTGTTGAGGCGGCGCCTGTCATTCCCCGGCACCTCCGCGTGTGTGTGATGCGGAGAACCCCCAGCAGGACCACAGTCATGTGAGCCGGGGGAGGCGGGCACGCTGAAACTGCTGAGTCCCCCTGCAGGGCATCACGGAAACAGTTAACGTTTTCCAGGTCTCCTCACAGAATCACAAGTGAAGTAATTATCTCCACCTGTGGACCTTTTAAAATGTGTCAGCCAGTAATGAGTGCACCTGTGTACCTGCGAGGTGAGATGGAAAACTTGATCTGTTGGTAGCTCTTGAGGACTGGAGTTGGCTGCCCCAGATCTAGACCGTAGCAAAATCAATGTAAGATCTTTGAACTGGGTAAAGCTGGCGTACAAAGAATACAAACAGCAGGGTATAGTGATCCCAGCCACACAGTTCTAGGAGGGAGGATAGGAGTAGTGGTGCGGAGCAGGGAGAGAAGATCGGAGTAGTGGTGCGAAGCAAGGAGGGAGGAAAGGAGTTGTGGTGCGGAACAGGGAGAGAGGATGGGAGTAGTGGTGCGGAGCAAGGAGGGAGGATAGGAGTAGTGGTGCGGAGCAGGGAGAGAAGATGGGAGTAGTGGTGCATAGCAAGGATGGAGGATGGGAGTAGCTGGAGAAGTTTTTTGGTCTCCATGAGGATGGCCAAGGAGCTCGGTCACCAAAGCTGCTGACAGGGGCGTAACTAGAACTTGTTGGGCCCCATAGCAAAAATCTTGGAGAGTGTGTCAGAGAGAGAAGGAAAGAGAGAGAGCATCTTGGAGAGTGCACGCTGCCGGACATCTGAGTGGTGGGGCTGCATCTGGCACCTGGGCGTCAGCAAGGCTGAGCATCTGAGCGGCAGGAGGTCAGAGGGCTGGGTGGCGTCAGAGCCGGCATCTGAGTGACGGGGGGACCAGGCAGAGGGGAGGATGGTGGCTGACCTTGGGGCCCCTCAGATCATTGGGGCCAGGGTCAGCTGTCCCCTTTGACCCCCCCCTGTCACCGGGCCTGTACACACCCTCACACACTCACACACATATACTTTTACAATGTCTTCTGCTTGACGACAGTCATCTCCTGGGTCCAGGATGTGCTTGCGCACGAGAAGGTATATCTGTTGGCTGTAAATTCCATCTCTGACGTTCCCACCTTTGATATATTTATCTGCTGAAATGCGATAGATGCTATGTAAGTATCTCTTTGCTGTAACTCTATCTACAGTAGATTGGTGTAATTATCTGTTTGTTCTAAATAGGCCACAATGCAATAGTATATACTCTTTCCTAGAGGTATTTAATGTGTGCATAACCGCACCAGAGGTATATTATGCTAACAGACGCAGTTTACATCCGCCACAAACCATTATATACAGTTTATTAAGTTATTAAGAATATAACACATGGGGCAGCGGGCCAGGTTATTCGCCATGGGAACGCCCAGCATTTCATGTGCGTTCCCGTCACCAGATACCAGCTGCCCGCCCACTTCCTCCTCAATGTGCATTTACATATAAGTGACCTGAGTGTCACCTTATATATGCCTGCATGGTCACTGACCATCAAAGGATGTGAGAGCCCCCCCCCCCAGCCTGCGAATGGATGTGTATGTAAGAGAGAATGCAACCAGAATAACCCCCTTAGTCCATGGGAGAAGATAGAGAGGATGCAACCAGAATAACCCCCTTGGTCCATGGGAGAAGATAGAGAGGATGCAACCAGAATAACCCCCTTAGTCCATGGGAGAAGATAGAGAGAATGCAACCAGAATAACCCCCTTAGTCCATGGGAGAAGATAGAGAGAATGCAACCAGAATAACCCCCTTAGTCCATGGGAGAAGATAGAGAGAATGCAACCAGAATAACCCCCCGGTACTCTTTACTTAGAAGGGCGCCCACGATTTTGATCGTGGGCATCGTTAGTAAAAAATCTCGGGCATCTCGGGCATTGAATGCACTAAAAAATCGGGTGCGATCAACCGACGAGATGCCCGAGATTTCCCATAGGGAACAATGTTAAATGTCTCAATTGACCCAATTTTCCTGTTCAATGCCTCAATTGACCCGATTTTTCCATAGGAAACAATGTTAAATGGGCCACAGAGGCCAAATAGGCACCCTGAAGTGTATAATGGCCACCCGAATTGTTAACGCCACCCCACGATTAACGTCAACCCGATGCGTGGCGAGCGCAGTGAGCCCGCGAGGGGCGGCGGTACGCGTCCTACGACCTTTTCATACCCCCACTATCCACGTCGGCGTGGAGTTGAGAATAGAAAGTGTGGCGAGCGCAGCGAGCCACCGAGCCCGAAGCGTGGCGAGCGCAGCGAGCCCCGCGAGGGTACGCGGACAGCTGTGAAGCCCGCGAGGGGACGCGGATACCTGTGAAGGTATCCGCGTCCCCTCGCGGGGCTCGCTGCGCTCGCCACGCTTCGGGCTCGGTGGCTCGCTGCGCTCGCCACACTTTCTATTTTCAACACCACGCCGACGTGGATAGTGGGGGTATGAAAAGGTCGTAGGACGCGTACCGCCGCCCCTCGCGGGCTCGCTGCGCTCGCCACGCTTCGGGTTGACGTTGATCGTGGGGTGGCGTTAACAATTCGGGTGGCCATTATTCACTTCAGGGTGCCTATTTGGCCTCTGTGGCCCATTTAACATTGTTTCCTATGGAAAAATTGGGTCAATTGAGGCATTGAACAGGAAAATCGGGTCAATTGAGACATTTAACATTGTTCCCTATGGGAAATCTCGGGCATCTCGTCTGTCGCATCGCACCTGATTTTTTAGTGCATTCAATGCCCGAGATGGCCGAGATGGGCGCCCTTCTAAGTAAAGAGTACCTAACCCCCTTAGTCCATAGGAGAAGATAGAGAGAATGCAACCAGAATAACCCCTTAGTCCATGGGAGAAGATAGAGATAATGCAACCAGAATAACCCCCTTAGTCCATGGGAGAAGATAGAGAGAATACAACCAGAATAACCCCCTTAGTCCATGGGAGAAGATAGAGAGAATGCAACCAGAATAACCCCCTTAGTCCATGGGAGAAGATAGAGAGAATGCAACCAGAATAACCCCCTTAGTCCATGGGAGAAGATAGAGAGAATGCAACCAGAATAACCCCCTTAGTCCATGAGAGAAGATAGAGAGAATGCAACCAGAATAACCCTGTTAGTCCATGGGAGAAGATAGAGAGAATGCAACCAGAATAACCCCCTTAGTCCATGGGAGAAGATAGAGAGAATGCAACCAGAATAACCCCCTTAGTCCATGGGAGAAGATAGAGAGAATGCAACCAGAATAACCCCCTTAGTCCATGGGAGAAGATAGAGAGAATGCAACCAGAATAACCCCTTAGTCCATGGGAGAAGATAGAGAGAATGCAACCAGAATAACCCCCTTAGTCCATGGGAGAAGATAGAGAGAATGCAACCAGAATAACCCCCTTAGTCCATGGGAGAAGATAGAGAAATGCAACCAGAATAACCCCTTAGTCCATGGGAGAAGATAGAGAAATGCAACCAGAATAACCCCCTTAGTCCGTGGGAGAAGATAGAGAGAATGCAACCAGAATAACCCCTTAGTCCATGAGAGAAGATAGAGAGAATGCAACCAGAATAACCCTGTTAGTCCATGGGAGAAGATAGAGAGAATGCAACCAGAATAACCCCCTTAGTCCATGGGAGAAGATAGAGAGAATGCAACCAGAATAACCCCCTTAGTCCATGGGAGAAGATAGAGAGAATGCAACCAGAATAACCCCCTTAGTCCATGGGAGAAGATAGAGAGAATGCAACCAGAATAACCCCTTAGTCCATGGGAGAAGATAGAGAGAATGCAACCAGAATAACCCCCTTAGTCCATGGGAGAAGATAGAGAGAATGCAACCAGAATAACCCCCTTAGTCCATGGGAGAAGATAGAGAAATGCAACCAGAATAACCCCTTAGTCCATGGGAGAAGATAGAGAAATGCAACCAGAATAACCCCCTTAGTCCGTGGGAGAAGATAGAGAGAATGCAACCAGAATAACCCCTTAGTCCATGGGAGAAGATAGAGAGAATGCAACCAGAATAACCCCTTAGTCCATGGGAGAAGATAGAGAGAATGCAACCTGAATAACCCCCTTAGTCCATGGGAGAGGATAGAGAGAATGCGATCTGTTTGATAAAGCAAATAGCGTTGTGAGTCCGCACCTGTAGGGAATGGCAGAGAAATATTTATTACCTGTGAAGTGCATAAAACATGACTATGTTATCCCAGCAGTAGCACACAGAATATTGGGTAGTACATCCTATTAGAACATTTATATATAAATGAGATGAGTAATTCAAATTTCACCTATTCTTTACTTTTAATATTTTATACCATAAAACTATTTCTGTGTCCCAATGATTGTGCGGCTCTGTTCATAATGACCCTTTTAGTCATAATAAACAATACAAAATCATAATCAGGTGCTAATGCGGCGACCACATAATCTACCTGTGAACCTGGGATTTCCATGGACAATAATGAGAGTTTGGGAAGTGGGATAAATTCGCATAACTACAAAGAATAATATTCGCTGGATGTTATTGATAAGGTCCCAAGGTAAGAAATATACAGACGCTATTATTAAGTAGAAAACAACATCAATAAAAACATGTATAATTAGTGACCGGACCGCTCGGACGTGGCCCTGGAGCTGGGCAGATGTCACATGAGAGTCCCCCTGCTTCATCCTGAAGACGTGTCTCAGTAGGGATCTGACACTGAGCCCGATACAGAGAAACGATATGGAAAATGGAAGAACACAACCAAGCACTGAGACGATTATCGTGTAGGAATAGTCTACTGAAACAGTAAAACCAGACAGAACTGCTTTGTCGGTTTTATTTCTGTCAATGTCAATGTGCAGCATCCATAGCAATGGCATCTCAATGAGAACAGAACATAGCAGTGATCCCATTATGAGCTGAGAGAAAGAAGACGTAACTCTTGCTCTGACACGTAGAATAAGCTGGTGGGAAACGGTGACCAGTCTGACACAGTAGAAGACGGAGAGCCAGGCGGTGTTCCAGAAGCTAACAGCTCTAAGGACACTTTGCAGCATAAGCATGACTAATAAAAGGCTTCTGTCCACAATCAGGTAGATCCCAAAAATGTCTAATGCACCATAAATAGTCAGGAAGACCTGGAAGATCAGGTTGGTCAGCACCATCACAAGCTGGATGTTATCGCACGCCCCGGGATTACTGGTCTCTCTCCAGCGTCTCACATACACATGTACAACTACAGCACAGATAATGGTCCCAGATACCCCAGTGACCATTGTAATCAGCACCATGGACAGTGACAGAGCCGACAACATTCTCTGTTGGGATCTGATTGTTCTCTGGATCCTCTGTAGCAATGATTACTCTGCGGATGAGCAGCCTGTGGTAGAATGATGAGACGGAGGCAGGAGACTGATATAGATCTGGCCATGAGATGCAAATATGTCCTGTGCCTGTATCACATGCATTATGTGGCTGTGTGTGCTGGACGGTGCATGTATAATTAGGGTATAGGATGTCACTCTGGCTGCATCTGATGTATATGATATATCAGCAGGATCACATGTAATGGGCTGTTCCACATGCACAGAAGTCACATCATGGGTTGTATACATGTAACTCCTCAGGGGGGCCAGGATGGGATGTTAGATAAGCATTGGATCTCCCCAGTGGCGGATTCAGGGGGGGGGCACCCGGGCACGTGCCCCCCCTGTCATTAATTTTGTAGTTGAGGACCAGGGCTTTCCAACGAGCCCAGCCCCGTGTCTCTAGCCCCCCGGGAACCGGAGATATCGCCTGGCAAACCTGTAACGGTTTTTCCCCATAGGATAATATGGGACCCGTCAATTCCGACCCCCAACCGGTTCCGACGGCTGCCAGTTCCCACCCTGGCATCACAGAAGCTTGTGGTTGATTTCATTCAATTCCAAATCGCTGGACCTTCAAGATGATACCAGGCTGGTCCAAATCGGTCAATCGGTTCCAGAGATATTGCGTATAAACCGATTTTTTTATTTTTCAAATGCAATTTCATGGCTGTTCATGTTCTTTGAGGGCAGATTACTCTGGAACCAAACGTTCCACTTTCACTGGACCAAAATCATTCAAAGCCCACTCAAAAGTTCTTCAACATAATATTTGTCTCATGTAAATGGGTCAGTTGGTTCCGAAGATATAGCCGGTTAAATTAGATAACTGGTTAAAGGGGGGAGGGGTGGTTTTCTCTCCCCCTCACACCAGAAAATGCATGGACTAGGCTGGTGTAAAAGGGGCCAACCTGGGAATGCATTTTCTGGTGTGAAAGGGGTATTATTTCAAATAGCCGGGACCTGCAGTGCTCTGAATACAGCCAGGCTCTGCCACTGTCAGTGGCTATCACTTCTGCTGTCCCCCATTTACCACGAGCATGTATTCCCCCTTGGCAATGAGCATGTAATCCCACATGGCAACAAGCATGGAACCTCTGGCAATGAGCATGGAACCCTTGGCAATGAGCATGTAGAGAAGCAGCACTTATGTAGCATAATTTTTAATAGGCATTATGGTGTTTGGCATAACACATAATGGACATAATGGCGTGTAATTTAACGTGTAATGGACATTATGGTGTATTTATTTATTATTTATTTATTATTTATTAACAGTTTCTTATATAGCGCACACAGATTCCGCAGCGCTTTACAGAGCATAGTTATAATCAAAAACACATAACAAATTACAGTACAAGACAGTTTAGGACAAGTACATGGTTAATATGGATAGGTGCACCAGGGGACAGGACACTGAAGCAATTATCAGGGTGGCAAAGGTTTATATATTCTAAGAAAGGCACATAAGGAGAGAGGGCCCTGCTCGTGAGAGCTTACATTCTAAAGGGGAGGGTTAGACAGACTGGGGTGACACAGAAGGCGAAGAAGCGAGCTTAGACAGGTTAGGTTGAGAGATTGTCAGGTTTTATGCAGGAGGATGGGAAGAGGTCAGCTTAGTCTTTGATATTTTAAGTCTAAAAAAGCGCTGGGTCATCCAAGAGTAGACAGCAGAGAGACAGTTGGAGATATGAGTGAGGATAGAGGGAGAGAGATCAGGAAAGGATCGGTAGATTTTAGTATTATCAGCATAGAGGTGGTAGTGGAAGTTAAGTGAGCAAATAAGCTCACTCAGAGAGGACATGTAGAGATAGAGAAGAAGAGGGCCAAGAATAAAATGTTGGGGGACACCTATTATCAATGGAAGAGCAGGAGAGGTGAGGTCATTAGAGGTACAGCTTGGCATTTTTAAAACAGACAGTGCATATGCAAGCAGAAAGCGTAATATTCAAAAGTTTTAGCAGTTAAGAGTTGCACTTATGTTGATTGTAGTTTCCTTCAGTTTCTGTCCAGTTTAAGTCCAGGCTAAGTCTAGGCGACAGTGTGCTGTTGTATATTCCTACTTAGAATCTTCCTACTTTGCATTCTGACAAAATTTCTAAAGCCAGATTTCTATAGCCAGCCAAGGCTTAAGCTGGGTACACATATGTACAATTTAATTTTTCTTGCGACCGTTCGATCGGCCGAATACACGTTCGGCCGTCCGAAACATACGACCGATCTGCGCGTACACATATGTACAATTTTACTTGCGACGTCCGATGTACTCCCGTCCAAACAATCGCAAGAAAAAGATTGTACCACCGTACACACTCTCCCGTTCTGGCTATTCGCACGATAAAAATGTACACAACATTATCATAATGGGCTGGATTTAAAAGAGCATACCAAAACGAGGCGTGATCACGGAACAAAGAATCGTTCGTGTAGTACAGTGAATAGAGCCGTGACTATTCAGATCATTGCTAGCTGTACTGGATATACGTACGTACGTTCGTTCGTCTATCGGTGCATTTGGGCCTTTTTAATCATGAGCTTGAGGAGAAGGAAGGCTCGTGCGTGCATTTTGGCTGCTATGGCCATTAGATTGCGGGCTATTAAAAAAAGAAAAAGGACCAAGAATCGGAGCTGCTGGACCAGAGACTGGCTTCTGAGGAGAGACACCTTCTCCCACATGCCATTGCTACAGGAGATACGGGAGAACAATCCTGATGATTTCAGGAATTATCTCCGTATGGATGACGCTACCTTTATGGAGCTGCTGACACTGGTTACCCCTTTAATAGAGAGAGAGGACACCTATTTCAGGAGGCCCATTTCTGCAGAGCAGAGACTGGTGGCAACGCTGCGTTACCTGGCAACAGGCAGGACCCTTGCCGACCTGAGATTCACCACCGCAATATCATCTCAAGCGCTGGGGTTGATAATACCAGACACCTGTGATGCCATCGTCCAAGTTCTTCAGGACAAATACATGAAGGTAAATATGGAAATTACATACATGTCCCCCATATGTATAGCTGTGCACATACCTGTACCCTATATGTATATCTTTACAATGCCTGTTGATTTAATCTTTTACACCAGTGGGTGGGGGGTCATTTTGATAAGGCGGGTAATAGCTTTGAGGCTGCAATGGGGAGGGCTGATGGGTCTAAAATCAACCAAACAGATTATTAATACGCATATACTTTTATATTGCAGTTTCCATCGACCAAGGAGGAGTGGCAAAATATTGCACGTGATTTCCGTGATCTATGGAATTTCCCTAATTGTGGTGGAGCTATCGATGGCAAACACGTCAGGATCATGCCCCCTGCAAAGAGTGGATCTTTTTATTATAATTATAAGGGGTTCTTCAGCATTGTTCTAATGGCCATCGCTAATGCCCGATACGAGTTTGTATTTGTGGACATTGGGAAAAATGGTAGAGTTTCAGATGGAGGAGCCCTGGAGAATACCTTTTTCCACGACCAACTGAAAAAAAATGAACTGAATCTGCCAGAGCGGACTGAAAATGAGCACGGTTTGAACTTTGTTTTTGTGGCGGATGAGGCCTTTGCATTGCACCCTAATGTCCTTAAACCCTACCCACAAAGGGCACTGAACAGGGAACGACGCATTTTTAACTATCGCCTGTCACGTGCCAGGCGAGTGGTTGAAAATGCGTTTGGGATTCTGAGTAATAAATTCAGAATTTTTCACAGTCCCATCAATCTGCGCCTAGATAAGATTGACAAAGTGGTGCTGGCCTGTTGTGTGCTGCACAACTACATGCGCAGAAAAGCGGTGCACACACAACAACTGGGGGCTACAGTGGACGAGAGCCAAGTTGTTGACGAGCCTATTGGTCTGACAGCTTTGGCAACTAATTTAAACACCAGAAATGCATCAACGCAAGCAAAGTTGTCAAGAGACGAGTACTTGAATTATTTCAATGGTGTTGGGGCTGTGGAGTGGCAGAATGACATGATTGCTTAAAAATGTACCTTTTTGTCATTGTAAATATATTGTTTTTTGGTGTGTAATAATCAATATTTTGCCAATAAAATTTGTATACTCACAGTTCCGCACAAGTTGTCCTCTGCGTCTTCTTGCAGCAAGGAGGGGGAGGTGGAGGCCGAATCACGGCAAGTGAGTGGTAGTACTCAGGTGCCAGGCATTCCTGGAGGGCACAATGCCACGGCACCTGGAGTGCAGACTGTACCCAGTACTGGTGTTTATGTACTAGCAAGTAGTTGCTCCACCACACCTATTTCTATGCCAATTTCTCCTGGTACTTTGTACGTATGTATATCTGTGCCCTATAGTCACCCTGCATGGTAAATGATATTTTCACACGGACACCAACTAGATTACAGAATTTTTAATTTTTATATAAATTATTAACTTATAAACTTATAAAAAATATAACATAAATAACAAGTAAATAAATAATAAAGAAATACTTAAACATAAAAATATTTAAAACAATAATGCACTTAAATAAACTATATAAAATATTTACATATGGTGGTAAACTTGTCCCACCCCATAATCCCCTGTATCCATCGGTGGTTGGGAGGGAGATGGACTTTCCAATAAACTCTGGAAGGGGCCACCAGGTGGACCTGGTGGGAGCGTATTAGCCAACGTTGCCGGTTGGTGCTGCCTTTGCCCAGTTGGTGGCTGTAAATGTTGATACTGGGGATATTGCACCGGGTGAAATACCGCTTGTTGGGGTATAGGAGCTGGGCTGATGGGTTGAAATTCAACCCTAGGCAGAGGGGTCTCATCGGTGAGACGTGTGTTCCGGGACAGAGTCCCCACACGGGCCCGGTACAGCGTCTCATAAAATATGCGCTCTACCTCCACCCTTGTAGCCGGGTCCAACTTTCGCAAATTGTCAGCTAATACACTCCCCACCCGGTCCGCATCATCCTCATCCATGCTCATCAATCTGTTGGCAGACTCCAGGATCTTGGTGGTTGCCACGTCCGCAGCATCTGGAGTCTGCCTCGGCCTTTTGCGCCCTCTTCTTGATGGCGCTTCTGCTGGAGGTTGAGCGCTTGTTTGCGGTTCAGCGCTGGTCGTGGCGGTTGGTGTGGGGGTGGAGCAGAGGGCCGGTGAAGGCAGCTGTGATGCCACCTCCAGCGATGCCGAAGATTCATCCTCGGCAAATAGCGATGGCTGTAACAAAACAAGATGACAATGATGTATCACTATCGATTTTTAAGACTTCCATATATTTTTATATCTACGCAGAAGAACGCAGCCCATACACCACCATGTTGCTGCCATGGATGAAAGTGAGCTAGTTGAAGAGGCGTTATGACTGGCATCTCTGGAAACTAATTATTTAGATACCAGACATACCAAATACTAATTTAAACACCAGAAATGCATCTATGCGTGCTAAATTAACAGGGATGAATACATGCAGTATTTTATTGGTGTTGGCGCTGTGGATTGGCAGAATGATATTATTCCGTTAATTTTAGACAACAAAAAATATTACAATAATCCGCGCCAGAAAGACTACAACAGTGTAGATACCAGGGATTACCAATGCCAACCAAAAGTTCCAAATACAAAAAATGTGGTAAATGCACTTGCGATGTCTGAATATTGATCACTGTGTTCTCAGGCGGATAAGAGTATAGCTCCACCACTGAGAAGAACCAGAATTAGGGCCACAGAGAAGGTCAAATTGACGATGTATAACCAAAAGGGGGGGGTATCGCCCCCTGCAACTGACCTCTCTGTTGTGCCCAACAGAGAGGTCAGCTGCAGGGGGCGATACCCCCCCTTTTAATTTTACATGTTCACAATTTTTATACTGTACTTGCTGTTATATTTATCTGGTTTGAAAAAAAAATTTAAAATAAAATCCGTCTACTTACTGTGCCGCAAATGGTGTCATCAGAAACCTCTTGGTTGCACGCGGAGGTGGAGGGGGCAGGCTGGTTCCTTGAAGTGTTGCTGACCGAATCCCTGGGCAGCTCCTGGTCCACCGTGAAGGCCAGCAGGTCGTAGTACCACAGCCTGGGCACATAGACTTGGTCTGCCCCTGCCCCAGACCGCTTTGAGGACTCAACCTTATTCAGTTCTTTTTTAAAGACGGTCCTCATATTGGCAATCCGAGTCCGGACCCACTCTACATTTGCTGTGGGGTAGTATGTCTGGCTCACCCTCACCAGCTCCTCCAGAGCAGATAGCCTCTTCTGCCGATTGGAATGGTCTCTGGATTTTGTGTTCCAGAGACAATTTTGATCCCTGTAGGCCTCAATGAAATCCTTCATGAACTCGACATTTTTTTCTGCCATGGTTGAATTTCTGTTCCAAAAAATAAAATAAAAAGGCATATTATTTTCTTGATACACAAAGCACACCATAAACCATTTAATGTACAGGTGTTCAGTCTGTGGGCCACTAGATATACTGTAGCTATAGTACAGGAGTTGAAACTCTGTGGGACATAGGATACACGGTCACTACAAGCCCCAGCATACCCATGGCCCACAGATTGAAGTCCCTGTCATAGAAAACTACACATTTTGTTTTAATACTCACCGAAATAATTGTCGATACAGTCCGGAAAATTCGCTGCGCTGCTCCGATCAATCCAACAGCAACGACGGAATATTCTTTCGTGCTGAACGTGGCTTGAAACACAGTGATTGGATGAGCACACGAATCTCCGCCCCACTCACGTGCTTCGCGTCACAAAGACACGGGACATCGAGGAGCCATGTCGGAGGGTCTGGCGCCACCGCATATGGGGGAGGCCAGTACAGAACCTACAGAACCTTTGTTTTCCAATTCAGCACTGATAACAACAGATAAAGAAATCGCTGACAACAAGGAGAAAAAAGTGACGCGCGCATCCGCCATGTCATCTGCAGAGGTGGAACTGATGGTCAAAATGCTGGATAGAAGGGACTACGATTGTTCGAGAAAAACATACCCCAAGACAAATTATAGAAAAGAAATTATTATGCAGCGTGTATGCAAGGAGATAAAGGAGAAGTTTGGGAAAAGAAGGTCCAAATACCAGCTCCAAAAACGGTGGTCGGACCTGAAGCACAAGGAGCAGGCCAAGCTCAAGAAAATTCGTGGAATTATTAAAAGAAGTGAGTCCAATGCCCTAGGTAGCTTTATTAATATACTGTCATGATCCATTACATTTTGTGTGTTTTGCTGACATGTTGCTTGTTTTTACTCAGAGGAAATCCATCCCAGGAGAAGACATGAGGAAGGCAGAGACAGGGCCTCCAACCTAAAAATAAAGAAGGAGAGTACAACAGGTAAGGTTTTGTACCAGCACACCAACAGAACAACACATGTTTTATACACACAACAAGGGGTAGTAATATGTCACTTTACCTTGTCACTATAGATGATATCCAGGCTGCGCAGCCGATGGAAGGGACCGCAGAGGGCCACCAAGTGATTGCGATCACCAGCAGTGTAGATGGTGAGTGTATACTGCAAATCATCTTTATGGGATAGTGACGTATCATTTGTGGAAAGGTAAACCTTTCTTTATCTGTACTTATTATAGATATCATCGAGATTTCAGATGTCAGTGCAGAGGGGGAGAAGAACACACCATCACCTGACACGTCCAGCGACGAAAGCACAATGCAAGAAAACATGACACAAGTCCATAAATGTCTACAAGAACTAAGCGGAAAAGTCCATACCGTAGCCCAAAAAATTTCAAAAATCCAAAAAGGCGTAGCAGTAGTACACTCTTTATATGAGAAAATTTACAACGGTTTGCATTGTAAAGTCAAAAAATAGTTTGTGTACTTTATTTAACTTTTTTTCTCCTTCTTGTTTATTTGGAGGCCAGAAGCATGGTGCATGTCGTGGCAAGCAGTCTCACGGCAGCAACGCATCCCATGTGAGCAGGCCGGGATGTTCCCATGTGATGCGTTGCTGCCGTGAGACCGCTTTCCACTACATACACCACCATGTTCAAATGTGTTTTTATGTTTTTTGGGTGGGTGGGCTTTCCTGCTAAACCTTCACACGTGGCACTTATGTCATGGCAAGCAGTCCCACGGCAGCAACGCATCCCATGTGAGCAGGCCGGGATGTTCCCATGTGATGCGTTGCTGCCGTGGGACCGCTTTCCACTACATACACCACCATGTTCAAATGTGTTTTTATGTTTTTTGGGTGGGTGGGCTTTCCTGCTACACCTTCACACGTGGCACTTATGTCATGGCAAGCAGTCCCACGGCAGCAACGCATCACATGTGAGCAGGCCGGGATGTTCCCATGTGATGCGTTGCTGCCGTGGGACCGCTTTCCACTACATACACCACCATGTTCAAATGTGTTTTTATGTTTTTTGGGTGGGTGGGCGTTCCTGCTACACCTTAACGCAAGCACCTGTATGTGATACTCTGTTCAGGTCCGACCACCCAAATAAACAAAGTGTTCACAGTATTTTTTGTCAGTATTTCTTAATAAATGTTAAGTGTTTATGCAGAACAATGAACATCACATATCTATCTATCTATCTATCTATCTATCTATCTATCTATCTATCTATCTATCTTCTATAACTATATCTGTCAGGAATGCACACACAACGATTATTTATTTCAAAAGGAATGCACACACAACGAATATTCTTTAACCGCATGGCGCGGAAAGTACGGGGGAGAAGACTTCCTGTTGTTTACATGCTGCGCTGATGGAGGGATGACGCAGCTAGTCAACACCCACATGGGCGTGCTGCTTTTGGGAGGAATGATCGCAGGAACGGGCTGCATATCGATCGAACGTGCGTACACATGTCACTTTTCTTTCGATATGGAGCCGTCCTGTCGGAAGAATATTAAGCAGCAAAGAACCTGCGACCGACCGACCGTGGACGGCCAAGAGCGTTTTTGGCCGTTTATCGATCGCAACGAAGGGATCGGGACAGCGTACACATATATACAATCGAACGGCCGTTCGTCCGCAGATCGGAAGAACGGCCCGACGATTGTACATATGTGTACCCAGCTTTAGTCAGCCTCCAATACTCAAAAGGTGCCCACACACTAGAACGATTTTTGGGCCGATTGGCCGATTTTCGATAAATCGGCCGATATATCGGCCGATATTTACCGATAATCGGTCAAAAATCGGTCGAAAATCGGCCGATGCTCGCTCCCGTGGATCTTTTGCTAAATCTTCTGATCTTACATGCTGCACAAAAGATCAGAAGATTTAACAAAAGATCCATAGGAACGCACACGGGATCTTAAGAAAAATCTTTGGTAAAGATGTGCACTTGCCTGAAATCTTTTGTCCAGATCGGACAAAAGATTTGAAGGCTAATTTATGCGCACATCTTATAATCGCAGATCTTTCTAGTGTGTGGGCACCTTAATAAGTAGGTCTGTAAAAGCTGTTTCTAACTTCAGTAATTAAGACCGCACCCAATGCCCCTCTCCCACTAGAGAAAGTGAGCAATAAAACTGAGATAAGCAAATGGTGAGATGTTACAGACCATGTCCAAGTCACTAGTCAATTTTAAGTCACTATCTATTTTTAAAAAGAAATTTGTACATTTACCTAAGACAAAGCAAGATACTAATCACAGTGATGCTAGTTCAAATATGACTGTTGCATGAATGGAATTTTACCTGCAATGAGAAGAGAATAAGACGGGAGTTATGTCACAGCAAGTCCAGGCTAAGTCTAGGCGACAGTGTGCTGTTGTATATTCCTACTTAGAATCTTCCTACTTTGCATTCTGACAAAATTTCTAAAGCCAGATTTCTATAGCCAGCCAAGGCTTAGTCAGCCTCCAATACTCTAATAAGTAGGTCTGTAAAAGCTGTTTCTAACTTCAGTAATTAAGACCGCACCCAATGCCCCTCTCCCACTAGAGAAAGTGAGCAATAAAACTGAGATAAGCAAATGGTGAGATGTTACAGACCATGTCCAAGTCACTAGTCAATTTTAAGTCACTATCTATTTTTAAAAAGAAATTTGTACATTTACCTAAGACAAAGCAAGATACTAATCACAGTGATGCTAGTTCAAATATGACTGTTGCATGAATGGAATTTTACCTAAGACAAAGCAAGATACTAATCACAGTGATGCTAGTTCAAATATGACTGTTGCATGAATGGAATTTTACCTGCAATGAGAAGAGAATAAGACGGGAGTTATGTCACAGCAAGTCCAGGCTAAGTCTAGGCGACAGTGTGCTGTTGTATATTCCTACTTAGAATCTTCCTACTTTGCATTCTGACAAAATTTCTAAAGCCAGATTTCTATAGCCAGCCAAGTCTTAGTCAGCCTCCAATACTCTAATAAGTAGGTCTGTAAAAGCTGTTTCTAACTTCAGTAATTAAGACCGCACCCAATGCCCCTCTCCCACTAGAGAAAGTGAGCAATAAAACTGAGATAAGCAAATGGTGAGATGTTACAGACCATGTCCAAGTCACTAGTCAATTTTAAGTCACTATCTATTTTTAAAAAGAAATTTGTACATTTACCTAAGACAAAGCAAGATACTAATCACAGTGATGCTAGTTCAAATATGACTGTTGCATGAAAGGTATGGAATTTTACCTAAGACAAAGCAAGATACTAATCACAGTGATGCTAGTTCAAATATGACTGTTGCATGAATGGAATTTTACCTGCAATGATAAGAGAATAAGACGGGAGTTATGTCACAGCAAGTCCAGGCTAAGTCTAGGCGACAGTGTGCTGTTGTATATTCCTACTTAGAATCTTCCTACTTTGCATTCTGACAAAATTTCTAAAGCCAGATTTCTATAGCCAGCCAAGGCTTAGTCAGCCTCCAATACTCTAATAAGTAGGTCTGTAAAAGCTGTTTCTAACTTCAGTAATTAAGACCGCACCCAATGCCCCTCTCCCACTAGAGAAAGTGAGCAATAAAACTGAGATAAGCAAATGGTGAGATGTTACAGACCATGTCCAAGTCACTAGTCAATTTTAAGTCACTATCTATTTTTAAAAAGAAATTTGTACATTTACCTAAGACAAAGCAAGATACTAATCACAGTGATGCTAGTTCAAATATGACTGTTGCATGAATGGAATTTTACCTGCAATGAGAAGAGAATAAGACGGGAGTTATGTCACAGCAAGTCCAGGCTAAGTCTAGGCGACAGTGTGCTGTTGTATATTCCTACTTAGAATCTTCCTACTTTGCATTCTGACAAAATTTCTAAAGCCAGATTTCTATAGCCAGCCAAGGCTTATACCCCTTTTACACCGCCGAAAAATCCGGGTCAGCGGCGGGTCAGACCCGGATCCGCGGCGGTGTAAATGGGGGGTATCCGTTTCCATTTACACGGGTCCTCTACCCAGGTCCTGACCTGGGTAGAACACGGATAGGACCCGTGTAAATGTCGGTGTAAATGGTCCCGCTGCGGGTGCAGGCACCCGCAGCGGGTCCACAGCGTGCAGCGCTGGGGAAGATGTTCCCAGCTGCTGCGGGAGGAGGGGGGTCCCTGCGGCTGCTGAGGAGAGGGGGGTACCTGTCAGCCTGCTGTGCTGGGGGTACGGGGGTGCTAGGGGTGCTGGGGGTACCTGTCCTGCCTGCGGTCGGATCTCAGCGGAGAAGATGATGTGCGCCGCTGCTGTATCACCCCCCCCCCCCCCCCCCCCGCATCCGGCAGCCGGTCCCTGCGGCGTATGGAGTGTCAGTATCGGCGGTCCCTCCAGCGCATAGGAACTAGTACTAGTTCCCATGCGCCAGAGGGACCCCCGCCACTGACACTCCATACGCCGCACGCCGCAGGGACCGTCTGCCGGGGAGGGGGGGGGGGTGGTACAGCAACGGCGCACATCATCTTCTCCGCTGAGATCCGACCGCAGACAGGACAGGTACCTTCAGCACCCCCCAGCACCCCGGTACCCCCAGGTACACCAAGCACAGCAGGCAGGACAGGTACCCTCCGGCACCCCCAGCACCTTAAAAAAAAAAAAAAAAAAACACTTAACCTGGGTCAGCCCTGATATATATATATATATATATATATATATATATATATTTTTCTATAAATATATATATAAAATATTATTTAAGGCAGGGCTGACCCAGGTTCAGTGTAAATGGTGCAGACCCAGGTCCGACCCAGGTCAAAGTGCTGTGTAAATGGGGTATAAAGCAGGGTCAGACCCTGGATACTCCAGCATTCAAAGACCAGGGTCCGACCAGGGTTTTTGGTGTAAAAGGGGTATAAGTCAGCCTCCAATACTCTAATAAGTAGGTCTGTAAAAGCTGTTTCTAACTTCAGTAATTAAGACCGCACCCAATGCCCCTCTCCCACTAGAGAAAGTGAGCAATAAAACTGAGATAAGCAAATGGTGAGATGTTACAGACCATGTCCAAGTCACTAGTCAATTTTAAGTCACTATCTATTTTTAAAAATAAATTTGTACATTTACCTAAGACAAAGCAAGATACTAATCACAGTGATGCTAGTTCAAATATGACTGTTGCATGAAAGGTATGGAATTTTACCTAAGACAAAGCAAGATACTAATCACAGTGATGCTAGTTCAAATATGACTGTTGCATGAATGGAATTTTACCTGCAATGATAAGAGAATAAGACGGGAGTTATGTCACAGCAAGTCCAGGCTAAGTCTAGGCGACAGTGTGCTGTTGTATATTCCTACTTAGAATCTTCCTACTTTGCATTCTGACAAAATTTCTAAAGCCAGATTTCTATAGCCAGCCAAGGCTTAGTCAGCCTCCAATACTCTAATAAGTAGGTCTGTAAAAGCTGTTTCTAACTTCAGTAATTAAGACCGCACCCAATGCCCCTCTCCCACTAGAGAAAGTGAGCAATAAAACTGAGATAAGCAAATGGTGAGATGTTACAGACCATGTCCAAGTCACTAGTCAATTTTAAGTCACTATCTATTTTTAAAAAGAAATTTGTACATTTACCTAAGACAAAGCAAGATACTAATCACAGTGATGCTAGTTCAAATATGACTGTTGCATGAATGGAATTTTACCTGCAATGAGAAGAGAATAAGACGGGAGTTATGTCACAGCAAGTCCAGGCTAAGTCTAGGCGACAGTGTGCTGTTGTATATTCCTACTTAGAATCTTCCTACTTTGCATTCTGACAAAATTTCTAAAGCCAGATTTCTATAGCCAGCCAAGGCTTAGTCAGCCTCCAATACTCTAATAAGTAGGTCTGTAAAAGCTGTTTCTAACTTCAGTAATTAAGACCGCACCCAATGCCCCTCTCCCACTAGAGAAAGTGAGCAATAAAACTGAGATAAGCAAATGGTGAGATGTTACAGACCATGTCCAAGTCACTAGTCAATTTTAAGTCACTATCTATTTTTAAAAATAAATTTGTACATTTACCTAAGACAAAGCAAGATACTAATCACAGTGATGCTAGTTCAAATATGACTGTTGCATGAAAGGTATGGAATTTTACCTAAGACAAAGCAAGATACTAATCACAGTGATGCTAGTTTAAATATGACTGTTGCATGAATGGAATTTTACCTGCAATGATAAGAGAATAAGACGGGAGTTATGTCACAGCAAGTCCAGGCTAAGTCTAGGCGACAGTGTGCTGTTGTATATTCCTACTTAGAATCTTCCTACTTTGCATTCTGACAAAATTTCTAAAGCCAGATTTCTATAGCCAGCCAAGGCTTAGTCAGCCTCCAATACTCTAATAAGTAGGTCTGTAAAAGCTGTTTCTAACTTCAGTAATTAAGACCGCACCCAATGCCCCTCTCCCACTAGAGAAAGTGAGCAATAAAACTGAGATAAGCAAATGGTGAGATGTTACAGACCATGTCCAAGTCACTAGTCAATTTTAAGTCACTATCTATTTTTAAAAAGAAATTTGTACACTTACCTAAGACAAAGCAAGATACTAATCACAGTGATGCTAGTTCAAATATGACTGTTGCATGAATGGAATTTTACCTAAGACAAAGCAAGATACTAATCACAGTGATGCTAGTTCAAATATGACTGTTGCATGAATGGAATTTTACCTGCAATGAGAAGAGAATAAGACGGGAGTTATGTCACAGCAAGTCCAGGCTAAGTCTAGGCGACAGTGTGCTGTTGTATATTCCTACTTAGAATCTTCCTACTTTGAATTCTGACAAAATTTCTAAAGCCAGATTTCTATAGCCAGCCAAGGCTTAGTCAGCCTCCAATACTGAAAATGTGTAAATGTTTAATGCGAGCCTTTGGTGGACAATGTCCCTGTTTATGAAGTGTATTGTGAATTTTGGCTTAATCTGTGTGGCATTATGTGAATTCTGGCTCAATCCATGTGGCATTATGTGAATTTTGGCTTAATCTGTGTGGCATTATGTGAATTCTGGCTCAATCCATGTGGCATTATGTGAATTTTGTCTCAATCCGTGTGGCATTATGTGAATTTTGGCTCAATCCATGTGGCATTATGGGAATTTTGGCTCAATTCGTGTGGCATTATTTGAATTTTTTCCCAATCCATTTGGCATTATGTGAATTTTGGCTCAATCCGTGTGTGTTATTATGTAAATTTTGTCTCAATCCACGTGGCATTATGTGAATTTTGACACAATCCATGTGGCATTATTTGAATTTTGGCTCAATCTATGTGGCATTATGTCAATTTTGGCTCATTCCATTTGGCATCATGTGTAAGGGGCAAGTATAATGGGGTCTAGTACAGGCATGTCCAACGTTGGCCCTCCAGATGTTGTGAAACTACACATCCCAGCATGCTTTGCAATAGTTTTAGCATTCTCTAATAGCAAAACTGTGGCAAAGCATGCTGGGATGTGTAGTTTCACAACATCTGGAGGGCCAACGTTGGACATGCCTGGTCTAGTATTTTGTTGCATAATGTGTAGAAGTTGTATATGGTGTTGACACGCCCCCCTGTTGAGTGGCCACACTCCCTTTTCCGGAGCGCGCCTTTGGCGCGCGCACAACTACATCCTTCGCTTTTGTCGCCATGGTGGACCTGCGTACTTTAAATGCCAGGGCCTATTTTTAATTCCATTCCCACACTCTCCTGCCACTCTTAGCATGTACACTGGCACCACTAACACCGCCCCTCCCCCACCCAAACCCTTTTTTATCATGGTGCCCCCCCTGTCATTTTATCCTGGATCCGCCCCTGGATCTCCCCGATAGATTTTGTAAGACAGTAACTAACCTGTATTCATAGAGCATGAGAATAGCAGGTTATCTTACTGATGTGGAACTATGGGCCTTATTTTGGTTCATTCTTTCTGACAAAATCCTTCTTAGATGGACAAAACCATGTGCGCTGCAGGTGGGGCAGATGTAACATGCACAGAGAGTTAGATTTGGGTGAGTTATTTTGTTTCTGTGCAGGGTAAATACTGGCTCCTTTATTTTTACACTGCAATATAGATCTCACTTTGAAGTAAAACCCCACCCAAATCTAATTCTCTCTGCACAAGTAACATGTGTCCCACCTGCAGTGCACATGGTTTTGTCCATCTAAGAAGGATTTTGTCAGAAAGAGTGAACTAGAATAAGGCCCTAAGCCTCAGAATCCTGGACTTTACAGATATAGCCACGCTCATCTTGCCTACCTATGGTGGTCTGATCACAATGCAATCCGCAGCACAGCGTGTCGCAGGCTGGCGAAACATTGCACAGCTCGGCTAGTGTGGCGTATGAAGTATAATGCTTATAGAGTATGGATCATATATTTCACCAGCGCTTCCTCTGTAGCCTTGTTGTCACTAACAGTAGGTGAAGTAAAAAATATTGTGATAGACTTCAGGCAGTGAGATAAAGGAGTATATTTATTGAGATTTAAAATGAGTACAAAAGATTTTGGGCAGTATTCAATGTGAATACCGGCGAGGTGCAGCGAATCCTGTTTAGGATTCGCTGCACATTCGCCACGTTCCGGAGCCTCGCCGGCTCCGGTATTCAACGAGTCAGGGGCTCGCTGCCCCTGACCGGCGAATATGAGCTCCTGTGGCGAACGCCGCAGGGAGCCTGAGGACAGTGGCAGGCTCCCCGGGAGCCAGGCAGCACAGGCTGCCCCCCGGGGGTGCCAGCAGGGGACCGGGTATATTCACTACACCCGATCGTGCATATGTAACGATCGGGTGCAGTGAATATATGAATATCTAATGAGCGGCTCGGCTCCGGCGCCCCTGCTGGCTGCTGTGTAAAAAAAATAAAAATATATATTTTTTAAATTAAATATATATTCATGTGTTTTCAGCACATGAATAAAAATAGCATGCCCCTCCTCAGAATAAAATTCCTGATTTTTTTACACCAAATGTAAAAAACAAAACACTTTATTTTAAAAGTTCACATTCCACTTCTCCATAAAAAGATAGCGATTGCTACTCGGTGAATCATGGCGAAAAAATCCTTCAAATGTATTCGCCATCTGGTCATTGACTAGGGTGATTCACCGTTTTAGCCAAAAATTCGCCAAACAGCACAAATTCGCCATAAAAACATGGCGAATCAGGCTCATTGAATACCGCCCTTTGGGGGAAATCTACTAAGAATACGAATATGATTTAAACTTAGGAGCTTTCCATGGCGTTTACATTTGTATTTGTAAATATGAATAGAAATTGCTGCATTTTCAAGATAGTAAATACCGAAAATACGAATTTGTAAAAAATAGGTGCTTTTCTTTTCAAATGTATGTTGTTTCTGACTTAGGGGAGCACCTCCTACCCCACCTCATTTGACTTCTTCCTTCAAGCTTACTAATTTGGGGTGTAGGAGTCTACACTGCTTTTTCATTCCTATAACGTACATTGTACCACTAGACAGTGATCCAGTGCGAAATGACCCCACTTATAGCTTTTCTGGAAACCCCTTACTACATTTCCCCCATGGTGTACAACAAATATGAAAATATAAAAAATGTAAAGAGAAATTTATAGAAAAGTGGACAAACTTTTTACCCCGAAGGGCAATTGGAGCCTGCGGGATGGTGGAAAGGGCAGGGGAGCAGTCCGGACAGTGCGCCCTGACAGGCTCCCAATTGCATGCACAGGGTAAAGATGGCTCCAGCGATGAAGATCAGTCACAACTTTGGCATGTTTCCAGCCCTTGTTGGCACTTCTTCAAAAGGTGCTTTTATTTTTATTTATTTATTAACAGTTTCTTATATAGGGCACACATATTCTGCAGCGCTGTACAGAGTATATGTGAACATTCACACCAGTCTCTGCCCCAGTGGAGCTTACAATCTACGAATACAGAGAAAAATGAATTTGCCAACCATGTTGATCTTACGCATATCGACCTTTTTCATATGTCAACCTTTAGTGGTCGCTCCTAATGCATGTCGACTGCATACTGCTTGACCTAATGACACCATACCCAAACAGAGAAGGGAAGCAACTGGAGGTAGTGTATGCCCCTTTGACACCAGAAAATGCAGGAACTTACCTGGGAATTTGGTCCTGAGATCATGCCGGGGGGTATTCCCGGCTTGGCCCTTTCACACCAGCCTAGCTTTCCGGTTGACCCGGGTCTAGTGCTGGTGTGAATGGGTCCAGGGCTAAAAATCCTGGCAAAGGTGGTGTCACAACCTTACGATAACGCCTTCCCAAAAGAACGTAACTTATACCTAAGGACTTGTAAATAGGTTTGAGAAGAATAGCAGCCGGGGTGTGCAAGGGCGGATCCAGGAATAAATGACAGGGGTCACATGCCCCCCTATATCCGCCACTGGGTATATGTAGTATCACAGTGTGTTTTACCTGAGTGCGTATCCTGGACCCCGGCTCTCTGTCATCACGTTCTCTCCTCTGCTCACACACTGCTGTCACTGGTCTGTAGCTTCTACCATCTCCTTCACCTACTTCTCTATTCATTCATAGCTCAGTGTAACCTGCGAGTTCCTCATATTTCCTACCGTCCCTCCTCCTTACTCCCCACGCCCAGAGCAGGTGCCACCACCTTCCCCAGCTTGCTGCACTCATTAGGGACAGTGGGAAGGGGGAGAAGAGTCCACACCCACCTCTGCTCCTGCAATAGTGATTTCCATTCTCTGGACGCAGACGTAATTCTGGGCTGCAAATAACAGCAGTGACTGATAAGAGGGGAAAGAAGATCATGGTGACATTGTTATTACTCAGGGGGGCCCACTGAACATGGCGGTAGCCTGTTGGAGGCTATAGGTCTGGAGGGTTCTTATCGAATGCGCGCCGTGCACAGAGCCGGATTAAGGCGGGTGCAGGCGGAGAAAGGCTTGTACTGCGATTGGAGCACTGTGATCAGCAGTGATTGGAGTACGCAGCTGAATAAGGCACCATAGTAATCAGGGCGCTGACAGTGTCTTCTTCATTGCTGTCAGCACCCTGATTACTATGCACGGATGTCAAGATCCCATTCACCACATCCGATGTAATAACTCTCTTTGCACAGGTTACATCTGCCCCACCTGCAGTGTAGCATGGTTTTGTCCATTAAAGAAGGCGTTTGCTTTAGCAAGCCAACCGGAATTACCCCTTAGTGTATTCTACAAGCACCCAAAGAGGAAACGTGCGGTCCCCCCAACAAACTGAAGCATACACATTCGTAATAATAACCAGACGTCTCCTCCTCTCCACTTCCAAGCGGAACTAATTGTCATCAAAGTGAGGTTCATTGGGGCAGATGTATTAAGCCTTAACAAGAGATAAATGCAAGGGTGATAAGGAGAGATAAACGTCCAGCCAATCAGCTCCTTACTGACTTTTTTCAAACACAGGCTGTGACATGGCAGTTGGCAGGTGATTGGCTGGACGTTTATCTCTCCTTATCACCCTTGGATTTATCTCTTGTTAAAGCTTAATACATCTGCCCCAAAGTTACCATCGTGTAACTGCACCTTCCTAAAAAAATATCATACGTCTCCTCTTCTCCGCCTCAAAATGAGAGTAGAACGTTTGTCTTCTCTATTCGGATCTGTCACACACGACTCCAAAAATACCAAAAAAGGTAAAATAACATATATAGGGGGAAATTTACTAAGATGTGTATTCTACTTCACATGTGATGTTGCTATGGGCAACCAATCAGAATCTACTACTTATTTATTTAGCACCCCTGCTCTAGAAGATAGTAGACAGGATCTGATTGGTTGCCATAGCAACATCACATGTGAAGTAGAATACACATCTTAGTAAATTTCCCTCTCAGTGTAGTATTTATTAAATAAAAACATATAAAATAGGCACTTCAACATAGAACAGCCATGGAACATCAGGTGAAAAAATAGACATTAGTCTAGGAAATCAAACAGCTCCCTACAACGCGTTTCGGCCTCCTCCAAGGCCGAAACACGTTGGGGGGAGCCGGTGTCCACACAGTGCTAAAAGTGGATATATATATATATATATATATATATATATATATATATATATATATATATCATCACAGGCAGTTACAGTAATTATATTATTACTCTGTTATTGCAACCCTGATGTAGGACAAACAGAAAAGAAGTGCTGGTTTTTAGAATATATTAATTTAATATGTAAAAATGATGATGTACTGTATATTATAACAATAGTGAAAACAATGTAAGGCTGATGTAATATTAAAAATAAGGCATGCATCTTTTTAGATTTAAAAAGTTGTCATTAAAAAAAATGAATGAAGACAATTTTCCTCAACGCAATGCCCTCCCACGCACAATAAGACTGTCCTCTAGTCTCCAATACTTCAATTGTTCCAGGAAAACTCACATACCCAGGCAGCCTATCAGAACCTTCATAAACCTTTCCTATCCAATCACATCCCCACTGTACAGTCCTCACATATTCTCACTTCTTCTCTCTCTCACTTTCCCATTCTCCTGTCCCCAGGCCAACATTGCTGGGTCATCCTATCATACAGCCAGTGCCGAAATTGGGCATGAAAGTCTGTCCTTTGCGGTAATCGCATATGTTAGTACATGTACGATTAGTATCAATGCGATGTGTGTCTGGATGTACTAATGTTGGTTAATACTTCCCACCCCAAGTCTTAAAACATCTCCTCCAATATAATTTTACATTATTACAGTCTCTGAGATTTCCAACCAGAATAGTAGGCTATTGATTAATGATATATCTTCTTTCTTTAACGTTAAAAGAAAAATTAAAATTATTATTATTATTACACATTGTAATTTTTTGATGTTTGATCCTTAGAAGAACCTTAATGAAGATGGGTTCACTCTAATGTGTAAAGACGGGGTCACTAGTTATCTTCTACTGTAGTGTTAGACTGATGATTAAATCCAGCTGAGGAAGCTTCACCTACACTAGGTGGTCAGTGGGCACACTGGGTGGTCAGTGGGCACACTAGGTGGTCAGTGGGTGACACTAGGTGGTCAGTGGGTGACACCAGGTGGTCAGTGGGTGACACCAGGTGGTCAGTGGGTGACACTGTGTGAGTGCGCGACTGTAGATTCATAACTGGGTGCGGAAGCTCAGTCCGCTCCCCTCCATCCGCTTCTTGTATTCCGCATCGAACACAGTATTCTGGGACTCTGAAAAATGCGTCTTCCAATCCCCGACTTCCCCTGATAAAAAAGAATCCAAATCACGGAATGAGTAACACATGGATACAGCACGTAGAGCAAGAAAATGGCCCATACTTAGTAAATACCCCCTGGTTGATTCTAAGGTTGGATAGTAATAGGTACTGGAGTTGCGGCTATTGGAAAGTCACCACAAATGGTTTTAGATGCTGAGAAGGCGGCAATGTGCGTTGGGTTTATAGCCGACACGTTACCACAACAGACATTCCCTGCTCCATAATTACAAACCGCCACTCGGCCATTCAGCATGATGCTATCTAACCTAGAATGAGCAAGCCGTCTGTTGCCCATGTGAAGGCCACATGGACTGCAGTAGACCACAGTGGCTTCACTGGGTGTGGCACAAACCTCAGAGCTGTGGGATGCTTTTATCTGGGTGGAGCAAATATTTCATGTGCCCCCTTCCCCATCTGTCTCACTGGCCAGGGGGGGACTTCTAATGTATTACATTTTTTATGGTACATTTTCAAAGACTTAAAAAATTGCAGCTTATTACATCTATTGACTTATAACATCATCATTAAAATACATTTGGGATGTTGGGTTGTGTCAAAGCATTCAGATGTTAAAACAAAACTATGGCAGAATCTGAGACCATTTTATCCCATCCTCAACTGCTGTTGATTTGTAGAAACAATTGATTTCTACCTTTCCTCATGAATGGAGAGATGGACTGGTCTAATATAGCTTTTGGTAGGGCGCTGAAGTTGGCCATCGGATTTTCCTTCATTGCCTGGAATGATGTGTGATGCCGGATCTTCTCAAGAACCTCATCTGAAAGGTTCTTCCCTAAGAACTTCATTATCTTTCTGATCTCTCGTTTTGGGTCCTGTTGACAAAAGAGTTTTTGTAACTATATGAGAACCTGGACTATCTGAGAACTTATATATACACCTTGTGTCCCATCAGTCCTACTCACCTCCACCAAATCCTCATAAAACACATAGAGAATCCGATGTCTGTCTTTTTCTTTCCACCAGCCAATTACATGGTCAAACCAGCTTCCCCAAGCCACTGAAAAGCAGAAGATTGTTTTTTTTCTGAACAACAGAAGCCCACTATAGTCTTAGGCAAATTAAGGGGGCATTTCCTATTTCCTGTAAAACGCAACGCCAGTCTGTGTATCCAATCTTACCGCAGCAGCAGTAATATACCGTAAACTGTGATATGATTTTACTAGAGCTGCAATCTATGGCCACAATATGCAATATAGATGGATGGGGGGAGGGAGGCCATGTGTGATCATAGGTAATCATGTCCTTCTCCGTTCAATGTTATATTCATTTCGCTCGGTAGATACATTTCCTTTGAGGACATTTATTTAATAATCTCTCCTCCATCTCAGAGGGTTCCCACCTTCAAAACCTGGGGATCATTACAAAGTATAGTCATCCCTTTGTCTCACCATCTCCTGCCAGGAACACTGAGAAGTACTCATCCCAGGTCCCAGGCTCCGGCATGCCCTTATTCATCCTCTGGAAGTGAAAGTAGGATACCATGCAGTCCTTTGCATTCCTAGCAACGTATATAACCTGCCAGGGACAGGAAGAACACACATAAAAATAATATGCGTTATATCCGTTCTTTTTAAGGTATTGATACATGTTCCTCAAAATAGCGGCATAGGAATCTGCCTTGACAAAGTGGTGAACTGCGAAACGTACGTCAGGTTTTTTTTTTTGCTCTGCACTGCTGCATCTACTCTGACCTTTGAATTGTGTGATTGCTAATATAAAGACAGAGGGGGGAATGTACTAATCGCATATGTACTGTCACGATTCGGGTAATGAAACAGACTTTCTTACCATTCAAGTGTCTGAGCAGACTGTGCCTGCATCTCAAGCCAGGATGCAGCCCGCGTCCTGTGTGCAGTATGGCTGCTCTGCAATCACCTGCGTGTTCTCCCAGCGCGGCTGAGCCTGCGGCTGTGCAGCATGTCTCCTCTCTCATACTGGGTGATAGTCCACAGCGCCCGAAAATCTCCCAGTCCACCGCCATTGCTCCTGGCCACAAGCATGGTGTGTAAAAACAAAATTTCCCTCCATAGCCTGACATGGGGTCTGCCATGTTCTTTACAGTCACATGTCATTCCGAGCCAATCCTGTGTGCAGTGGCGTAACTATAAAATTTGCTCCCCAAGCCAAAAAAGTTTCCTGCGCCCCCACAATAAAATTCTGGTGAAACAAACAGGGCTGTTTCTAGACAATATGGCTCCCAGTTTTAACAGTAAAAATGTGCCCCACATACAGATAATTTAAAATATAAAAAATGCGCACATTTTGCGTGGCCTCGCTTCAAAGAGTAATGGGCATTATGCCACACACCGTAATGCCAATATGCGACACACTGCTATGCCCATTACACAATATGCCACACACTGCAATGCCCATTGCACATGCCACCCACCGCAATGCCTATTACACAATATGTGACACACCGTAATGCCCATTACAAATGACACAAACCACAATGCCACTTACACATTACGTCACACACTGTAATGTCCCTTACACTATACGCCACACACCGTAATGGCACTTGTTTATACATATATATATATCAAAGACAAAGGGAAGATCAGAGTGCACTCAAATCGTACCACCTAGCATGCATCAACATAAGAAATGATTACACAATCATTGATTTTCCATGATGGGTTTGTGGAGTTCAGCAGTAAGACGAAGACTTCGTTCACACAAATATTTTCTTTATTAAAAGAAGCCCAACGCGTTTCGTCAACACGACTTCATCAGGGGCCATACAAAGTACAGATTCAGATATAAAGGTTTACAGTCAAGGGGTATTCTTTATACCAAACAAACGTATATTTTAGAGTTCGCTATCTGGTGGTGAGGACAGATTCACTAAGGTGATGTTAACTTCACCCCTGAACAAGTGAATAGAGGCCGTACTAATATGGATCACACTTAAATGTGGTACCACCCTAATAGGACGCCATTTAGGATATGGATTCCAGCTAGATGTTGGAGTATTCCTAAAGTACAAGATATAAGCTCATAAACAGAACTACACCAATCAGAGTTTTTCAACAGTTTTCTTAACCCAGCGTAACAAGTAGGGGAAGATCACCCACAATCAAGATCAGATAGCTCTCTCCTTGAAGGCAGAAATATATATATGTAAAAGTACTGCCTTACTGTTACTTATGTAGATGCCTGGGGCAGACAGGCTGTGCACAACTAGAGAGAGCCTGCATCTTCCTCTCTCCGACGTCTCCTACAGCAGGTCCACGCAGTAAAATACCCACCTGTGTGCACATTCCACTAGTGTATAATATTCAAATTGTATACGACTGTAGCACACTGTGACTGTATATATTATTTATGTATACAGTAGTTAGAGCCAAGTAGCTGTCCCCAAATGGTCAACCCTATAAATGTGAAGGTGGCAAGGTGCTAGTCTAGGTGGTGGCCGGGTGACACTGTACTTACAGTTCTGCCTCCTGCTTAGCTCATGTTCCCAACACAGGCAGCTGCTGCAGCAGTGTCTTCTGCCCAGCTTCCGTCCCCTTGCTCAGGCGGCTGGGGGGTGTAAAGCAGTAAGTCCAGCCAGTCGGGTGACGAGGAGGTGCAGGGCAGCGCTGCTTACAATAAACACTCAGGACGGGAAACCTCAGCTCAGAATAAGTACTCCGCCCGCAGCTGCTTCTAAAGAAAAGCACTCTGCCAGGTAGTTCCTTGCGAACGGCTCAAGCTGTCAATCAGCAGCTGGACCCGGATCAGAGCGCAGCGCAATAACTAAAAGAAAAAAGTTTGGTACCGTGTTAGCCAGTTGATAAGAAAAGTTTTATTGTTCCTCAGTGAGAAAAACAAAATAGCAATCTAGCAAATATGATACCTTTTAATGGCTAACAAAAATAAATGGTTAACAACATTTATTTTTGTTAGCCATTAAAAGGTATCATATTTGCTAGATTGCTATTTTGTTTTTCTCACTGAGGCGCAATAACTAACCACACAGCCTGTCCCTGACAGGTGCCGGCGCCCCCCGCAGACCCCACTGGCTCTTGCTCCTCCAAGCCGGCCGCGGGGTCTGCCTCATGGTGGCTAAGCCCCTGCCTGTGTAGTCTGGTTCCCTGTCATAATTGCCCAGCCAATCCCGGCTTCTCAGTGGGTATATGTATGCTGGGAGATCTAAGACACATTACTAGTGCTTCAATTGTCTCCTGTTGGTACAGTTGTGCCTCTCTGCTGCAGTGTGCTTACTTCCAGGTATTCCAGCTCCTGTGATCCTGTGTCCAGAGAAGGATACTTACCTCAGCAGTTCCTTGCCTAGCTGTTGGTGATTCAACCTCCATTCCTGTCGATGTTCTAACCATCGTTCCACATTCGATGTTCCAGCCATCGTTCCTGTATTCGATGTTCCAGCCATCATTCCAGTATTCTATGTTCTAACCATCACAAAATACAATGGAAAATAAGGAAAAGCGCCCACAGTTATTTTCCATTGTATTTTGTATTTGTTTACCAGGAAGGTAACTCCTGGCTAGGAAAGTGCTGCCCTTTTAGCGCCATTTTTTGTATTTTGTTGTATTTTAATGTTCTAACCATCGTTCCTGCATTCCATGTTCCAGCCATCGTTCCTGTCGATGTTATAACCATTGTTCCTGTTGGTGTTCCAACAATCGTTCATGTCGATGTTAGAACCATCGTCCTTATCATCAATGTTCCAACCATCGTTCCTGTTTATGTTCTAACTATCGTTCCTGTTGATGTTATAATCATTGTTCCACATTCGATGTTCCAGCCATCGTTCCTGTATTCGAAGTTTTAACCATCGTTCCTGCATTCGATGTTCCAGCCATTGTTCCTGTCGATGTTCTAACCATTGTTCCTGTCGATGTTGTAACCATCGATGTTGTAAACATCGATATTATCATAGATGATCTAACCATCCAACCATTGTCCCTATCGATGTTATAATCATCGTTCCCATCATCGATGTTTTAATCATCGTTCAAGTCATCGATGTTCCAACCATCGCTCCAGTCATTGATGATCTAACCATCGCTCCAGCCATCGATGTACTAACCATCGCCTCAGACATTGATGTTCTAACCATCATTCCTGCATTCGATGTTCCAGCCATTGTTACACAATCATTACTGTCGATGTTCTAACCATCGTTCCATATTTGATGTTCCAGTCATCGTTCCTGTATTCGGTGTTCTAACCATCGTTCCTTCATTTGACATTCTAACCATCGTTCCTGTCGATGTTCTAACCATCGTTCCTGTCGATGTTCCAACCATCATTCCTGTTGATATTATAACCATCGTTCTTATCATCGATGTTCTAATAATCATTCAATTAATCGGTGTTCTAACCATCGCTCCAGTCATCGATGTTCTAACCATCACTTCAGTCATCGATGTTCTAACCATCGCTCCAGACATTGATGTTCTAACCATAATTCCTGCATTCGATGTTCCAGCCATCGTTCCTGTCGATGTTCTAACCATCGTTCCTTCATTTGATTTTCTAACCATCGTTCCTGTTGATGTTCTAACCATCATTTCTGTCGATGTTCCAACCATCGTTCCTGTCGATGTTGTAACCATCGTTCCTGTCGATGTTGTAACCATCGTTCTTGTCATCGATGTTCCAACCATCGTTCCTGTTGATGTTCAAACTATCGTTCCTGTTGATGTTATAATCATCGTTCCACATTCGATGTTCCAGCCATCGTTCCTGTATTCGATGTTCTATCCATCGATCCTGCATTCGATGTTCCAGCCATCGTTCCTGTCGATGTTCTAACCGTGGTACCTGTCGATGTTCCAACCATCATTCCTGTTGATGTTATAACCATCGTTATTTACATTGATGTTGTAACCATCGTTATAATCATCGATGTTATAAGAATCATTCAAGTTATCGATGTTCAACCATCGCTCCAGTCATCGATGTTTCTAACCATAGCTCCAATCATCGATGTTTCTAACAATCGCTCCAGTCATCAATGTTCTAACCATCAGTCATTGATGTACTAACCATCATTCCTGCATTTGATGTTCCAACTATCGTTCCTGTCAATGTTCTAACCATTGATCCACATTTGATGTTCCAGCCATCTTTCCTGCATTCATTGTTCTAACCATCGTTCCTGCATTCGATATTCTAACCATCGTTCCTGTCAATGTTCTAACTATCGTTCATGACGATGTTCTAGCCATCGTTCCAGTCATCGATGTTCTAACCATCCTTCCAGTAATCGATGTTCTAACCATCGTTCCTGTCTTCGATGTTATAACCATCGTTCTTGCCATCGCTGTTCTAATCATCACCCCAAGTCATCAGTATTTCCAGGCAACCCCAAGTGACGTACTTTGCCCTCTGTTTGGTTATCGGCTCATGGTCGCTTATGAACTTCATCAGTGCGCTGTATCTTATTTCATCACAGTCATTGTGTACCATTCCTGTGGCCGTGCATACGTTACTCTCTGCCAGTTGCCAAGTTACCATCTGTTTCAATAAACCTGATTGTACTTTTACTTCTGCCTCCTTCCTGCTCATCCTGCCTCTGGGTGCACTACAGTACAATATATGTACAATGGTCTAATCAAGCCTCCCCGATTCATCCTTCGGTTCGAGCCTACACCTGAGGCCTTCGTCACATTGTCACTGAAGGGTTAAAATTTAGAACCCATGTAGCATATAAGAATTTGCACGTAGACTGTTCTCATTATGGGTAGACTGTTTTTCTATAGCCACATTTCAAGGTTACAGATAATAAGCCTGTGTGTCTTATCAGTTTCTACTGAGCTTCTACTCCCAACCCCCCCTCTTGGAATTACTATGCAGTGTGTTTATGCATAAACTCCTCTATAATCGAAAACCCCCCCTTGTTACTCATTTCTTTGTGTATGATATTTTGTATGCCCCCCCCCCCCCAGTTGAATTTGCCCTGCAACCTAACAGACCAATCAGAATGTAATATGCACTTGTATACACCCATGTATCATGTCTTTTAACTTACTGTTAAACTCCTAATAAACCAGAATGTTTCTTGACTCGCCACCGTGTGTTTGGTGTGTAGTGTTAAGATTACATTCTCACGGGTACCTAAGGGGCCATCAGGTCGAGGGGCTACACATTTATCCTTACAATTTGAGGGCTTCGTCTGGGATTCAGCCGGCCGTCCCCTCCACGGGATTGCGGCCACCTGCTGAATTTGAGAATCTGAACTCACTCCGTGTTCCGGGAACACGTGACAAGGTAATATTTAAGTCCGGGACTTAATATTACGTAATTGTATGTAAGGAAATTTATGACGTCATAAAATGTATCATGGATACAAGGACCTGGGGTCTACGTAAAGGTAATTCAAGTCCGGGACTTGAGATTACGAAACAGGTATCCAGGATACCGCAATTGAACCAGGGGTTCACAGAGAAAGCCTCCTCGATCTGATCGCCTAAATATATGTATGTACATGTTTGTCTGTTAATGTTGCAACTGTGTATTTGTTTGGGACACTCAGTGGACGGGTGGTAAGTGCACGTACGCTGAAGTGTTCTGTCTGTCTTATATACAATTGTGCTGTATATTTTGTATTAAGGATACTCAGTGAACGGGTGGTGAGTATACGGCCACTGAGTGTCATTGCTGTTTAAAGTGATCCTAAGTAGATTTGCAAAGTGATTTGGCTACTGAATGTCATTTTGTTTAAAGTAATTTTAAGTACAATTGCGACTTGACTTGTGACAGATATTATTGTGACTATATTGACTGACACACTGTTATATTATGGGATTATATTAGAGTAAAGAAACAGAATATTCCCCGCTTTTACCAGGAGAGACATGTAAAGAATATGTTGCCCGTGTCTCCCCCACAAATTACTATTTTATTAACCCTTGGGTAGACAATTTAGCGGGATAGATAGGATAATTAAAAATTGTCCCAAACCAATAATAACACCAATAGGATGTATAATATATTTAAAGAAAGCATGCAAAGGACGCAGCTTTACCCAAGGAGATATGAGACTCATTGTTAATGATATAATTGACCATTACAATAAATGAGACTGGGAAAAAGTTCCACTTATCAGTGTACCCTCAGTCACACAAACAACTGTAGGTTACCCACTTAATACACAAGAAGGCATAGATGCTATGTGGGATCAACTTGCTGCACATATGAATGAAGTGTTTAAAGCACGCTCATCTCTCCCCATAGCTGTAAGTTGTAAACAGAAACAGTGACCAATTTCTGGAAGAGATTCAAGAAGTGCTGGACCGAGGAAGCAGGTCTGCCGCTTCTGCATAATGATAATTTACTTGTTTCCACTTTCATTAATAATCTGCTGCCGATATATATCCTCGCTGTGAAGCAGAGTGTTTCAACTTGAACCTCTGATACAGTGAAGGATTTAAAAAAAAAACAAAAAAACATTTGTATGAAAAGGAAGCAGCAGGTTGTTTTGAAGTTAAAAGAAACACTGTCACACCATCACATACCCCGTTCACACGCTTCCAAAATCAAAACAATCCTAGGAGACAGAATAAACCATTCCGTTCTCCTAGAGACAGACTACCTCAGAGGGCTCCTGCGGGACCCCCACCCAACAGGCAGACAAGCTGCTATAACTGTGAAAGGGATAGCCATTGGGCTAGAGACTGTCCGTTCCCTTCAAACAAACCCCGACAGGTCAGTAACCCCATGCAGCCCAGCCAACCCAGACCTAGAGACAACCCCAGATTTCAGATTGACTGGCAGGGACAGACCTTAAAGGGCCATGACATAGGAAAACATGAATTTACTGTAATACCTGACTGCCTAATGAATTTGCTAGGCAGAGATCTTCTCTCTGTGCTAGAAATCACAATTAGTCCATCAGAAGCAGGAAAAGGGAATTAATGTTTCATCACCACACTTGCTCATGACTGACAGTTCTGACCCAAACACAGAATTAGACACTGTAAATCCTCAGATATGGTCAACAGGACCTCAGAGCAATAAACCAATTAATTGTTCCCATTGCACCCATTGTACCTGATGTACACTCACTCATCTCAGCCATCCCTGTAGATGCCGCCTACTTCTCAGTAACCAATTTGAAAAAATGCATTTTTTAGCATACCTGTGGACACCCAGACACAACTGTTATTTGCATTTTCTTTTGAGGCCAGCAGTTAACATGATGCAGACTGCCACAGGAGTATATTGACTCCCCTGTTGTGTACAGCATCGTGCTCCAAGCCATATTAACCCCCTGGCACCCCCCTATGGTTCAGTCCTGCTACAGTATGCAGATGATCTGCTTATTTGTAGTTCAACAAAGGAGGCATGCCGAGAGGATGGTATATCACTGTTAAACTGGCTCTGTGAATGTGGGCACAAAGTGTCAAAAAGCAAAAATGCAATGGTGCAAAAAGAATGTTAATTATTTAGGTTTTGTCTTGAAAAAGGGAGAGAGGAAAGTCAGCCCACAACGCATTCAGTCTGTACTGGGTCTGGTCCGCCCAAACACTATTATTGCAGACAGTGGATTTCTGACTGTTCCTACTATGATAACATTTTGAGACAAGCCACACTCAATGACAAACCTAAACAGATACAATGGTCACAAGAAATGTTAAATGCATATGAAAGCCTTAAAAATGTATGTTGATGAAAAGTCCGGCATTGACCCTCCCAAACTATGTACAACCATTTCAGTTATATGCAAGGGACAAAATGTAAAACCATGGCGGGTGTGCTGACACAAGAACATGGAGGTAAGCTGCGCCCCGTGGCATTCTTTTCTAAAGTGATGCCGGTGTCGGTCCAAAGTATGCCTGCCTGTCTTTGGGCACTGGCGGCCTGTGCAATGGTAGCTGAGATGGCAACCACACTCACCCTAGGCTCACCCACTGTTCTCCATACCACACATAATGTTGTAGCATTACTTAAAGGGCTACACACACAACATGTCAGCCCAGCGTCTTAGTGGAGATGAGGTCCTGTTGCTAGGAAGCCCCTCACTCACCATTAAGTATGCAAACGCATCCTCAGGCCCCGCACCCATTCTAAATGCACTTTTAGGACTAAAAGGGCCACAGGATGACATTCCTGACGATCATGACTGTTCTGCATCAATAGAGTCAGAGACCTCCCCTAGACTTGACATTTCCCCTGTACCAATACCAGGTTCTGACCATGTATTTGTGGATGGTTCTTGTAATAGACCCAATGACTCGACATATCAGGCAGGCTATGCAGTGGTACGCCTCCCAAATGACATTTTAGAAGCGAGACCCATTCCATATCAATCAGCACAAGCTGCAGAACTCATAGCGCTCACAAGAGCTTGCCAAATGTAGAAAGATAAACCTGATCACTGAACTACAAAGCTCAGCATCACAAAAAGACTTGGATGACTGGTTATTTCCAATATTGCAGAAAAATCCTATAACAGGATTGATCTGCAAAGAGGGGAGACCATGCATACCACAATCAAGCGCCCCATTGTTCATTGCTCACTACCATGGGGTAGGACATTATAGCAAAATCACCACAGCTATACTTTTGAGCAAAGACTTTTATACCACAGATGCTAAAACATTGGTAGATTAGTACATTAGCAGATGTATTACCTGTCTGCGCAACAACCCTAATAACCCAATGAAAGCAAAGCATCAACACCTGGAGTACCCAACTACTCCTTTCACACATTTGCAAATTGATTTTACACATATACCTAACAAAGGTACAAAACAGGAGTATGCTCTGGTCATAGTAGATATGTTTTCCAGATGGCCAGAGGCATTTCCCACAAAAGCAGAAGATGCAAAAACAGTTGCACGCATACTAACACAAGAAATCATCCCTAGATGGGGATGCCCGCTCCAAATAGATAGCGACAAAGGCACTGCCTTTACAGCAAAAAATCACACAAGCTTTAGTGAAAGCATTTCAAATAGAGAGGAAATTTCACATTCCCTATCATTCTCAAAGTTCAGGGATAGTGGAGAAAAGGATAAACTTAGGAAAGTAACAGGAGGAACATTTAATAAATGGAAACAAACCCTCCCCATAGTCCTAGCAGAAATTAGAATGACCCCCCCAACAGACTCTGGGTTATTCACCCTTTGAAATACTAATAGGAAGATTTTTTCCCACACCTTGGGCTAAGAAACCAATGATAGTCCAGGAGGGAGACCTAGAACAGATTAGAGAAGAGTATGTTAGGTCCCTCATCACCAGACTTAGTGAAATTGAACATGATGTCGTTTGTAAAAATCCTTCTAATCCACAGGAACCAACACACCCCTTCCAGGTTGGAGACAAGGTCGTTGTGAAGGTCCTTGCCAGAAATAAGAGCCCAGGAGACTTCACCTATGGTCCAGAAACAGAGATCGTAGCGGTAACAAGGACGGCTGTCCTTACAGAAGAGAGTCCAGTGTGGATACACGCATCCAGGGTAAAGAGAATCCCGAGTAACGTCCCGGATAGAGAACAGATCGAGGACGAGGTACTAACGAGGGTAGACAACCCTGACCTCCAACAGGACGAGGTACTAACGAGGGTAGACAACCCTGACCTCCAACAGGACGAGGTACTAACGAGGGTAGACAACCCTGACCTCCAACGTGGAGAAGAGGACCCATTCCATGATGACTCCAACTCTGGACCAGCCCCTGATATTGACCCCAATAACTTTGCTCGTTCTTGCTCTTTGCATTCCCCTTAAAGCTGAAGTAGATATAACCCAAAATGGTGAGCTACTAACCCTATGGTTTAACTCATCTAACACTCATACTGCCACATTTGTACTTGATTATTTCCAGTTCCCAAAACTAGCTGATACACATAATAGAAATAATTGTTATGTCTGTGCAAAATCCAGGCCTCATCTAGGCACTGTACCTTTAAACATCCCAGAATCCCAAGAGAATTGTTTTTTTTTCAGTTTATATAATGGTACTCGTACAAATGATAGTGAATGTGAGTTATGGAAAATGAAATATCCCATATTGTCAAAGAATTCTAACCCAGGAAACACCATCACCATTTACCCAGGTAACTACACATGTTATGTATCCAATGACACAACAGGAAGGAATTTAAGAACCTTTCCTGATGGATACTGTAGTAAACATAGACACATTGTACTTGTCAACCAGACTAAATCCCTTGGTGACATTTACTATATTTGCGGTGATATGAAGATAAGAACTAAGCTAGATACTCCTTGGCAGGGACAGTGTGCTCTAGCCAAAATTATTATGCCCTTACACATACTACCTGCAGAAATAGAGGCACCTTTGCCTGAAGACACAATTAATAGAAAGAAAAGGGAAACACCTTTAGGGAGTTTTGATCCACATGTATATATTGATGCAATTGGTGTCCCAAGAGGGGTCCCAGATGAATTTAAGGCCAGAGATCAAGTTGCGGCTGGCTTTGAATCCATCATACCCACAATCACAGCAAACAAAAATGTTGCTTGGATTAATTACATTTACTACAACCAGCAGAGATTTGTAAATGATACAAAAGACGCTTTAAAAGGCATTGCAGAACAATTAGAAGCCACATCACAAATGACATTTCAAAATCGTATGACTCTAGATATGATATTAGCAGAGAAAGGAGGAGTTTGTGTTTATATAAGGAAAGTTGAAGGATGTTGTACATATATCCCTGACAATACAGGCCCCAATGGTAAAGTTACTCTAGCTATTAAAAAACTGGAGGATTTATCAATAGAATTGAAGAAGAACTCAGGCATCGATAACCCATGGAGCCAATGGTTTGGATGGTTTGAAAACTGGAAGCAGGCCCTTGTTCAATTAGCAATCTATATATTGATTATTCTTACTATTATCTGTATTGTTGTTTTTTGTATTATACCATGTTGTAGAAAACTTGCTACCAAAGGTATTGAGAACACCCTTATGTATGAATCCATTGCCCCTGCACACGCAAATTCCCCTGAAGGCTACAAACAATATCTTGCTAAGCACAGAAATAAGGAATTTGGTAAGAAGAATCATATCATCTAAATTCATGATTCTAAGAGGGGATTGAAGGGTTAAAATTTAGAACCCATGTAGCATATAAGAATTTGCACGTAGACTGTTCTCATTATGGGTAGACTGTTTTTCTATAGCTACATTTCAAGGTTACAGATAATAAGCCTGTGTGTCTTATCAGTTTCTACTGAGCTTCTACTCCCAACCCCCCCTCTTGGAATTGCTATGCAGTGTGTTTATGCATAAACTCCTCTATAATCGAAAACCCCCCCTTGTTACTCATTTCTTTGTGTATGATATTTTGTATGCCCCCCCCCTGTTGAATTTGCCCTGCAACCTAACAGACCAATCAGAATGTAATATGCACTTGTATACACCCATGTATCATGTCTTTTAACTTACTGTTAAACTCCTAATAAACCAGAATGTTTCTTGACTCGCCACCGTGTGTTTGGTGTGTAGTGTTAAGATTACATTCTCACGGGTACCTAAGGGGCCATCAGGTCGAGGGGCTACACATTTATCCTTACAGTCACATTGACCCCAGGCGTGACATGTACTAACATATGCAATTAGTTTCAGAAAGGTGCAAAAAGAGCTGCCCTTTGCGAATCCACCGGCCCCGGGTGAGAGGGCGCTCGCAGGTTCCTCTCACCTCCCATGCCTAGGAGCCTCCTGTGGGAGATGAGTGCAGGGACTCCCAGGCTCCTCCTCCCTGCACCCAGAAGGGGAAGCACTGCTGCTAGGGAGGAGGAGGTCACTGGGTCCGGGCATCACAGCAGGAGGCTGCCTGGACAGCAGGTGAGGGTGTGGGGCAGCAGGGTCTGGTGCCAAAAGGCTTTTATAGGGTAATGCCAGAAAAAGCCGGCAATACTGTATGTGTCTGAAACGGGACGTTTGAAAATGCGATAAAACCCCTGAAAACAGGGTTTTTACCGCATTTTCCATTTTAAACATCCCAGCCAGAAGGTGAATTTACTTATAAGGTAGATACAAGGGACCATTACACCACAATATACAGTAAGTGGTGCATTCATAGAATTTATCTATTATCAATTTATCAATTGTGTATTTAAATATTGTTGCCAAGATAATTACATAGAATTATTAATCTCCGTCTCTCTTACTCACCTTCACGTCCTTGTCCCAGAAAGATGGCGGCACCAGCTGTATTGGGAAATGAGTCTTGAGGAGACGGGGAGACTCCATCGCGTTGGCATCGTCCACTCCTTAAATATACGGAAGGACTCAGACATTAATCCCAGTGTTCTTCCTAATATGGCATCATTCAACTAATATTCACACCCACCTGCTCCACAGTCTGTGCAGAAAAGTCAGATACTTCTGGGTGTTGGGGGGATATATTTGGGAAGGTAGAAGAAGTACAGTAGATGGGGAATCTACATAAACACAGCTCTGGCCAAACCCACCCCAATCTGCCATTACCTATACAACACTGGCCACATAATTCTGGCCACACCAATCTGGCCACACTTACACATCAATGGCCACACCCGCACAGCATTGGCCACACCCACACAGCATTGGCCACACCCACACAGCATTGGCCACACCCACACAGCATTGGCCACAACTTCTCCACTTCTCACACCTGACACACAGTCCATTTTGTATTTAGACAGTCAATTCGTGAGATCTGTGAGGCAAGCAGTACTTTAGGGCCCATTTATCAAGTATCGCATTTACGATGCTATCTGGGAGGAACATTACCATCCTGGATCACATTGTAAAATGCGATCCTAATGGTCCTTCTCTATGATGTGCTGAGCCGGGCACCAGGGGGGTGTGAACGCACTTCCCCAGCAGCAGTGCGTTATGTTGCCCATAGGCTACACTGGGCATTATCCATCTCAGAATGGCAGCAGCCCAGGGATGTGAAGCTAGGCTGCCCGATGTTGTTACATCGGCCAGCTTTGCATCCCCTGTAGAAACCTATGGGGGATGCGGCTGGTGGCGATGCAGGAGGTATCACAGCAGGGATTGGAGATTCCTGCTGCGTTCCCTCCTGATCCATTCGGGGCATACTTAATATTTGCGGCTATCCCCAGAAAATGGGTGTTTTGGGGGGATTGTTTTGGGGGGATGTAGCCACAAATATAGAATGAAAAATGGGCCCCTTACTGATCTCACTGGTTCCCAGTGCACTGATAGGCTGAGTACTAGGCATGTCAATGATGTTTAGGTTGACAATTTCCAGGTCGATCCCAAATGGTCGACACAAGGTCAACATGATGAAAAAAAGCATAAAAAATGTGAAAAACCCACGTAGAAATTTTCATGTCTTCGTCTACTGGACAGTTAATAAGTGACTCATGCAATGGATAAGGTAAGAACATCGCTATTTAATCCGGATATTTAACCAAGTACATGCAGCTGCCTGAGAAGTGCGTAACACCTACTGTATGTCTCAGGAAGCAGACTTGCTTAAAAAGAGGTGATATTTTATGTTTTACAGATATACGTTTCATATGATGCCAATGACCAATTGAGGAACCTGAATGTTTCTCGACTAAAAGTTGAATCAAAATACAAATTGTATAACAGTGTAGCATATTTTTATGGACAACAAATAATACAAATGTAACAAGACTGAGGGAGGATACAATAACTTTGCTTGCAGTTTGTTAGGGAACTGCCATGGGAACCGAGTTCGCACCATGTTACCCAAATATATTCATGAGCATAAGGAAGGATGAGCAGATCTGGAAGGGTGAGACATTTGGTGCAAACTTGGTTCTCTAGAAGAGATTGATAGACAATACCGTCTTCACCTGGGAAGGTACAGAGGAATCCCTGATGGAATACATCATGCATATAAACTCTAATCAGAAGAATCTCACATTTACTACAGAATACAGTAAAGCAGCATTCACTTTTAGGATTTAGGCATTTTCATAAAAGATCAGAAAATGTAAATGATGACGTATAGGAAGAAGGTTGACATTAATAGCTTCATCTTTGCTACAATCGGACATTACTATAAATAGATGAGAAGATCCCAAAAGGGCATTTTACAAGGATTTAAAGGAACTGCAGTACTGTAGAAGACTACATCTTACAAAGTAAAGATCTGAAGAAACAATTTGGTTTTAAACAGTACAATGAGGATCTAGTGGACCAGGAATGCGAAGAGATACCAGAAACAAGAATACAACAGCAGAGCACAATTCATGGTGCATTGTGCAATACATTTCCTTGGCTGTAACAATCAAGTGCATTCGGAAAAGACAATGGGACCATACTCACAAGAGATGAGACTCTGACAAGTATCTTACCAGCAGCACTAAAGGATGTCTACAGGACAGCACCAGCCATGAAGAAAAAAGCTTAAGAACCATTTGTCACCACAAGGAATTCTCCTCAAGCTCCGCAGGAAGGGACTGTACAATAAGATAAATGATAACCTGCAACACTGAAGACCCCGCTGCCCGCCAACCCCGCCACCACCACCAGCTGGCCGGACCCCGCAGCTTGCCTCCCACTGCACGGGAAGGAGGTCCCAGGACGGGTGGTCTGACCACCTGCTCGGGTTCGATGCGCACAGGACCCTGAAGGGACATCAAACCAAGCTGATTTGGGCCGATTCGTTGCAATCAGCCCAAATCGGCTCAGTGTATGGGCACCTTTAGGTTGGTCACTGGCACTATACGAGCATCACACACTCGTTCGGTCACATCCCGCCTCCACCATCCATTCTGTGTGTTGTATGTAATATGTGCGGAAGAGACACGTCTGTTACCTGGCGGCATAGGCTTGGCATACAGGTCTATAAATGGCACCTTGACGAAGCAGGGGGCTCGCATGCTCCTCTCCACGTCCCCCTCTAGAAGGATCAGATCCACAATCTCCTGCATCCACGTGGTACCTGTAAGAAGATGCCGGTGACATATCAGCTCTGGGTGGTTTTATTACAGTGACATAACATAACACCAATATAACACCTCTATGGTGGAGATGCACTAAGCCACGACAAAGTACCAGCCAATCAGCTCCTAACTGCCATGTTATAGGCTGTGGTTGAAAATTGATAGGAGCTGATTGGCTGTAACTTTATCCTATTATTTCTTCCTCTTTATCTCTCTCCAAGGATCCGGGATCTTATTGGCTTGCAGATTATTCAACACTAAGGGCCAGATGCATCAAAAGGTGATACAATGGAGAGTTATAAACATTAAGCCAAGCAGATCCCAACTGTCATTTTTCCAAACCCAATATGTAACATGACAGGAAGGAGCTGATTGGCTGGTTGTTTATCACTCATTTTGTCACTTTTTGAAGCTTGAGACATCTGGCCCTGAAGCAGGGGGTGACAGTAGTGAGTTGCAGCATCGATGGTTACCAACCAGATGGTTTCACACCATTGAGGGCATCCATCGATGGTACCAGGGGTGGATAAGTCACAGATGGTGGTTCCTATGGTGAAGCAGTGAAAGTTACACTTATACTCTTACAGAATGAATATACTGCCACCTAGTGGGCTGTAGCCGACATTCAGTCTACACTGGTAATAAAAGTCAGCGTACACTGACTTTTATTCTGGCCGCAGATGGCCTAATTCGGGGCGCGCGCTGATGTCATGGTGGGCATGTTCTGGATGGACGTTTTCATGGGCGCACCCACCGCTTTTGTGGGCACACCTAGAAAAAATGCTGGGTGTAGCCCTGTGCCCACCCCCTGGCCACCCCTCTGAAGCAAATGACCTGGCGAGGGTGAAGCTCCCCAAAGCCATGTATACGAAAACCCCGACCATTTGGGCCATGGCCAAATTCGGCCCGCTAGGAGCATGTCTGAATCGGCCCCCATGTGACCTGTAGTGTAGTGTGCTTAGCATGGCCGGATTACCATGATTTATAGGATTGAGTTCTGCTGACTCACTCTTACAATTACAGAACATTTATTATCCTGCGGTAAGAGCAGCCAGGTGCAGCGGGTGGTGTCATATTGCTGTTATACTATCGCCCTGTGGCCCAATCCTGCCGTTACACTGTGACTTGTTATTGATGTATAACATATCAGGTATCTGAAGCAGGGACGGAATGGGCCACCAAATTGGCCGTGGCATTTGTGCCCGTGTATGCGCCGGGCACGCACGCACTGGGCAAGTGTACGCTGCTCATACCAGCTTGCAGGAGAGTGGGGAAAAGCCACCTGTGATGCCCCCCTCTCTCCTGGACCCAATTGGTGCATAGACAGAGCATCCAGAACCGCCACGAGTCCAGCAACTCTCTCTGTGCGCCAACTGGGAGGCGGAGCGTCAGTGACAAATTGGCTCACCTGACCATTGGCCCATCTGGCATTTGCCAGAAGTGCCAGATGGCCAGTCCGGCCCAGATCTGAAGGCTCAGCCAGGGTCCCCCAGTACTGCTGAGATCTCTGCTGCTTCTCATGAGATCACGCTTGGTAACAAAGGAACCCCTTACACAGTGTGCTACGTGTCACTGGTTTCCCCTTCCTTATCTATTTCGACATGTTCTTCACACCTCTCCAATTCTCAGACTGCCTCATTGGATACAGTCACTAGAAGGGGCGGATCTCCCAGGGGTATTGTGTCACCTGCCTCGATATCAGTTCCCTGGGTCGGCAATGTCTAGGATGACAGTCACTAGGTCGACCACCTAAGAATGGTTGACATACCCTAGGTTGACATTGACGGAAGGCACAAGCTTAAGGTCAACATGGACATAGTCAATATGGATAAGGATGACACAAACTTTTCACGTTTTTTATGTGGTTTTTCATACTTTACTATCCCAGTGGGTATATATTGGGAACATAATAGTGTGCCGAGTGCAGCGAGCCATTCTAGTGTAATACGCCGCCGGTGGGGGTGATAAATACCTTGAGTCGCTGGATACTTTTGGTTCGACACCGATTCTTCGCTGCGTCGGCTGCAGAGAACACACCACCCTAGGAACTCAAGCAACGCGCTCAGCAGGTACAACCGCTTGTTTTATTTAGTAAAAAGAAATGAGTAAACAATTGTCAAAGTATCTCAAGCATAGCTCCCAACAGTCCCGAATTTAGCGGGACAGTCACGATTTTCGGTGACTGTCCCGCTGTCCCACCCGTGGCCAGCAGTGTCCCGCCGGCGGGGGAGGTTGCCACGGGAGATAATCACTGTAATACCTCTCGCAGCAACCTCCCCCGCCCGCGGGACACTGCGGGCTGTGTCAATCTGCTGTGCCTGCCTATCGGCGCTGTGTGCGCATTGCCTTCCGCTCCCCGATCGCCGCGGTGCTCCCTGGGGCACGGGGAGGACGTATAAGCACATGTGCGCATGTGCGCACCCGCCGCACTGTGATAAGAGACACGGCAGGGGCTGCAGTGTCTTGTCCACTTCTCCCCCTAGCAGCTATTGTAGCTGCTACTAGGGGAAAACAGTACACATCGTCATCGCCCCGCCCCCTATGACGTGTGACGCTGGCATTCCGCCCAGCCACGCCTCAGTGCAGTCTAAATTGTTAGGAGGATCGTGGGCTGGCTGCTGGATAATTCTCCGTGTAAGCTGGGGCTGGCTTTTCTTTACTGTGCAAGTAAGCACTTCAATATAATTTATTATGTCAGATACTGCATATTTTAGATATATCTATATATAGATATATAAATAAATTTATTTATTTATATTTATTTATATATATATATATTATTTATATATAGATATATCATAAATGTGCCCTGTAATATACCATATAGTTATATATAGTCATATAATTATCATATAGCTATATATAAGTGTATATTCAATGCTGATGGCGAGCTTGGACAGCGAGCAGCGCTGCCTGCTCGCTGTCACATCTCGCAGGGTCAGTATTCAACTGATCCCCCTGCATACGCCGCTTCCTCCTCGCTTTTTGGAGCGAGGGGAAATTGGCGTATACGGCCGTTGAAACAGCGAGACTCTCCGCTAAATGCAGTGGGCTCCCTGCATTAGCCACAAGCCTCGCTGTTTGGGAACGTTGAATACAGGGAGCAGCTGGCAAGGGGGTTAAACAACGATGATCACTTGTTGTCTGCGATCCCCGCCGTTTAACCCCCTCGCCGGCCGCATTGATTATGTCACATAGAGTAAAGTATATGTTGTAGTTTATATAGCTTTTATATAATTGTATGATGTAATAGAGATATATATATATATATATATATATATATATATATATATACACACACACATACCTCCCAACTGTCACGATTACAGCGGGACAGTCCAGATTTTCGGGTCCTGTCCCGCTGTCCCACCCGCGGCAGGCATTGTCCCGCTGCGGGGGGTGGCAGTTGGGAGACCCCCCAATCTAATAGAATAGACGCACAGCGTCTATTCTCGTATGAAAATGAGGTTGCGGCTAATTAGCATAAGCCGTGCCCTCATTTGCATACGCCCCACCCCCTTTTCGGGCGCTATTAGTGTCCCTATTTCTTCCGTTCACAAGTTGGGAGGTATGTCTCAAGGCTATAATCGGCCTAATCAGCCTAACACTACAATACTGACCGTACACCCGCCTAGCAGGATCCTAGGTCACATGAACATCAACAATTTACCTCTAACATACGCCGCGGTCCTTCGGCGTCACTGGCGAGTGGGAACACACCTCCCGCAAACCGTCAAATAGGTGGGGGGGGGGGGGGGTAATGTCCTCACTTGGCAATACTGGCAACTCTATGTGGACCTAGCCACCTATTCGCCTATGCTAACCACCCGACACAGATAATACATACAAAACGCATGGGAAGAATAACGTACAATACGACAGTCAACTATATCTTATCAATACCAATCCTAGGGAAAATCCCACCTAGGAATACAGTCCAGAATGCTGTCCCAGGGAAAAAAGGCGAATGCTGGATATTTCAAATGAATTAGGCAATACCTCCTTGTAACCTGGACTTTGGCCACAAGATGGCAGGCAGTGTTCCTCAGGTTAAGTCAATGTAGAGGCAATGCTCTTACAACTGGCAGGACTTTGCTAACTGAGGTCCCCGGAGGTGACAGAGCGAGTCCCCTGTTTAAATGGGACTAATATGAGTCCCCACGGTGCTGCATGTGCTTCTAGGTGTCCAGGGTTCTGGGGCTCCGCTGAGCTGGTGGCCCTACCCCCACTGGTGCTTCCTAGTGAGGCGCTGGGGGTGGCTTATAATAACTGTAGTCCACTGGCCAGTAAGGTGGGGCTAAAGGCATTCTGGGGCAGCAATCAGGGGGGTGCCCGATTAGGGTAATTTGCGTTGGTGACAGGGAGTGGGTACTAGGAGGCAGGTCTGGGGGCAGCAGCACAGATGATACCTGCTGTCGGCAACAGGGTGCAGGCTCCTGCCTTTCGCGATCGGGTCTCCCGGCATCTGGAAGGCGGGCGCTGGTCACTCTTCTGCAGGAGGGCACACTAGTGCATACCTCCCAACAGTCCAGATTTTATCGGGACAGTCCCGATTGTCAGGGCCTGTCCCGATGTCCCACCCGCGGGCGGCAGTGTCCCGCGGTGTGGGGGGCTGTTGGGAGTCCCCCCTGTCAGCTGCTAAGCAGCGGGGAATAAACGCTGTGCGCATGCGCACAGCGTCTATTCCCACAGCCAGGGGACTGGGGGCATGGCTAGAGGCTCACAGAGCCTCTGGGTCATGCCCCCATAGCGGCAAAATGGGGGAGTGGCCTCGCGGAAGAGCCGCGAGTATAGGCCATGTCCCCCAATTAGGCCACGCCCCCCGAAAATTTTGACGCGCCTCTGGCGCGCAGGAGCGTCGTCCCGCATGCAGACCTTCAAAAGTTGGGAGGTATGCTAGTGTGGGTGCTGCTATTGCAGTGTTGCCGCACTCAGCCGCGCCGCTCCTGCTCTGCTGTAGTCCACGCTGAGGGCTCTCCCCGCCGGCTGCTCTCACTGCTGGGCGGCTTCTTGCTGCTGCGGCATCAGCTGATCGTCGGCCGGTGTTCGGGCTCTGTCTTGAGCCCGCCGCCGGTCTTCTCCGGTCACACTCTCCTTCTCTCCTCTCCTGGCACGCCACGTTCTTCACCTCGCTCTGCGCTGTCCTCTCCCCAGTTCACACGCTCTGACCTCTCTCCTCATGCTGCGACCTCTCACCTCCCTATCTCCTTCCCACGCACTTCCTCCTACTCTCATACGTCCCCCAGTGCTGTCGATCAGCCTGGTGACTGGTCTGGGGATTAACCCCTAAGGTCCCGCTGCTGGGACTCTGGGGAACAATAGGCTGGGGTGCCACACTAGGGGATGAGGTACGCTTATATTGTGTCCATGTTGACATATGTCGGCATAGGCACCTAATATGTGAAAAACTGATATCAATCTCATTCATGTCGACCAAGTCCATATCGACCTAAAGCTTGTGTCCCCCCAATAAGTAGCTGTCGGGGCTAATTGGGTAGCCCACAGGGGAATCCGTTAGCCACAATAATTTTCCGTGACCACCTGCGGTCTGGAGAACTCTTCTGAAAACTTTGTGGATTGCACCAAATCTGTTGTTTCATAGCCAAGGATACTGTACACCTACACGGCCGGTTCATACCATTTATATGTATTATACGGTCACGTCTATGCAAAGTATTCTGTGTGTGGTGGATTTCTCTGGTGTACAAGGAGTTAATGTTTGGAGCCACTCACCCGCTTTAGGAAACGTAGCGATAAGGACGTCATCTTCCCGGGCCTGGAAGTTATAGATTCTGTCCCAGATCTCACAGGTGGTCTCCAGCAGCGGGACCCCGTCCACCTGCCCCAGCTTCATCCTGCTGTACTCCTTCATCTCAGATAGCTTACTCGCTAGCTCTGGATCCATTCTGGAATGAGAAAAATGTCAGTTAGGAGCTGGTTTGGCTGGTACTTTATCTCTATGAACTTTATCACTCTCCAACGCTTAGTGCATGTGCCCTAATGTTTTTCTCCAAAGGCCTGGAGAGTTCCACACATACTGTAACTATAAAGGGGCATACACATGGAGCAAATTTGTGCTATTTTCTAAGCAATTGCTTAGAAAGTAAGCACAGATCTCTCCGTGTGTATGCTCCGAGAGATTAAATATCTCTTGCTAACTAACTCAGTGCATGCAGTCAAAATCTAGTCAGATTGCTTAGCAAATGACTGCAAATCTCTCGGTGTGTACTGCAAATCTCTCGGTGTGTACAGAATGAGAGATACTGATCGCAATCTCTCATTCTGAACCACTACCCGGCCTTTTTTTGCTTAAGCAAAATTGCTTAGAAAAATTGCTTAGCAAAAATCTCTGCGTGTGTATGTGCTCTCCATGGGAGATCTTAACACCAGTAAAATTGCTTAGCAAAATTGCTTAGCACAGATCTCTACGCAGCGGCGTAGCTTTGTTTGGGGCGCCCCCCCCGCTGTTAATGGGGGGCGCCCCCGCCCGTCCGTCCCCCTCCCCCCATTGCCACATGCTTACCTGTCCGCGCGTCCCGGCTCCCCTCCTGGCTTCACTAAATTCTATGCAGACGGACCACGATAAAATGGCCTCCCCCATACCGCAGACAGTTTCAGAGAACAGTCTGCTTTATGGGGCGGCCATTTTATCGTGGTCTGTCTCCATAGCATTGATTGAAGCCAGGAGGGGAGCCGGGACGCACGGACAGGTAAGCATGGGGGGCGGGGGGATTACTATAGAACCGCAGCCCCCCGGCGCCCACATATGCACAGCGCCACCCCGCGACCGCGGGGGCTGCGGTGCTATAGTTACACCACTGTCTCTACGTGTGTATGCCCCTTTACTCTTGTACAACTGAAAACAGGGTAGTACCCCATATTTATAGCGTAAAAAACTAAAAACATTTTATATAATTGGTATGAACCATTAAACCATGTTATTCTTCAGCTTTGTAGTTCTGTCAAGTAGAAAAAGCCAGATTTCCCTCAATGCATTACAGACATCAGAAATTCCCCCCACATGTTTCTGAATGTGGAAGAAGGAGACGCACCACCCAAATAATGTTTCTGAAAAGCTGGATGATCACCTTAGGCCAGACCCCATGTCATATGTGTGATGGATAACTTATTGCTAGATCTTCATACTCCCAATACGTAACTAGGTAAATTGGGACAACATAACCTGCAACCCCAGTCTGTACGAGATTCACTGATGTATGCTGAGAATGGACCAATCTAAGTACCCATGGCCGTTCCTAATCCCATCCCAGGACATACGACCATTGGGAGGTATGTTAGTAATTGCTGTTAATTCTGAAATGTACACTCACAATTTCATCATCATTCTCAAACATTTGTATAATAATGTGCAGAAGCTATAATATACAATGTGTTTTGTTAATTATATGATTGATGATTTGGTACAATTATAACCTGATAAATACTCCCGTGAAAACTTTTCAGCTAAATATGATACATCGTGAACATTCATTGAAGCAGAGGAAGATGTCATTCAAATATGTTTATTTAAAAGGTTCTTCCAAAGATTGGCAAAAATAAAACGGCTGATAGTTCCTCAATCAGAATTGAATAGCAGAATTACCCAACGCGTTTCTTCCGTAAAGGCCTTCATCAGGGGCATAACTGTCAGCAGCGCTGACAAACGCGCTGCTGCGGCGTCACCGCAGCAGCATCCCGGCGCCCTTAGAAGAGCGCTCCGGGCACTTCCGCCCGGCGAGTCCCGGGTGGAAGATGTGACGTCCGCCCGGCTGCGGCGCGTCACTTCCGCCCAGCCGGGGGACAGTATAGGGAGTCGGGCCGCGTCACCCGGGGGTTGCCAGGCAACCAGGGGACGCCGGGCGGCGCGCGCCCAGGCAGCTGGGAATAATTAATACTTGTTGGGGGCCTGGTCCCACGGCGGAGGCTGATTGGCCAGCAGCACCCTTTTAAGGGAGCTGGTTCAACACAGCCCCGCCGGTGATATTGTTTCCCCACAGAGGGCCTGCTGCTCTCTGCTGTCCCGGTCCCTGCAGATCCTCTGCCGTGCACCGTGCCCGTGCCGTATCTATCCACCTGCTGTGGTCCCAGCCACGCTCCGTCTCTGGGTCGACACCTTCCAGCGAGGGTCAGCTGTGTGTCAGCTGCCATATTGCTGCGGCCGTCCCTTTTCCGGCATTCTCTTGGTCAGTTATCCTTCCATCTGGTCCTGCCAAGACACTCCAGACGTACTCCGCTCCATCTTCTGCCGCTGGAGGTTCCGTTCCAGTTACGTAAGTGCTCCAGTGGAGCCCGGTCCTTATTCGTTATTTTCTGGGCAAGCTGTCCCGTATCTTTAGTTGTTCTGTTCCCGTCTTGCCTGGCTCTCCGGGATCCGGAGAGACTCTCGCTAGGGGATTTACGCCCGTTTTGGGGTACCGTATTGTACCATTTTTGTGTTGGCGTATTTTGCGTTTGGTGGCACCCCGTTACTATAGTACCGGTGCTTGTGGCTCAGTCACATTCCCCGTCCTTGGCCAGGTGCCGTTAGACAGGGTGTTCTATTCAGTTAGGTCCTAGTAGTCAGATTCTCCTTTTAGTCCAGTCCCCGACAGTCGCCGTGGGCTTGTCCTAACATAAAACCTGGTTGCATCGGGGTTGGAGCGGGCTTAACCTGCTCCCTCGAACGCGGCGACTAAAGGAGAAGCCTAGCACCTTGCAGCCTGCGGTCACTTGCCCGGGACGGCCAACAGAGTTAGTGTAGGACTTTGCCGTGGCCGTGCTAAACAGCGGTCCCGGCTGAGGGCTCAGCCCACCACCAGTCGCTGCATACACCCACGCACGTTACATTATCACCGGCCTAACAGATTATATAAATCTCATTTATATAATATACCTGTTTTGTCCGTGGGTGTTAGTGGTTGTGCGGAGTCCTCATTATGAATCCTACCTCCCCTCTGTTAGACGCCCAGGTTGCGGGTCTAACGCAAATGGTACAGGAATTGTCGCTCCGGGTAACTAATCAGGAGAGAGTGCCTCGTTCTTACGGGCATTAAAGCAGGGAAAAGATCCTGTGGAAGTGTATTGCACCGAGTTCCGCCGCTGGGCGAATGACTGTGGGTGGAACGATCCAGCTCTGCGTAGCCAGTTCCGGTGTGGATTGTCGGATACCATTAAAGACAGTTTGATCCAATATCCGGTGCCTGGCTCGCTAGATAAACTCATGGAGTTGTCTATCAAAATAGACCGCCGACTCCGCGAACGTAGAGCTGAGAGAGCTTCACTCTCTCATCCCATCCCATACATTGTGGATTCCTCGGAGGATGCCGAAGAACCCATGCAGGTGGGGTCCATGCGGATAACCCCAGAGGAGCGAGTTCGCAGGATCAGTGCTGGTCTATGCCTCTACTGTGGGCGTAGAGGTCATCAGTATCGCTCCTGTCCGAACAAAGCAGTAAAAGGTCAGGCCAAGTGAGTGAGGAGGGGATTCACTTGGGCCTGAAGCTGTTCTCCTCCTGTAACTCCCTATTGATTCCTGCCACTCTAACCTATGGAGAGATTTGTTTTGATTGTTCAGCTTTTGTTGATAGTGGTGCAGCCGGTAACTTTTTGGATGCTGCCTTAGCCGAGAGACTCGGTATCCCCGCTATTCTGTTAGGTCAACGGATTACTATAAGAGGATTAGATGGTAGTCGTTTGCCCAATGGGGAGATTTCTTTTCGTACCCCTAAAATACAGCTCATTATTGGTTCTCTGCATAAAGAGGAAATCTCTTTTTTTTTGGTTACTTGTCCATTAGTCCCACTGGTCTTGGGTCACCCTTGGTTAGTCCTCCATAGCCTGCACATTGACTGGAAGATGGGGGACGTTGTTCAGTGGAATTCCACTTGTTTTGGTTCTTGCATTAACACCTCTTTTCTTCAAGCCTCGGTGTCGCTGTCAGCTGTCCCGACGGCATACTCTGATTTCTCGGATGTATTCTCCAAGGGTAAAGCGGATAAGCTTCCGCCCCATCGTCCATACGACTGTGCCATTCAGCTTGTATCCGACGCCCCTTTGCCCAAGGGAAGGCTTTACTCCTTGTCCATTCCGGAAACCAAGGCCATGAATGAGTACATTCAAGAAAGTTTAGAGAAGGGATTCATCCGCCCATCAAAGTCGCCACTAAGCGCAGGATTCTTTTTTGTGGCCAAGAAAGATGGGTCTTTACGACCTTGTATTGATTTCCGGGCTTTAAACAAAATCACGGTGAAAAATGCGTACCCGCTCCCTCTTATTTCTGTTCTCTTTGACCAATTAAGGTCCGCCACAGTGTTTTCTAAGATTGACCTGAGAGTGGCGTATAACCTCATCCGAATAAAAGCAGGGGATGAGTGGAAGACGGAATTTAGTACGCACTCCGGGCAATATGAGTATCTAGTTATGCCCTTCGGGCTGTCCAATGCCCCTGCCGTGTTCCAAGATTTTATCAACGATGTCTTACGAGACTTTCTGGGGAGTTTCGTGGTCGTTTACTTGGATAATATCCTGATTTATTCCAAGGATCTTGATTCGCATAGAGCTCAGGTGAGGCAGGTGCTGCAAAGGTTACGGGAAAATAGTTTGTTTGCCAAACTCGAAAAATGTGAGTTTGAGGTACCCGAAATCTCATTTTTGGGGTATATTATTTCGGCTGATGGCTTTAGCATGGATCCTAAGAAGCTTCAGGCGATAGTTGATTGGGTACAGCCGACCAATCTGAAGGCAATCCAAAGGTTCCTTGGATTTGCCAACTACTATCGACGCTTCATCCATTCTTTTTCCTCTATCATTGCTCCCCTGGTGGCTCTTACCAAGAAGGGGGCAGATCCTGGAGATTGGTCTTTACAAGCCAAACAGGCTTTTCAAGCCCTCAAACAAGCCTTTGTCTCTGCTCCCATCCTTAAGCATCCGGATCCTGAGCGTCCCTTTGTGGTGGAGGTGGATGCCTCCGAAATGGGTGCAGGAGCAGTACTCTCACAAACTAACCCTATAACTCAGATTCTGCACCCTTGCGCCTATATGTCTAGGAAATTCTCTGTGGCTGAGACCAATTATGATGTTGGTGACAGGGAATTATTAGCCATCAAGTGGGCCTTCGAGGAATGGAGGCATTGGCTAGAAGGTGTGATTCATCAGGTAGTGGTTTTAACAGACCACAAGAATCTACAGTATATTGAAGCTGCCAAGAGACTTAATGCCCGGCATGCCCGCTGGGCGTTATTTTTCACTCGCTTCAATTTTATCATTTCCTATAGACCTGGTCCTAAGAATGTTCGAGCAGATGCTCTGTCACGGTGCTTTGTTCCGCAACATTCCACGGAAGACTCGGTGACCTCCATTCTTCCTGCCTCCTGCATACAGGCCGGTCTCAGTTTGACTCTGGAGGGGCTCATTCGTCAGGCCCAAGGCCAGGCCCCAGCTCAGACTCCGAGAGGTCGGTTATTTGTCCCTGAGACTCTCAGGCGAAGAGTGCTCACGGACTTTCATGATAACAGGACTGCAGGGCATCCCGGGATTCATAAGACCACGGACTTATTGACCCGAGTTGTTTGGTGGCCAGGAATGTCCAGGGATGTCAGGGAATTCGTGCGGTCATGCCTCGTTTGTGCCAAACATAAAGTGCCTCGCTCCAGGCCTGAGCTCATGCCGTTGTCCATCCCATCAAGGCCATGGTCACACATTGCCATGGATTTCGTGGTAGGGTTACCGGTGTCCGCCAACTGTCAAACCATTTGGGTTATCATTGACAGGTTTTCCAAGATGGCACATTTTGTGGCCCTGAAGCAGTTGCCTTCGGCCAGGGATCTGGCTTCGTTGTTTTTAAGGCATGTTTTCCGGCTGCATGGATTGCCCACTGACATTGTTTCGGACAGGGGTCCGCAGTTTGTAGCACAGTTCTGGAGGGCTTTCTGTGCTTCTCTGAAGATCAAACTGAGCTTGACTTCAGCTTGCCACCCTCAGTCCAACGGACAGACTGAACGGCTGAATCAGTCTTTGAAACAGTATCTGCGTTGTTTTATCTCAAAGTTGCAGAATGATTGGGTGGAGCATCTCCCCATAGCAGAATTTGCATACAATAATGTGGTACATACTGCTTCTAAGGTTTCACCTTTTTTCGCAGTATATGGTTTCCATCCCCAAGCGAATTCATTCGCTCATTCTTCACCTTCGGTTCCATCCAGGGTCTTTCGTTTTAAGGCCTCATGGAGAAAGATTCATGACGCACTTAAGGAGACAGCATTCAAAGAGAAGGTGTTGGCGGATCGGGTTAGACGCCCTTGTCCATTTAAAGTTGGTGATTGGGTCTGGGTTTCAACCCGAAACATCAAATTACACCAACCTTCGGCAAGACTTGGGCCCAAGTTCATAGGTCCGTATAAGATCATCAAGAGGGTTAATCCGGTTGCTTTCCGCTTTTGCTTCCTAAATCCCTCAGGATTGTTAACACCTTTCATGCGTCTTTGTTAAAGCCTGTCTTCTTTTCTCATAAGTTTCCCCGTAAGATCATCAGAGGAGCCCCTTCAGTGGATGTTCAGGGACAGCAGGAGTTCTTGATTGAAAGAATTTGTCCGTGGTACCCTTCATTTTTTGGTCCATTGGAAGGGGTTTGGGCCAGAAGAAAGGTCTTGGGTCCCCGATAGGGATGTCCATGCTCAAAACCTGAAGAGAAGATTCTTTCTGGAATTTCCCCATAAGCCTGGGGGTAGAGGTTTCAAAACCTCTCCTCAAGGGGGGGGTACTGTCAGCAGCGCTGACAAACGCGCTGCTGCGGCGTCACCGCAGCAGCATCCCGGCGCCCTTAGAAGAGCGCTCCGGGCACTTCCGCCCGGCGAGTCCCGGGTGGAAGATGTGACGTCCGCCCGGCTGCGGCGCGTCACTTCCGCCCAGCCGGGGGACAGTATAGGGAGTCGGGCCGCGTCACCCGGGGGTTGCCAGGCAACCAGGGGACGCCGGGCGGCGCGCGCCCAGGCAGCTGGGAATAATTAATACTTGTTGGGGGCCTGGTCCCACGGCGGAGGCTGATTGGCCAGCAGCACCCTTTTAAGGGAGCTGGTTCAACACAGCCCCGCCGGTGATATTGTTTCCCCACAGAGGGCCTGCTGCTCTCTGCTGTCCCGGTCCCTGCAGATCCTCTGCCGTGCACCGTGCCCGTGCCGTATCTATCCACCTGCTGTGGTCCCAACCACGCTCCGTCTCTGTGTCGACACTTTCCAGCGAGGGTCAGCTGTGTGTCAGCTGCCATATTGCTGCGGCCGTCCCTTTTCCGGCATTCTCTTGGTCAGTTATCCTTCCATCTGGTCCTGCCAAGACACTCCAGACGTACTCCGCTCCATCTTCTGCCGCTGGAGGTTTCGTTCCGGTTACGTAAGTGCTCCAGTGGAGCCCGGTCCTTATTCGTTATTTTCTGGGCAAGCTGTCCCGTATCTTTAGTTGTTCTGTTCCCGTCTTGCCTGGCTCTCCGGGACCCGGAGAGACTCTCGCTAGGGGATTTACGCCCGTTTTGGGGTACCGTATTGTACCATTTTTGTGTTGGCGTATTTTGCTTTTGGTGGCACCCCGTTACTATAGTACCGGTGCTTGTGGCTCAGTCACATTCCCCGTCCTTGGCCAGGTGCCGTTAGACAGGGTGTTCTATTCAGTTAGGTCCTAGTAGTCAGATTCTCCTTTTGGTCCAGTCCCCGACAGTCGCCATGGGCTTGTCCTAACATAAAACCTGGTTGCATCGGGGTTGGAGCGGGCTTAACCTGCTCCCTCGAACGCGGCGACTAAAGGAGAAGCCTAGCACCTTGCAGCCTGCGGTCACTTGCCCGGGACGGCCAACAGAGTTAGTGTAGGACTTTGCCGTGGCCGTGCTAAACAGCGGTCCTGGCTGAGGGCTCAGCCCACCACCAGTCGCTGCATACACCCACGCACGTTACAATAACATCTACAAGCATACATGAATGTTGAATCAGTTTTAATAAAATGGAGTAAAGTCATGCTACAATAATTATTATTTACAACATACTGTATAGTGAATTTAACAAATAGTAAGAATTCAAGAAAAGAATCGAAGGTGATGGTGAGAAAGTGAAATAAGTGGTATTCATCATACCTCCAAAGGGTACTTTAAGGGATACACAGATCCAGCCTCATGCAGAGAAAGTTATTAAATCATGTAGAACCTATTTTGAAGAGTTAAGGCATACAATAAATTCTGTGAGAAAAAATATAGAACAATATAGAAAGTGAAAAATGGTATAGATACTAATATTCAATTTAAATAAAGGGCATTTGACTCTTTAGGAACCACAAACTACATTCCTAAAATCAACGTAAAAGATAGGGTGTAATAATTGAATTGGTGGAATTTAGGAAATATAAGCAGACGTAGAATAATGAAGACAAAGAGGTGTATCTTGTTAGACAGAAGGAGGCTAAGAAGCAAAAGCACAGGCTGAGGAGAAAATGGCCCAGTCAGTGGGTGAAGGGGGGAAAACCTTTTTTTTTAGGTATATAAGTGAAAGTAGAAAAACAAAAAGTGGAGTAATAAGACAGAGAGTGGAAGTCTTCTTGACAGAGACAATGTAATAGGAGATCATATTAATAATTATTTCTGCTCAGAATTCACTGCTAAAAGAGAGGGGAAGGGGCCACAGTTAAGTTGCAACTATATTCAGGAAAATGATGGAGAACCAAGTACCTTTACATAGAATTCTAAAAACTGAAAGTGGGGCCAGATGGGATACATCCAAGAGTACTAAAAGAGCTTAAAGGAGAGCTGGTAAAACCATTAACAGAATTATACAAACAGTCACTTGCTACTGGAGTAAACCCAGAGGACTGGAAAATAGCGAATGTAGTCCGACTGCACAAAAGTGGAAACAAGGAAAGGGTAATCAACTATCGACCAATGAGCCTTACATCAGTAGTAGAAAAATTGATGGAAACACTCTTAAAACAAATAGTTGAAGAATATTTCAAAACCAACAACTTACAGTATCCTAAACAGCATGGGTTTACTGGGTGGAGATCATGTCAAACAAATCTAGGGAGTGCAGAGAGATGCAGGGCGCTAGAGAGTGCAGAGAGATGCAGGGCGCTAGGGAGGGCAGAGAGATGCAGGGCGCTAGGGAGGGCAGAGAGATGCAGGGCACTAGGGAGGGCACAGAGATGTATGGCGATAGGGAGAGCAGAGAAACGCAGGGCGCTAGGGAGTGCAGAGAGACGCAGGGCGCTAGGGAGTGCAGAGAGATGCGGGGCGCTAGGGAGGGCAGAGAGACGCAGGGCACTAGGGAGTGTACAGAGATGCAGAGCGCTAGGGAGGGCAGAGAGAAGCAGGGCGCTAGGGAGGGCAGAGAGACGCAGGGCGCTAGGGAGTGCAGAGAGATGCAGGGCGCTAGGGAGTGCAGAGAGATGCAGGGCGCTAGGGAGTGCAGAGAGATGCAGGGCGCTAGGGAGGTCAGAGAGATGCAGGGCGCTAGGGAGGGCAGAGAGACGCAGGGCACTAGGGAGGGCAGAGAGACACAGGGCGCTAGGGAGGGCAGAGAGATGCAGGACGCTAAGGAGGGCAGAGAGATGGAGGGCGCAAGGGAGTGCAGAGAGATGCAGGGCGCTAGGGAGTGCAGAGAGACGTGGGGCGCTAGGGAGGGCAGAGAGACGCAGGGCGCTAGGGAGTGTACAGAGATGCAGAGTGCTAGGGAGGGCAGAGAGAAGCAGGGCATTATATATAGTAATGCAAGCTTGATCTAAGACGTATGTGGTCAACAAGGGGACAAAGGAGCATTCATGGTATTCGCACCTTGTAATCCTATGGGATCGTGGGTGCAAATGCCATGAACGCTCCCACCGGTGAGACCCTTCTTAAAGGCGTACATGCGCTAGGGAGGGCAGAGAGAAGCAGGGCGCTAGGGAGGGCAGAGAGACGCAGGGCGCTAGGGAGTGCAGAGAGATGCAGGGCGCTAGGGAGTGCAGAGAGATGCAGGGCGCTAGGGAGTGCAGAGAGATGCAGGGCGCTAGGGAGTGCAGAGAGATGCAGGGCGCTAGGGAGGTCAGAGAGATGCAGGGCGCTAGGGAGGGCAGAGAGACGCAGGGCACTAGGGAGGGCAGAGAGACGCAGGGCACTAGGGAGGGCAGAGAGACACAGGGCGCTAGGGAGGGCAGAGAGATGCAGGGCGCTAGGGAGTGCAGAGAGACGCAGGGCGCTAGGGAGGGCAGAGAGACGCAGGGCGCTAGGGAGGGCAGAGAGACGCAGGGCGCTAGGGAGGGCAGAGAGATGCAGATCGCTAGCGAGGGCAGAGAGATGCAGATCGCTAGCGAGGGCAGAGGGATGCAGGGCGCTAGGGGGGAGAGAGACGCATTGCGTTAGGGAGTGCACAGAGACGCAGGGCGCTAGGGAGGGCAGAGAGATGCAGGGCGATAGGGAGGGCAGAGAGACGCAGGGCGCTAGGGAGGGCAGAGAGACGCAGGGCGCTAGGGAGGGCAGAGAGACGCAGGGCGCTAGGGAGGGCAGAGAGACGCAGGGCTATAGGGAGGGCAGAGAGACGCAGGGCGCTAGGGAGAGCAGAGAGACGCAGGGCGCTAGGGAGGGCAGAGAGACGCAGGGCGCTAGGGAGGGCAGAGAGACGCAGGGCGCTAGGGAGGGCAGAGAGATGCAGGGCGATAGGGAGGGCAGAGAGACGCAGGGCGCTAGGGAGGGCAGAGAGACGCAGGGCGCTAGGGAGGGCAGAGAGACGCAGGGCTATAGGGAGGGCAGAGAGACGCAGGGCGCTAGGGAGGGCAGAGAGACGCAGGGCGCTAGGGAGGGCAGAGAGACGCAGGGCGCTAGGGAGGGCAGAGAGACGCAGGGCGCTAGGGAGGGCAGAGAGACGCAGGGCGCTAGGGAGGGCAGAGAGACGCAGGGAGCTAGGGAGGGCAGAGAGACACAGGGCGCTAGGGAGGGCAGAGAGACGCAGGGCGCTAGGGAGGGCAGAGAGACGCAGGGCGCTAGGGAGTGCACAGAGATGCAGGGCGCTCGGGAGGGCAGAGAGAAGCAGGGCGCTAGGGAGGGCAGAGAGACGCAGGGCGCTAGGGAGTGCAGAGAGATGCAGGGCGCTAGGGAGTGCAGAGAGATGCAGGGCGCTAGGGAGTGCAGAGAGATGCAGGGCGCTAGGGAGTGCAGAGAGATGCAGGGCGCTAGGGAGTGCAGAGAGATGCAGGGCGCTAGGGAGTGCAGAGAGACGCAGGGCGCTAGGGAGGGCAGAGAGATGCAGGGCACTAGGGAGGGCAGAGAGACGCAGGGCGCTAGGGAGGGCAGAGAGATGCAGGGCGCTAGGGAGTGCAGAGAGATGCAGGGTGCTAGGGAGTGCAGAGAGACGCGGGGCGCTAGGGAGGGCAGAGAGACGCAGGGCGCTAGGGAGTGTACAGAGATGCAGAGTGCTAGGGAGGGCAGAGAGAAGCAGGGCATTATATATAGTAATGCAAGCTTGAACTAAGACGTATGTGGTCAACAAGGGGACAAAGGAGCATTCATGGTATTCGCACCTTGTAATCCTATGGGATCGTGGGTGCAAATGCCATGAACGCTCCCACCGGTGAGACCCTTCTTAAAGGCGTACATGCTGCAGCAGCAGCACGCTGCAAAGATATAAAAGGACACATCTGTATGTCAAGAAAAAAAAGGGGGAAGAGTGGCCCTGGGGTCACTCAGGAGCGCTGGTAACCAGACTAAAGCAAACGAATAGAGTGACTGAACACCACTGCTGCCACTTTTAAAAAAAGATGTGTACCTTTTATACAAACTACAAGTGGGTGTGTAACAACCAACGAGTTGCTGTTACTTTAAAAGGCGCAGCCTTGTTCAGCAAATTAACCAGTAAATAAACTCTTTTTAAAAACATACATTTATTAAAATATTTCCATAAAAAACATAATCTTTTAAAGTGCACTTCACATTACTAATAATAAGACATACACAAGACAAACAACATGTAACATAAAATATGGTACTTGTGTATTATCATGGCTCATGCGATTTTAGCCCCCTATGCGATGAAAAATTGTATAAGCACCCTAGGGAGGGCAGAGAGACGCAGGGCGCTAGGGAGGGCAGAGAGACGCAGGGCGATAGGGAGGGCAGAGAGACGCAGGGCGATAGGTAGGGCAGAGAGACGCAAGGCGCTAGGGAGGGCAGAGAGACGCAGGGCGCTAGGGAGGTCAGAGAGACGCAGGGCGATAGGGAGGGCAGACAGACGCAGGGCGCTAGGGAGGGCAGAGAGACGCAGGGCGCTAGGGAGGGCAGAGAGACGCAGGGCGATAGGGAGGGCAGAGAGATGCAGGGCGCTAGCGGGGCAGAGAGACCAAGGGCACTAGGGGGGGGCAGAGAGACGCAGAGCGCTAGGGAGAGCAGAGAGATGCAGGGCACTAGGGTGGCAGAGAGACGCAGGGCGCTAGGGAGGGCAGAGAGATGCAGATTGTGGTGGAAGCTGGGGAATGGAGGAATTGGCTGGTATTGTATTTGGACAAGAAGTTCTGCATATTAGAGAAGAGCCAGGGCAGACTACAGTAGATGGGAGCTGGGGACCGCAGGACATAAGGTTACTGTATCAGAGAGTGAGACTGTCACTGCTGGGGCCAGATCAGGCGTGCTGCAATGCTGACACATCCCTTCTAACAGCAGGGAAGGTAGGAGGGGAGGAAAACGGACCTGGGTCTTGTAGTAGGGGCTGGGGTGGCTGTCCTAGATGTGGACACCGCTCAGCACTCTCCCCCAGCCCAAGCCGACTCACTTTGCCACAGCCGCCGCTGCTAGTCAATCACCGCGGCTGCAGGAACTTCTGATTGGCTGGCGGCCGGTGCCACATTTCAGGAAGCCGCTGACTGAGGGAAGCTTGCGCTGCAGCACAGTGCACTATAGCAGTGAGCAATGGGGGGAAGGGGGTGACTATTTCTTGATGTAGCGGCGGCCCGAGACACTAATGCGGGGTACACACCAGGACGACCTGCTCACGATGTAGATCGTGAGTGAGTCGTCAGTGTCTCGGCCCTCAGCCTCCAGCTGGAAGTGGGCAGAGCATCAGATGTGGGAAGCACAGCACAGGACACTAAAGGTGGGGCCCCGGCGAGCGCGCCTTTACCTTGCTGTCTGCTGCAGTGAGGAGGTGCCGGCCGCCACAGTCAGATGTGTTTGGCGTCCTACCCCTGCTGCTGCAATCGTATATCACCCTACTCCACAATCACAGTGACAGCAGTGTTTGGGGAGGGGGGCAGCAAAGGGGAAGCTTGCTCCCGTAACATGCAGAGCGGAGGAGGGCAGCAGCGGGAGCCCAAGCATCTCCTGTCCTTGCAGTGCCTGCTTTGCCTCTCCTTCCTCTGGCTCACACAAGGGGCTGGGAAACATACAGAGAAGGGAGGGGGCAGAGTGGGGGACATACAGTGAAGGAGGGTCAGGCTGGGGGACATACAGGGAATGGAGGCAGTGATGACCATTCAGAGAAGGGGGAGTAGGGCCAGGCTGGGGGACATACAGTGAATGGGGGCAGAGTGGGGTACATAGTGAATGGGGGTCATACAGTGAATGGGAGTGAAGGAGGGTCAGGCTTGGGGACATACAATGAATGGAGGCACTGATGGACATTAAGAGAAGGGGGGCAGGCTGTGGGACAGAGTGAATGGGTGCAGAGTGGGGAACATACAGTGAATGGGTGACATACAGTGAAGGAGGGGCAGGCTAGGGGACATACAGTGAATGGGGGCAGGCTGGGGGAAATACAGTGAAGGGGCAGGCTGGGGGAAATACAGTGAATGGGCAGGCTGGGGGACATACAGTGAATGGGGGCAGGCTGGGGGAAATACAGTGAAGGGGCAGGCTGGGGGACATAGAGTGAATGGGGGCAGAGTGGGGAACCATTCTGATTAATGATTCAAAGAATGTCAGGCTGAATGGTCGGCCCCCACACATTTACACTTCACCAAATCTGGCCCTCGTCGCAAAAAGACACCCCTGATCTAGATTGATGGGATCAGACAATTGTCGTCCTGGTGTGTACCCAGCATAAGTAACAGAATAGCCCGGGGGGCACATGGCACCCTGTCCCCGGCCCAGCTCACCACTGGGTGCTAGCACAGTTCCTAACTGTCATGTTATAGGCTGGGTTTAAAAAAAAAGTCAGTTAGTAGCTGATTGGCTGCTGCATTATCACCTGCCACTTTATCCCTTCTCCAGACATAATACGGGTGTGGATCGTTTTATCGACCACACTTAGGTCGACAGTGTCAACATTTGGGTAAAAAAAACAGTAAAAAAAAACATGTCGACCTTCCCACCTGTCGGCCTAACCCATGTTGACCTAATGCTATGTCGACCTAAACCCATGTCGACCTTGTCCTATGTCGACCTAGACACCTGTCGACCTTCCCACCTGTCGACACAACGGTGTCGACCTAATGACTGTCGACCTAAGTGGTGTCGACAATGCAACCGTTAGCCCTTAATACATCTGCCCCAGCGTGTAGCGTATGACCGTAGCCGATCTGAGCACGTGTACGTTGTGTAAGCACACATATACTGTAGCAGCGGGCCCCCAGTATAAGCTATGTGCACACACAGTGGCATTTACCTGATCCTCTGCGTTCAGCCTCCGTGTCCTGGGATATGTGATTGCTGTTACTGGTCTCCGCCTTCCCCTATGCTGACATTATTCTCCTGTATTCATTTACAGTAATCCCCTCGGTGTGTAACCTGTATTTGTAGTGTACTGTTACTCCTCCTCCTCCTCCAGTGCCCACGCCCATAGCAAGGACACGCACCTTTGGCATGGTACTAGGGTTACTGGGGGACCGTGGGAAGGGTGATAACAACCCATACCCCCCCCCCCCCCCCCTCCACCTGTTGGCACAGAGCCGTCCTGGCACAATTCTTCATATATCACTCTCGTTATCCGGAGCCTGACATTCTGGGTGCGGGATGTGATGACGTCATTCTGTATTACATATAACAGCCGCGACTAGTAAGGGGTATGCGGTCTTAGGTCGACACAGCTAAGGTTGACACATGAAATAGGTTGACAGGGTCAGATTGTCAACACAAGCATGAGGTCAACAATGGCTAGGTTGACAGTCAAAAGATCAACATGGAGTTTTCACATTTTTTGAGCCGACATGTGTCGACAGGCGGCATTTCCTGCCCTACCATCCACTAGGGTGTGTAGGGGGGAATAGAATAGTGTGCCGATCGCAGCGAGCCATGTGAGGGGACACGGTAAACTTTGACTATGTCGACATTTGGGACAAAAAATGTGAAAAACTCATGTCGACTATTTGACTGTCGATCTAGCTATTGTTGACCTAATGCTTGTGTCGACCTTCCAACCTTCTGTGGTTGACCCAATGCATGTTGTCGACCCAGTGACCCATACCCCTAGTAACAGGCTGAGGGGAAGACGTACAATGTAACAATGTTATTTTGGGGGTCATTTCCGGCTGATGCCCGTGGTTATCCAACAGAGGGCCTGATGTATCAAGCTTCCAAAAGTGATAAAGTGATAAACCACCAGCCAATCAGCTTCTTCCTGTCATTTTTCAAACCCAGCTTGTAACATGACAGGTAGGATATGATTGGCTGGCTGTTTATCACTCTATATTTTATCACTTTTTGAGGTACTCTTTACCTAGCACGGCGCCAACGATTTTGATCGTGGGCATCGCAGGTAAAAAAAATCGCGGTCATCGCGGGCATTGAATGCACTAAAAATCGGGTGCGACGCAACCGACGCAATGCCCGCGATTTCCCATAGGGAACAATGTTAAATGTCTCAATTGACCCGATTTTTCCATAGGAAACAATGTTAAATGGGCCACAGAGGCCAAATAGGCACCCTGAAGTGTATAATGGCCACCCGAATTGTTAACGCCACCCCACGATCAACGCCAACCCGAAGCGTGGCGAGCACAGCGAGCCCGTGAGGGGCGGCGGTACGCGTCCTACGACCTTTTCATACCCCCACTATCCACGTCGGCGTGGAGTTGAGAATAGAATAGTGTGGCGAGCGCAGCGAGCCACCGAGCCTGAAGCGTGGCGAGCGCAGCGAGCCCCGCGAGGGGACGCGGATACCTTCACAGGTAAACGCGTCCCTTCGCGGGCTTCACAGGTATCCGCGTCCCCTCGCGGGGCTCGCTGCGCTCGCCACGCTTCGGGCTCGGTGGCTCGCTGCGCTCGCCACACTATTCTATTCTCAACTCTACGCCGATGTGGATAGTGGGGGTATGAAAAGGTCGTAGGACGCCTACCGCTGCCCCTCGTGGGCTCGCTGCGCTCGCCACGCTTCGGGTTCACGTTGATTGTGGGGTGGCGTTAACAATTGTGGGGGCCATTTCACACTTCAGGGTGCCTATTTGGCCTCTGTGGGCCATTTAACATTGTTTCCTATGGAAAAATCGGGTCAATTGAGGCATTGAACAGGAAAATCGGGTCAATTGAGACATTTAACATTGTTCCCTATGGGAAATCGCGGGTATCGCGTCGCACCCGATTTTTTAGTGCATTCAATGCCCGCGATGGCCGCGATGGGCGCCGTGCTAAGTAAAGAGTACGCTTTTTGAAGCTTGATACATCTGGCCCTAAAGCTTCCCAAACATCGAGAGATTTTTTCAAATGATATGGTCGTTATCCACCAATTGGATCGACTGTCCGTGTGCGGGCATAATAAGGATGCAATGGTGTACCGGCGGCTGGTCATTCCTCTAGCTCACTGATACCTCCAGCATGCAGAAAGCTAACGTTGAGCAGGATTTGGCACACATTGTCCCGTGTGTAGTCACGATGAGAGATGTGGCAATGATATGTTAATTAATTGAAATCGGTAAACGACCCATCAAATCCTCCGATCTTTTGCCCCATCATTCTGTGTGTGTGCACGATATTGTCTGGCCAGGAGACTTCACAATTTCAGGGGAATGTGCCAAGTTTGCATGTGATAAATCTCATGCAACTCACAGGGAGCTGCAAGCAGAAGGAGCAGGGGGCGGTGGACGCCGGCGAGGGGACCAGGGAGTGGGGGACTGCAGTGGGTGGGGGATGCCCGTGACCATAGAGCTTGGTGAAGAGAACAGGGGGCTGCAGTGGCTACCCCTGCCCGGCTCCCTGGTTCCTTCCGCCGCCCCCCCCCCCCCCGCCTGCTACCTCCGCCCGGCTCTATGGTCATGAACATCCCCTGCCCAGCTCTAGCGTCCAGCCCGTCCAACCTCCTGACTCCTATCCGATGCGCACAGGACCGCACATCGGGTCAGATGGGATATCTACATGTGCGACTTGGCCCGATTTCATGGCCCCATTCATCTGAATTGGGTGAAATCTTGCCCAAATTGCATAGAGTATGGGGGCCTTAAGACACAATCAAACAATCATAGGGAAATATTGGTACTTGTTTCCTAGCACGGCCACAATCGCAGGCATCGGGTGTCATTTTTAGTGGTCTGCGACGCGACCGACGAGATGCCCCCGATTTTCCTATTGAAATGCATTGAAAAAAGTCAAAATTGCGACTATGCGGCTAAAAAAGGCTTAAATGGTCCAGACGCGATGCCCCCGATTTCCCCATAGGGAACAATGTTAAATGCCTCAATTTACCCGCGATGCCCCCGATTTACCATAGGAATCAATGTTAAATGGCTCAATTTACCCAAATCATCATAGGGAACAATGGTAAATGGGCCAGAAAACCCAAAAAACACCCCTGAACAGTGAAATGTCCCCCCGAAAGTAGTTTACGCCACCCCACGATCAACGCGAACCCGAAGCGTGGCGAGCGCAGCGAGCATGCGAGGGGCGGCGGTATGCGTCCTCCGACCTTTTCATACCCCCACTATCCACGTCGGCGTGGAGTTGAGAATAGAATAGTGTGGCGAGCGCAGCGAGCCACCGAGCCCGAAGCGTGGCGAGCGCAGCGAGGGGATGCGGATACCTTCACAGGTAAACGCGTCCCTTCGTGGGCTTCACAGGTATCCACGTCCCCTCGTGGGGCTCGCTGCGCTCGCCACGCTTCGGGTTCGCGTTGATCGTGGGGTGGCGTAAACTACTTTTGGGGGGACATTTCACTGTTCAGGGGTGTTTTGGGTGGTTTCTGGCCCATTTACCATTGTTCCCTATGATGATTTGGGTAAATTGAGCCATTTAACATTGATTCCTATGGGAAATCGGGGGCATCGCGGGTAAATTGAGCCATTTAACATTGTTCCCTATGGGGAAATCGTGATTTTTCCTCACGATGCCCACGATCATGATCGTTGTGGCCGTGCTAGGAAACAAGTACCGAAATATTTAATGGAGTAAAGAAATGCCAAACTTTATGACCTCAAAGATTGACTATGCTTGGCACCTTAGGGCAGAGCAAGAAGGACATGTTTTATGACATTTGGGAATCTGCCAACCCTGTAATTAGTTACCAATTTAGTTAGTGAATTTTTGGATAAAAAGAGCGGAGAACAGTCAGCCAGGAGCAGGAGAGGGAATGGAACTAAGCAAGCAATGGACTGGAGTGAACATGGACATGGTAGCTATGAATATACTTTCATGAGTATTTGTAACCTGCAAGCACAATTGTGTTAGTATTTGTCTGCCTGTAAATTGTTTCATGTTATAAGCAAGGACCATACTGCATTCTGCAGGAGACTCCCTGACATAGCAGCAATCTCCCCCTCTCCCTCATTAGTCTAGCAATCTCCCTCACGTCACCTAGCCCACATTACACTCTTACATCATAGTTACCTCCCCTCCTGCATTCTGCAGGAGACTCCCTGACATAGCAGCAATCTCCCTCTCTCCCTTATTGGTCTAGCACTGGGGTAGCCAACTCCAGTCCTCGAGAGCTACCAACAGTTAATGTTTTCCAGATCTCCCCACCTGTGAGTGCACCTTTGCAGCAGCTAGGTTGTCTGTAAAATGTGAATTGATGGTAGCTCTCAAGGACTGGAGTTGGCTACCACTGGTCTAGCAATCTCCCTCATGTCACCTAGCCCACATTACACTGTTACATCATAGTTACCTCCCCATCTGCATTCTGCAGGAGACTCCCTGACATAGAAGCAATCTCCTTCTCTCCCTCATTAGTCTAGCAATCTCCCTCATGTCACCTAGCCCACATTACACTGTTACATCATAGTTACTTCCCCTCCTGCATTCTGCAGGAGACTCCCTGACATAGCAGCAATCTCCCTCTCTCCCTCATTAGTCTAGCAATCTCCCTCATGTCACCTAGCCCACATTACACTGTTACATCATAGTTACCTCCCCTCCTGCATTCTGCAGGAGACTCCTTGACATAGCAGCAATCTCCCTCTCTCCCTCATTAGTCTAGCAATCTCCCCCATGTCACCTAGCCCACATTACACTGTTACAATTGTTGGGAAAAAAGGAATGAGAGATAGATACATTTACATTGAATCATCAGCACCATTTCCCAGCACTTTACCAAGTATAGTAGCTCTTACTAACTGCTTTGGGCTCATCTACATTTGTATATAAGTCATTATAAAAGATTCCTCTCAGATGTAGAAGGTGCCACATTCACAATCTCTCCATATATGAAACTAGACATGCCCTTTGGGAGGAGCATGACACGCCCCCTCAATGGGGCGCTGTGCAATATTCTTCTACCAACTATAATCTCTTTACAACTAGTTTTAAAAAGTAGGCAAGTATGAAGGAGGCGTAATAGCATAATATCTGCATAGTCAATGAGCTGGGATAATATAACTCTGTAAGAATATATTTTACCTTCCCTCATGGTGTTTTCGGGACAGTTAGATATATATTTATTATACCCCATTAACCAATTATATGTAAGGCTTAACTTACCCATGTTCATACTTCATACTGTATAATGCACATTGCTGTGTAATGGGACTAGTGATAACGTTACCTTTGTTATGAGCCCACCTGTTTTGCAAAGTCTATTATAATATAATTGCAGATGCCAAATACGTAAACTAATATATCAATATAGGATATAATAAATATATGTTAGATAAAATTTCACTCTCTCAATTATTATTGTTAGAAGAGTGATAAATACGATTCCTTAAAACTCAACAGTCCTAAGCCTTGGAGAGAGATGGATGTAAGTGGATGGAGATAAGGGGGGGGGGTACTTGTGTATTATCACGGCGCCCAGATTCACCGTATCACATGGGCCATTATAGCGGCATGCGATGCAATCTTTTTTTTGTTAATTCACTGCTCATGTCCCCAGGCCATCTCCTCGCATGGCATCGCACCTCCCGAAAAATCGCATGCGTTCGCATGCGATGCGATTTTTTAGTTAATTTAACATAACTGCTCTTATGTCCTCCTGCAAAATCGCATGATTTTTTGATCGCATGCGATGTTATGGGGTGCCATGCCATGCCAGACACTTGTATGGCATGCAATTAGGTTTGAATGACCCCCCCCCACTATCCACGCCACCCCGAAGCATGGCGAGCGCAGCGAGCCCTGCGAGGGGGCGCCATGATAATACACAAGTACCAAAGGGGGTTATTCGGACTTTATCCCTGCAGGACAATTTAGCAGCGCCCTGCGATCAGATAGCCGCTGCCCAGTCAGAGTGCAATACCGCCCCATGCAAGCCCGCAAATGTCTTATGAAAATATATCGCAGGTCAATGGCCAACTGCAAATTCATTCGCAACTCACCATCGGATGATTCCCCAGTGTGTGCAGTGTGTGCGTAGCCCAGGACTTACTCAGCGGCTGTGATAGGATCAGGCTGATCGGGGGCGGAGCTGATGTCACATGACTTCCCCTCACACACCTGGCCACGCCTGCGTATTACCTGACACTCCCAGATAACAGGCGCTCACCATGTAATGATTCCCCAGTGTGTGCAGTCTGTGCGTAGCCCAGGACTTACTCAGCGGCTGTGATAGAATCAGGCTGATCGGGGGCGGAGCTGACATCACATGACTTCCCCTTACACACCTGGCCACGCCTGCGTATTACCTGACACTCCCAGATAACAGCCGCTCACCATGTAATGATTCCCCAGTGTGTGCAGTCTGTGTGTAGCCAGGACATACTCAGCGGCTGTGATAGAATCAGGCTGATCGGGGGCGGAGCTGATGTCACATGACTTCCCCTCACACACCTGGCCACGCCTGTGTATTACCTGACACTCCCAGATAACAGCCGCTCACCATGTAATGATTCCCCAGTGTGTGCAGTGTGTGTGTAGCCCAGGACTTAATCAGCGGCTGCGATAGAATCAGGCTGATCGGGGGTGGAGCTGATGTCACATGACTTCCCCTCACACACCTGGCCACGCCTGCATATTACCTGACACTCCCAGATAACAGCCGCTCACCATGTAATGATTCCCCAGTGTGTGCAGTGTGTGCGTAGCCCAGGACTTACTCAGCGGCTGTGATAGAATCAGGCTGATCAGGAGCGGAGCTGACATCACATGACTTCCCCTCATACACCTGGCCACGCCTGCATATTACCTGACACTCCCAGATAACAGCCGCTCACCATGTAATGATTCCCCAGTGTGTGCAGTGTGTGCGTAGCCCAGGACTTACTCAGCGGCTGTGATAGAATCAGGCTGATCGGGGGTGGAGCTGATGTCACATGACTTCCCCTCACACACCTGGCCATGCCTGCATATTACCTGACACTCCCAGATAACAGCCGCTCACCATGTAATGATTCCCCAGTGTGTGCAGTGTGTGCGTAGCCCAGGACTTACTCAGCGGCTGTGATAGAATCAGGCTGATCGGGGGTGGAGCTGATGTCACATGACTTCCCCTCACACACCTGGCCATGCCTGCATATTACCTGACACTCCCAGATAACAGCCGCTCACCATGTAATGATTCCCCAGTGTGTGCAGTGTGTGTGTAGCCCAGGACTTACTCAGCGGCTGTGATAGAATCAGGCTGATCAGGAGCGGAGCTGACATCACATGACTTCCCCTCATACACCTGGCCACGCCTGCATATTACCTGACACTCCCAGATAACAGCCGCTCACCATGTAATGATTCCCCAGTGTGTGCAGTGTGTGCGTAGCCCAGGACTTACTCAGCGGCTGTGATAGAATCAGGCTGATCGGGGGTGGAGCTGATGTCACATGACTTCCCCTCACACACCTGGCCATGCCTGCATATTACCTGACACTCCCAGATAACAGCCGCTCACCATGTAATGATTCCCCAGTGTGTGCAGTGTGTGTGTAGCCCAGGACTTACTCAGCGGCTGTGATAGAATCAGGCTGATCGGGGGCGGTAATGATTCCCCAGTGTGTGCAGTCTCAGCCGCTGTGATAGAATAAGGGAGCGGAGCAGACTCCACAAACCCCTCCCTGAAAATGCTTGGGCATGCCCGTGTTATCCCTAACACTTCTAGAAAACTGCCGGGTGACACCCACAAATGCCAGCTTCCTGTCAATCAACTTGTGAATGGCCAGCGATTAGAAAAGACGATCCGGATGCATGCGCAGTCATTTGATAATCGCCCATCCTGCGAATTCACAGCACAGCAATCAGGTCTGAATAACCCCCAAAGCACCAGCCAATCCGCTCCTAACTGCCATGTTACAGGCTGTGTTTCAAAAAAGACAGTTAGGAGCTGACTGATTGGTTCTTTGTCTCAGTTCAGAAAATAATACCCATGAGATAAAAGCATATTTTTGTGAGCAAAAGAAAAGACCCGGCTCTGACATATATAGAATGAATGAACTTAGTGGAATAAATAATATAAATATTATTCCCCGGACGCCATGATATAATACTGGAGCTCTAGTGTTCTGTCCCAGGAAGACGGAGATAGCACAGACAGATCTGGAAGAGGCAGAGAATTTGCATCAGGGTTTTAATGTGAGTCATTTTCCAGATCCAGGATCAATAATAATGGGGGAGATTCTCTAAGAATCTCCGCCCCCTTCGCCGCCCATCGCATATTTAATTATCGCATATGTTGTAACATATGCGATAATTATGGCAAAGGACAGCTCTTGCGATAAGAACTGTCCTTTGCGGTGAGAGTCGCCGGGTCCCAGCAGGTCCCGGCGGCTCCCCCCTCCCTCACACACCCGGCGCTGCTGCTGCTGCGCCGGGCTCTCCTCCTCCCTGCACCCAGAAGAGGATCAGTGCAGGGAGGAGGTCGAAGGTCCGGGCAGCACTGCGCTGTGCTGCCCAGACACAGGTGAGGGGGCGATGCGGGGCGGCGGGGGGTCGGCGCGGGACGGCGGAGGGTTGCGATAGAAGCGGTAACCCGGTGGTAACCCGGCGGGGGATGCTTACAGCATCCCAAAATGCGGAAAAAACCCTGATAACGGGGCTTTTACCGCATTTTTAGCTTAGAGAATCTCCCCCAAAGTCTCCCAGGTTATTAGATACTAACTGATTTTGTTAATTAGGTGAGACAAGATGGTCTCTGAACTACTAAAAAAAAAAAGTCTAGTGTGTATGCCCAATGTTGTTAACAATGTGCACTCACTGGAATCATTAATTACCCCCCCCCCCCCCCGCTCCCCCAGATTATCATTTTGTGGGTGTTCCAGGGTGGTTATAAGGATGAGGTTAGCCAAACAGGGGTGTGCAGTGGGCGTGTACAGGTCATTGGCTTCGTCTGAAGACACCGTTACACTGACATAGGCGGTCATGTTCAGATGGAGATTCCGTGCCTCCGTAGAACTGGTACAATTCACGATGATGTGACCGCGGCTGGTAGGCATATCAGTAGGAAGACCATCGATAGTGGCATTAGCATGAAGACACTTTAGTGGCTGTGGTGAAAGATGCACTCATGGTGTCCACCTCTTAATCAAGTCTAAGGGGTCTTCGTGATCAGGAGAATGTATGCATCACTGGGTTGGGCCGCGCTCCTCTGTGTAAGGACGGGGTCGCCATGTATCTCTTACTGCACTTAATAATCGGAATAGATTCAGCTGCACCCACACCTGGCACACTAGGTGGTCAGTGGGTGGCACTGTGCGAGCCGGCAGATGTGGTCTTACAACTGGGTGCGGAAGTTCAGTCCGCTCCCCTCCATCTGCTTCTTGTATATCTCATCGAACACAGTATTCTGGGACACCAAGAAATGCGTCTTCCAGTCCCCGACTTTGCCTGATAAAAAGAATCCAAAAACACAGAATTAGTAACACACGGATAAAACACATAGAGCAAACAATGAGCACAGATAATGTCTCATGCTTAGTAAGTACCCCCATACTCTAAGGTCAGATTGTAACACGTAACAGATTTGTGGTGATTTGTTCAAATTTGGGCGAATTCCATACAGTTTACTAACTGGTGGGTTCGGAGGCTGAGAAGCGAAGGTTTATAAACCACAAGTGACCGACGGCTTTGCTATTCCAGCCTGTTTATCAAGACACGATAAAGGGCCACTAGCCCCAAACATTGACTCACTTCGCCTGTGTCTGCTGTTTAATTAATAATTATATATACTTTGTCCGTTGCGTCCGGCATTCTGGATAAAACACAACTGCTCCCGGTGACCTTGCTACAGCAGTACATACAGTGAAGTGGGTCAATTCCTATGACCAGGCCGGCACTCTGGAGACTGACAGCGTGTGAAAATAAAGACACTACACCATGGCCAGTGTGGTCAACCTTTCTGAGGTTATTTAACACCTCTTTCGTCAGGACATACGGGGCAGATGTAATATAGCGACGCTTATTGCGAGGCGGAGCAGGAAGGGACATCGACAAGATGTATTAACATCTTGTCTGCCACAGCTGGGGAGCACTAACTCCCCCCTCCGGCGATGTCCCCTCCTGGAGATAGCACATCTGTTTACACTGATGCGCTGTCTCCTGTCCCCCGGCCGGCTGGACTGGGCATATGCGGGATCTCGCTGCTCACGCGAGATCTCCAGCGCAGCCTAGAGCTAACAGCACTGTCCCTGCTGTTAGGGCTTCGCCAGATTGCTGCTGGCAAAGCCAAAACTGGCATCGGGCGGAACGGTCATCACTGACCGCTCTGACCATTCACACATTCAGCCTGCTATCATTTAGATAGCAGCACCAATATGGACAGGGGCGCATAGAGTAGAACAAACCAATTCAAATAATTTACAGAAAGCACCTGAGGCTTAGAATTTCATTCATCCCCCCGGGTAGACAGTCTATGGAGCAAGATTTTGTTGCGATCTCCCCCTTAGATGGAGGGCGGGAGCCAATCTATAATTTTACATCTAAGAGAGGAGATCGGGTGGTTAAACTCTCTGCACCGGCTGGTCATTGAGGGTACCCTCAAAAGCTTTTCTAATGTTAAATCTGTGTAAGGCAAACCGTTCTTTAAATGCCCTAATAGTTTTCCCCACATACAATTTGCCGCAAGGGCACTTTATATAATACACCAAAATGTAACAAAATCTTGCTCCAAAGAGAAGTGCAGTGGATAGACTGACTGCAGACTCTCTACCCGGGGGGGGGGGGGGTTTGGCAACCGCCGGGAGCGGTGCGGACGCACGTGGGAGGTGATTGTTTGTTGGGTAAGCAATTTATTCCGTGTTTTGGTATTATACACTGTATGTCCTGACGTAAGAGGTATTAAATAACCTCAGAATTTTTTTTCCCCCATTTTTACCTGGTCCCATGGGCCCCCGACATCCACATTGGCGTCCCTCGGAATCCTCTTCAGCGGCATCCCCAGTGCCAATGATGCATTGTGTGAGTGCGCCAGTGATGTCACCGGCGTGCCCTCGCAATGCATCCTTGGGACCGGGGGTGCCGCTGAAGAGGATTCCGATGGCTGCCGTGGACACCCGGGACGAGGATGAGGTATGGATTAAAAAAAGAGGCGTGTGTGTGTGTGTGAGGTGGTGGTGAAAAAAATAATAATTTTGGAATATACGGATAATATATTTTAAAGAAAGATCTCCACCACTAGGTGCGCCTAGCACTTGCACTGAAAACCAAAGCTGGTAACAGAAAATGGCATTGCTAAAGCAGCTCAAGGCTTTGCCAGACAGGGCTGGTGGCACTATAGCATGGAACCCCAAAGTGGGCATTCTCACCACCATAAAACAAAACCAGCCCAAGTATGCACAATATGGTGCCATAATCCCCAGACCAGTGGTTCTCAAACTCGGTCCTCAGTACCCCACACAGGTCTTGTCTTCCAGGTCACCCACATGTGAGCTATGTGTCACCAACTATCACAGTTTTCTAATTTACAGGTGACCTGGAAGGTATGAACCATGTGGGGTCTTGGGGACCGAGTTTGAGAATCTGTGCCCTAGGGTGATCAGCCCATGAGCATGTAAATGTGACATGAAGAACAGAGGAGCCACCAATTTGAAAATAGGTGTGCTATAATGAAGGATGACTCTAAGAGATGGATCCTTGCTGAAATTAATGCAGATGGCAGGTGCTGAACTTCTAAGATGCCAACTCCACATACAGCTAGGCAGTGCAGGCAAGTGGCTACCATACAAATGCAATTGCATTGTGGGGAGGGACTGTGCAAGCTGGACGGCCTTGCTCTGCGCTGGTGAATGCAGTCGCAGTTTTGCTTTTTACGCAAAACTGCGAATGCAGCTGAATTAGGCCCATGGTGCGGCTAACCCCACTTTATTACTGTACATACGGATGTTAACTAGAGATTATTACAGATACAGTGGCTATTAAATCCTATGGCCTCTATGGCTATATATTTGTAGAAACAACAGCATTGTACCTTTCCTCAGGAAAGGAGAGACTGACTGGTCTAGCATAACTGTTGGTAGGGTGCTGAAGTTGGTCATCGGGTTTTCTTTCATTGCCTGGAATGATGTGTGATGCCGGATCTTCTCAAGAACCTCATCTGACAGATCCTTCCCTAGGAACTTCATTATCTTTCGGAGTTCTCGCTTTGGGTCCTGTCAACAACAGACTTTTAGTAACTTTATGAGAACCTGACCGTATATATACTCTGTGCCCTGTCAGTCCCTCTCACCTCCACCAAATCCTCATAGAAGACATAGAGAATCCGATGTCTGTCTTTTGCCTTCCACCAGCCGATTACATGCTCAAACCAACCTCCGTAACATACTGGGGGGAAAAAATAATGTATAACAAAAGTAGCCCATCATGGACATAAACAAATGCAGGGGGGGTTCCAGTTGTCCATAAACCCCTAATCCTCCTACCTCCAAGCTGCAATCATGATCACAGCATCATTATTATATTTTACTAGAGCCACAGGCTACAGACACAACATGCAACCATTTCTCCTGCCAAGTCTGCTTAGCATGTGGATCTGAGCGCTCCACCAGTGCACTGGTGCAGAGAGACAGAGAGCAGCTGCTAACAGGAAGAGACAAGCATCTTACAGTCTGGTGGGAGAAGGCTCAGTATTGAGTCCTTATGTATTTTTTATCAGACCTGGCAGTGTAAAATTCTGCTGCTACTAGTTAACCATGGAATCTGCAGTGGTAGGAATCATGGGGATGTTTCCGCTAAAATGTAGAGGTAATCTGGATTGCACAAGCTGAAATTTATGGTCCACTAACATATACTAACCCTTATTCTGGTTCACTCGCAAAGGCAAATTCCTTCTCAAATGGACAAAACCATGTGTACTGCTGGTGGGCAGATGTAACTTGTGCAGAGAGATTTAGGCAAGTTATTTTTTTTCTATGCAGGGTAAATACTAACTGCTTTATTTTTTAGGTACACTTTGAAGTAAAAACCCACCCAAATCTAATTCTATCTGCTCAAGTTACATCTGCCCCACCTGCAGTGCACATGTTTTTTTTCCATTTAAGAAGGAATTTGCCTTTGCAAGTGAACCAGAATAATGGCCACTGTCAACAGTGACTGGCACCCTGTGTTCTACTTCACAATACTCCAATTCTATGGGAGTCATTAACAATTCTAGTTATCCCTTTGTCTCACCTTCTCCTGACACAAACTCTGAGAAGTATTCATCCCAGGTCCCTGGGTCTGGCATTATATAATTCATTCTCTGGAAATGAAAGAATGAAACCATGCAGTCCTTTGCATTCCTAGCAACGTATATAACCTGAAAAAATTCACACAAAAAAGATGCTTTAATTGATACAAACATTGTTTGTCTACAAAGCTTTACATCAATTCTGGGAATGTAGTAGATGTAAGTCGGCTAGGAGAATCTCTCAGCAATGTATTATTTATTAAGGCTGGTCAAAGAGGCCTCAGTGCAGATCCTATGGAGCTTATATCATTGGGAATGGCATCTGTGATGGACCTAGAACAGAGACTTTCCCAATATATACTGTATGTACTGCATTATATTGCAACCTATAGGTAGTATTATATAAGTATGGGAAAGATTTATCAATCCTTGGACTGATAAAGTGGAGTAGTTGCCCAAAGCAGTCAATCAGTTTCTTAACTAGCACAGTCTTTGAATTGGAAGAAGTTGATTGGTTGATATTGGCTACTTCTCCACTTGTCAACTTCTCCTTTCTTTTGAAGGTTTCGATAAGAATTCCTCAAAATAAGAGCATTCTCCGGCCTTTTACAAAGGAGGAAAGCCAAAGAAAAAAAGCCAACGTACGTTTCGCTGTTCACCACATTGTCAAGGAAAATTCATGGGTGACATTCTATGGGATGAGATAAAATCGCTTGTTTTTTATCGCACCACTTTGCACTTTTGCAAATCGCAAGATTGGCCCGTTTTTCGCATATTTAATGAGATGCGAAAAACGGGCCAAATAGTGCGAATAGGTGCGAGTTGGTGCGATGTGTTTAGTCCTGAAATGTGCGATTTTCATGTTTGAAAATCGCACGTTTGCAGGAAATCGCAAATTACAAAAAAAACAAACCAGCGCGGGGTCCCCCGCCAGAGCATAACCAGCCCCGGGCTCATTGAGCCGGTGCTGGTGACATAAAATCAGGGTCCTCATCAAATAGGGGTCCCCTTGATTTAATGAAACCAGCACCAGGCTCAAGGTCCGGCGCTGGTTCCCGAAATACGGGGGACAAAATGACTAGGGGTCCCCCGTATTTTAAGAACCAGCACCGGACCCAACCAGCCAGCAGGGTAATGCCACAGCCGGGGGACACTTATTATATAAGGTCCCGCGGCCAAAGCATTATCCCCCTGGTTGGTCAGCATGGGTAGGGGTCATGGGGAAGTGGGGACCCCCCCAATGAAGGGGTCCCCCCCCTCCAGGACTTACCAGCCCATGCTGAAAGTTCGGGGCTGTCCCCGATGCTCCTGGGCGGTGGGCATCGGGCTGATGGATAGTGTAAAAAATAGAAGTAAAACTATTGTTTTCTACTGTGGAACTATGAGTCCCAGCAAGCCTACCCCGCATGCTGGGACTTGGAGAACCACAAGTCCCAGCATGCGGGCATTAAAGGGCCCGCTGGCACTTGTAGTTCTACAGTACAAAAAATAGTTAAATAAAACACACTGACACCCTGAAAAATAAAAGTTTAATACACACATAACACACACACTGATACTTACCTACCTTGAGCCCGTAGGTCGGTCCCTGGGTCCGGGCTCCGGGGCTCCAGGGCTGAAGAGTCCGGTTCCGGGGCCTTGGTCCTGGTTCCGGGGCTGGTCCTGGGGTTCCGGGGCTCCAGGGCTGAAGAGTCCGGTTCCAGGGCCTTGGTCCTGGTTCCGGGGCTGGTCCTGGGGTTCCGGGGCTCCAGGGCTGAAGAGTCCGGTTTCGGGGCCTTGGTCCTGGTTCCGGGGCTGGTCCTGGGGTTCCGGGGCTCCAGGGCTGAAGAGTCCGGTTCCGGGGCCTTGGTCCTGGTTCCGGGGCTGGTCCGGGGTCCTGGGCTCCAGGGCTGATGTCTCCGGGGTCCAGGATACGAAGAAGTCCACAAGGGGTACCTGAGGAAGGAAATCCTACTCACCTGGTCCCCGGCGACGACATCGGCATCCTCTCTTGCAGACGCGCTGCTCCCGGCTACTGTGGTACCCGCTCTCGGACTGAAGAGACGCAGAGATTTTCATCTTCCGCGCCTTTCCTCCGGATGACTTTCTCGGCTCCTGATTGGCCGCTAGGCGGCCAATGGAATCATTCTGAGAAGAGGCGCGGAAGATGAAACATCTCTGCGCCTCTTCAGTCCGAGAGCGGGTACCACAGCAGCTGGGAGCAGCGCGTCTGCCGGAGAGGATGCCGATGTCGTCGCCGGGGACCAGGTGAGTAGGATTTCCTTCCTCAGGTACCCCTTGTGGACTTCTTCGGATCCTGGACCCCGGAGACATCAGCCCTGGAGCCCAGGACCCCGGACCAGCCCCGGAACCAGGACCAAGGCCCCGGAACCGGACTCTTCAGCCCTGGAGCCCCGGAACCCCAGGACCAGCCCCGGAACCAGGACCAAGGCCCCGGAACCGGACTCTTCAGCCCTGGAGCCCCGGAGCCCGGACCCAGGATCCAGGGACCGACCTACGGGCTCAAGGTAGGTAAGTATTAGTGTGTGTGTTATGTGTGTATTAAACTTTTATTTTTCAGGGTGTCAGTGTGTTTTATTTAACTATTTTTTGTACTGTAGAACTACAAGTGCCAGCGGGCCCTTTAATGCCCCGCATGCTGGGACTTGTGGTTCTCCAAGTCTCAGCATGCGGGGTAGGCTTGCTGGGACTCATAGTTCCACAGTAGAAAACAATAGTTTTACTTCTATTTTTTACACTATCCATCAGCCCGATGCCCACCGCCCAGGACTTTCAGCATGGGCTGGTGTGTCCTGGAGGGGAGGGACCCCTTCATTGGGGGGGTCCCCACTTCCCCAGGACCCCTGCCCATGCTGAAAAGCCAGGGGGATAATGCTTTGGCCGCGGGACCTTATATAATAAGTGTCCCCCGGCTGTGGCATTACCCTGCTGGCTGGTTGGGTCCGGTGCTGGTTCTTAAAATACGGGGGACCCCTAGTCATTTTGTCCCCCGTATTTCGGGAACCAGCGCCGGACCTTGAACCTGGTGCTGGTTTCATTAAATCAAGGGGACCCCTATTTGTCGGGGACCCTGATTTTATGTCACCAGCACCGGCTCAATGAGCCCGGGGCTGGTTATGCTCTGGCGGGGGACCCCGCGCTGGTTTTTTTTTTAATTTTAACTGTTTAAATTTTTTTTTTACACCAGAACCCTGCACAGATCATTGCGATCTGTGCAGGGTTCTGGCTAATTCGCCCATCAGAACCTGGTCTGATTTTTGGGCGAATTATAGTCACACTTTATACAAATCGCATACCATTAAATATGCGATTTGTATACTTTTCCATGTGAAAACATCTGGATGCGATGTGCTGCGAAAAGCAGCCATCGCATTTCCAGTGTGTCCAACTTGTTGGTCAAAATCGCACTTTTTTCACATTTTCGCAGCTCATTAAATATGCGAAAATGGAAAAAAATGCGATTTTGGCCGTTTTTGAGAAAAAAATCGCAAAAGTCTAAACTTCTCATCCCATAGAATGTCACCCCATATGTCTACTTCTTGTCTAACAGCGAGAACAGATGCAATCTTACTGTATAAATGAATTTTCCTTCTGTAGGCAATATCTAGGGTTATGGTTATACCTTGCAATACATTTGGCAGAAGTGGCAATCTCTGGAATGGTCTTACTTACTGGACCTGATTACTAGGGATACTCAAACTGGGGCCAGATATGCTGAGTGTGAGAGGAGGTTTGACTGAATCATCTTCCTGCATAAAGGTTTATCTGATATCAGTTGGACAACCATGACATCCATTTGCAAGTAAAAGAACATTAGCAGCACAATCATTTACTACAGATAACTGGAGAAGAGGATCTGGTGCAACATTCTGTGCATCCTAGATCCTGATGCTCTATATAGAGAGTGGCCAATAATAAAAGCAATTTAAAATCCATTTTATGTCACATGTGGGGTATATGTATAAAACTGTGATGACACATTTTCCCTTCATTTTCACACACAAAAAATAAGTTATCGCCACATCTGCAAAATGTAATGCAAGGCAAAAACGATAATCCTACATATTCCCTACAGCGAAACGTACGTTGGCATTTTTTGCTGTGCAATGCCGCAATTACTCTGACCTTTGAAGTTTGCTAAAATAGAAACAGAGAAGATGTATTTTATTTACAAGGGGGACACCAGAGACCACTATCCCATTATATAACCAATCAGTAACTCATAGAATTTGGTAGATCTAAATAAAATTTTGACATAATTATATGATCTACTGTTTGCTTGAACACTCATATGAGCTGATCTACTACAGATGGATCCATCCTCATCTAGCCATCTCTAGGCCTATTATTCTCAGCTGCAATACAATACATAGATCAACACAGTAGGGGATTAGCAGAGTAAGTCCATTGCTCACTGAATCCTATTAAAGGGCTAGATGAGGATGGTTCCATCTTTATGTGTCCTTTGAGTCCAAGATAATGACATAGTAATTAATATCTACAGTATATGACATGATCTAAATTCTCTCATATAGTAACACAGAAGTTTTTTTTTTTAATATATAGCTATCTATAAAAGGTGATATGATCTGAAACCAGTTTGTAAAGTAATAAAGAGTAACATACTGTATTCATAACTTAAATTAAAACACAGGACACCACCATTCCAATGGTATAGTCTATACCAGGGGTAGCCAACTCCAGTCCTCGAGAGCTACCAACAGTTCACATTTTGCAGGCCACCTGGCAGGTGCACAGGTGCACTCATTACTCACTGGTAAATTATAATAGATCCACAGGTGGAGCTAATTACTTCACTTGTGATTCTGTAAGGAGACCTGGAAAATGTTAACTGTTGGTAGCTCTGGACTGGAGTTGGCTGCCACTGGTCTATACCAGTGGTTCTCAACTTTGTTCCTTAAAGACCCCCAACAGTTCATGTTTCCCAGGTCACCCTGCAAGTGCACAGGTGTACTTATTATTCACTGACACATTTTTAAAGATCCACAGTTGGGGCTAATGACTTCACTTTTCATTCTGTGTGGAGACCTGGAAAATGTGAACTGTTGGGGGTCCTTGGGAACCACTGATCTATACGCACTATACTATCTATCCACTTTATTTACTGCTTTTAATATGTTGATGTTTATAATGTAAACAATAAGTTATATTTTAATTATATATTGTGTGCACCAACTAAGACAATTATTTTTCTCTTTTTGTTTAACCCTCTGAGTGCCAAATGCTCTGTGAGAGATGTGCAAAATATCAGCTAAAAATGCCAGCATCGCTCACATTTGTTATATAATTAAAAATAAAAAATGTTGTGTAAAAAAGTTAGATCTCCTATATAAGGTTACATTACAGGCCATTGTGATGAATACAAATGTTTGCTTGGCAATTTTCACACCTATTTTGACAAATTTACTTGGCAAAGGGTTAAAGTGTGTATTTGACAGTTGTAGCACCCTCGTAATAAAAATAGACAATGTACGCACATTTACACAATATATTAGGGATTCTACACACAACAATGTTACTGATATAATTCCAGTGCAGTTGGCAATATATACAATATACTGTATATATTGTAATGAATGACAATACTTGTAGATCTTCTCAGATATGAGGAAATGAATAGTAATGATTACACAAAGGGAATATTTCGATTTTGAAATATTTGGGGCAGGAATAACATAGGCTTCTGTCTCCCTCACTCACCTTCACGTCCTTATCCCAGAAAGATGGCGGCATCAGCTGTATTGGTAAATGAGTCTTGAGGATACGGGGAGACTCCATCGCATTGGCATCGTCCACTCCTTAAATATACGGAAGGACTCAGACATTAATCCCAGAGTTCTTCCTAATATGGTATTATTCAACTAATATTCACTCCCACATGCTCCACAGGGTGTGGTATGGGGCTCCAACAGTGGGGATCCCGACAGTCAGTATCCCAATGTCGGGATCCCTACTGCCGGTGCTCTGACAGGCGCGCGAGTGCAAAGAAACCCCTTGCGGGCTTGCTGTGCTCGCCATGCTGCGGGCTCATTGGCTCCCTATGCTCGCCACAGGTTCTATTCTCCCTCTATGGGGGTCGTGGACCCCCACAACGGAGAATAGCCCCTGTGAGTCGGGATTCCCCTTATCGAAGCAGTGGCAGTTGGGATCCCAATATCGGAGCGTCATCCGGCACCCGCTCCACAGTCTGTGCTGAAAAGTCAGATACTTCTAGCTGTTTAGGTGTCCCTGAGATGGAGGGAGGGGGAATATGGGGCATATCTAGAAATGAAGAAAGGAGAGGGCTATTGGGGTACTTGTTAAGTGAGTGTAGAAGGAATATTGCTGGGAAAGAGAGATAAGGCAGAAGCGGCAACTTTGGGAAAGAGGGAAGAGCAGACAGAGTATGAAGAGCAATGGGACAGATGTGGAATCTGTAGGGGAGAAGGGGCAGATGGGGTATTTCTGGGTAGGATGGCAGGGAATAGATGTTGTATCTTTGATTGGACTGGAGGGAGTAAATGGTACAAATGAGCTATATCTCTGAGGAGAGAGAATGGAGATGCCATATCTTTGGGAAAACAGGAGAAGGCAAATGAGGTATCCCTGAGAAGGAGAAATTAGACGCGGCAGATGGGGTATCTCTGGTAGTGACAGATAAGGCAGATGGGGTATCTCTGGTAGTCACAGATGAGGCAGATGGGGTATCTCTGGCAATGAAAGACGAGGCAGATGGGGTATCTCTGGTAGTGACAGACGAGGCAGGTGGGGTATCTCTGGTAGTGACAGATGAGGCAGATGGGGTATCTCTGGTAGTGACAGACGGGGCAGGTGGGGTATCTCTGGTAGTGACAGACGAGGCAGATGGGGTATCTCTGGTAGTGACTGATGAGGCAGGTGGGGTATCTCTGGTAGTGACAGACGAGGCAGATGGGGTATCTCTGGTAGTGACAGACGCGGCAGATGGGGTATCTCTGGTAGTGACAGACGAGGCAGATGGGGTATCTCTGGCAGTGACAGACGAGGCAGGTGGGGTATCTCTGGCAGTGACAGACGAGGCAGGTGGGGTATCTCTGGCAGTGACAGATGAGGCAGGTGGGGTATCTCTGGTAGTGACAGACGAGGCAGACGGGGTATCTCTGGTAGTGACAGACGAGGCAGGCGGGGTATCTCTGGCAGTGACAGATGAGGCAGATGGGGTATCTCTGGTAGTGACAGACGAGGCAGATGGGGTATCTCTGGTAGTGACAGACGAGGCAGATGGGGTATCTCTGGCAGTGACAGATGAGGCAGATGGGGTATCTCTGGTAGTGACAGACGAGGCAGGTGGGGTATCTCTGGTAGTGACAGACGAGGCAGATGGGGTATCTCTGGTAGTGACAGACGCGGCAGATGGGGTATCTCAGGTAGTGACAGACGAGGCAGATGGGGTATCTCTGGTAGTGACAGATGAGGCAGGTGGGGTATCTCTGGTAGTGACAGATGAGGCAGGTGGGGTATCTCTGGTAGTGACAGATGAGGCAGGTGGGGTATCTCTGGTAGTGACAGACGAGGCAGATGGAGTATCTCTGGTAGTGACAGACGAGGCAGATGGGGTATCTCTGGTAGTGACAGACGAGGCAGATGGGGTATCTCTGGTAGTGACAGACGCGGCAGATGGGGTATCTCTGGTAGTGACAGACGCGGCAGATGGGGTATCTCTGGTAGTGACAGACGAGGCAGATGGGGTATCTCTGGTAGTGACAGACGAGGCAGATGGGGTATCTCTGGTAGTGACAGACGAGGCAGGCGGGGTATCTCTGGTAGTGACAGACGAGGCAGATGGGGTATCTCTGGTAGTTACAGACGAGGCAGGTGGGGTATCTCTGGTAGTTACAGACGAGGCAGGTGGGGTATCTCTGGTAGTGACAGACGAGGCAGATGGGGTATCTCTGGTAGTGACAGACGAGGCAGATGGGGTATCTCAGGTAGTGACAGACGAGGCAGATGGGGTATCTCTGGTAGTGACAGACGAGGCAGATGGGGTATCTCTGGTAGTGACAGACGAGGCAGATGGGGTATCTCTGGTAGTGACAGACGAGGCAGGCGGGGTAACTCTGGTAGTGACAGACGAGGCAGATGGGGTATCTCTGGTAGTGACAGACGAGGCAGATGGGGTATCTCTGGCAATGAAAGACGAGGCAGATGGGGTATCTCTGGTAGTGACAGACGAGGCAGGTGGGGTATCTCTGGTAGTGACAGACGAGGCAGATGGGGTATCTCTGGTAGTGACAGACGGGGCAGGTGGGGTATCTCTGGTAGTGACAGACGAGGCAGATGGGGTATCTCTGGTAGTGACTGATGAGGCAGGTGGGGTATCTCTGGTAGTGACAGACGAGGCAGATGGGGTATCTCTGGTAGTGACAGACGCGGCAGATGGGGTATCTCTGGTAGTGACAGACGAGGCAGATGGGGTATCTCTGGCAGTGACAGACGAGGCAGGTGGGGTATCTCTGGCAGTGACAGACGAGGCAGGTGGGGTATCTCTGGCAGTGACAGATGAGGCAGGTGGGGTATCTCTGGTAGTGACAGACGAGGCAGGCGGGGTATCTCTGGTAGTGACAGACGAGGCAGGTGGGGTATCTCTGGCAGTGACAGATGAGGCAGATGGGGTATCTCTGGTAGTGACAGACGAGGCAGATGGGGTATCTCTGGTAGTGACAGACGAGGCAGATGGGGTATCTCTGGCAGTGACAGATGAGGCAGATGGGGTATCTCTGGTAGTGACAGACGAGGCAGGTGGGGTATCTCTGGTAGTGACAGACGAGGCAGATGGGGTATCTCTGGTAGTGACAGACGCGGCAGATGGGGTATCTCAGGTAGTGACAGACGAGGCAGATGGGGTATCTCTGGTAGTGACAGATGAGGCAGGTGGGGTATCTCTGGTAGTGACAGATGAGGCAGGTGGGGTATCTCTGGTAGTGACAGATGAGGCAGGTGGGGTATCTCTGGTAGTGACAGACGAGGCAGATGGGGTATCTCTGGTAGTGACAGACGAGGCAGATGGGGTATCTCTGGTAGTGACAGACGAGGCAGATGGGGTATCTCTGGTAGTGACAGACGCGGCAGATGGGGTATCTCTGGTAGTGACAGACGCGGCAGATGGGGTATCTCTGGTAGTGACAGACGAGGCAGATGGGGTATCTCTGGTAGTGACAGACGAGGCAGATGGGGTATCTCTGGTAGTGACAGACGAGGCAGGCGGGGTATCTCTGGTAGTGACAGACGAGGCAGATGGGGTATCTCTGGTAGTTACAGACGAGGCAGGTGGGGTATCTCTGGTAGTTACAGACGAGGCAGGTGGGGTATCTCTGGTAGTGACAGACGAGGCAGATGGGGTATCTCTGGTAGTGACAGACGAGGCAGATGGGGTATCTCAGGTAGTGACAGACGAGGCAGATGGGGTATCTCTGGTAGTGACAGACGAGGCAGATGGGGTATCTCTGGTAGTGACAGACGAGGCAGATGGGGTATCTCTGGTAGTGACAGACGAGGCAGGCGGGGTAACTCTGGTAGTGACAGACGAGGCAGATGGGGTATCTCTGGTAGTGACAGACGAGGCAGATGGGGTATCTCTGGTAGTGACAGACGAGGCAGGTGGGGTATCTCTGGTAGTGACTGACGAGGCAGATGGGGTATCTCTGGTAGTGACAGATGAGGCAGATGGGGTATCTCTGGTAGTGACAGACGAGGCAGATGGGGTATCTCTGGTAGTGACAGACGCGGCAGATGAGGTATCTCAGGTAGTGACTGATGAGGCAGATGGGGTATCTCTGGTAGTGACAGACGAGGCAGGTGGGGTATCTCAGGCAGTGACAGATGAGGCAGATGGGGTATCTCTGGCAGTGACAGACGAGGCAGATGGGGTATCTCTGGTACTACTGATATACTGCTGTAATAATGATCAGGTCATAGCACTTGTTTGCTCCTGTCCTCCCACTGGGTCCGGGCTATAGGTGAGAGTACGACTCTTCGGTCGGTCACTGGCACTATACGAGCATCACACACGCATTCGGTCACATCACACCTTCACCCAATCTGTGTGTTGTATGTAATATGTGCGGAAGGGACACATCTGTTACCTGCCGGCAAAGGCTTGGCATGCAGATCTATAAATGGCACCTTGACGAAGCAGGGGGCCCTCATGCTCTTCTCCACGTCCCCCTCTAGAAGGATCAGATCCACAATCTCCTGCATCCACGTGGTACCTGTAAGAAGATGGTGGTGGCATATCAGCTCTGGGTGGTTTTATTACAGCCCTTGACTGCGAGGCCACGCCCCCTTTTTCGGGTGTGCCTATGGCGCAGACAAGTTTCCCTCATCCATTGCCACCAATTTTGGGAGGTAAATAGGACAACGGACGATACTAAAATAATTATTAGGGTAGCATAAAACAAAGGTATTAAATGCCATTAAAGGAAGTATGGAAGAAGGAAGGGTACATGAGGGCCCTGCTCGTGAGAACTTTCATTATAAAGGGGAGGGACACAAGCGGTAGAAGTGAGCATATTCTTATAAACTTACATAGCGAATATACTGCCACCTACTGGGCACATTCAGGCAGTGCAGCAGCTAGTTGTACAAACCATAAGTCCATGTAAGGATTATTGTACAAGAGAGCACTTTAGCTAATCATTTGCAGAAGAGTGAAGTCTTTATAGCCCCATCTGTAACAAGGCCGCTACTGATGTTAGGTGTCAGTAAGCTTATCATTATTGAGTTTTGCTGACTCTCTCCTGCAATTACAGAACTGTTATTACCCTATAGTAAGTACAGCCAGGTACATTGGATGGTGTCATATTGCTGGTAAGCTGTAATACTCTCACCCTGTATCCCATTCTGCAGTGTAAGGATAACACTGCCTGCAGTGTACTATATATGTATGATACAGTCATGTATATCCAAAGTATCCCACGTATGGTGGATTTTTCTGGTGTACAAGGAGTTAATGTTTGGAGCCACTCACCCGCTTTAGGATATGTAGCGATAAGGACGTCATCTTCCCGGGCCTTGAAGTTATATATTCTGTCCCAGATGTCACAGGTGGTCTCCAGCAGTGGGACCCCGTCCACCTGCCCCAGCTTCATCCTGCTGTACTCCTTCATCTCAGATAGCTTACTCGCTAGCTCTGGATCCATTCTGGAAGGAGACATTGTGAGTATAACAGTAATGGCCCCATCGCCCTACTATGATGTCATTTATACTAAAACACACGTCTCTAGAATGAGGACTGTGCTACCAGTCCTTACAGTACTGATGGCAGATAGACCCTGGATCCATCTCCACTATAAAGTACCAGCCAATCAGCTCCTAACTGTCATGTTACAGCCCAAACCGCCCCATCCAGACCACCCAGGGCACCACACAAATTAAAAAAAGATAGTGAGATATTCGAGTGTTAGTATAATAGTGAGGTATCAGAGTTTCAGTATAATAGTGAATTATAATAGTGAGATATAAGTGTCAGTATAATAGTGAGGTATCAGAGTGTCAGTATAATAGTGAGATATCAGAGTGTTAGTATAATAGTGAGGCATCAGAGTGTCAGTATAATAGTGAGGTACAGAGTGTTAGTATAATAGTGAGGTATCAGAGTGTCAGTATAATAGTGAGGTACAGAGTGTTAGTATAATAGTGAGGTATCAGAGTGTCAGTATAATTGTGAGGGATAATAGTGAGACATCAGAGTGTTAGTATTAAAGTGAGATATCAGTGTTAGTATAATAGTGAGATATCAGATTGTTAGTATAATAGTGAGGCATCAGAGTGTTAGTATAATAGTGAGGTATCAGAATGTCAGTATAATAGTGAGATACCAGAGTGTTAGTATAACAGTGAGGCATCAGAGTGTTAGTATAATAGTGAGGTATCAGAGTGTCAGTATAATAGTGAGATATCAGCGTGTCAGTATAATAGTGAGGTATCAGAGTGTCAGTATAATAGTGAGATATCAGAGTGTTAGTATAATAGTGAGGTATAATAGTGAGATACCAGACTGTTAGTATAATAGTGAGATATCAGATTGTAAGTATAATAGTGAGCTATCAGAGTGTTAGTAGAATAGTGAGGTATCAGATTGTTAGTATAATAGTAAGGTATCAGATTGTTAGTATAATAGTGATGTATCAGAGTGTCAGTAAATAGTGAGATATCAGAGTGTTAGTAAGTGAGGTATCAGAGTGTCAGTATAATAGTGAGGTATAATAGTGAGATATCAGAGTGTCAGTATAATACTGAGGTATCAGAGTGTCAGTATAATAGTGAGATATCAGAGTGTTAGTAGAATAGTGAGGTATCAGAGTGTCAGTATAATAGTGAGGTACAGAATGTTAGTATAATAGTGAGGTATCAGAGTGTCAGTATAATAGTGAGGTATAATAGTGAGATATCAGACTGTTAGTATAATAGTGAGATATTAGTGTTAGTATAATAGTGAGATATCAGATTGTTAGTATAATAGTGAGCTATCAGAGTGTTAGTAGAATAGTGAGGTATCAGATTGTTAGTATAATAGTAAGGTATCAGATTGTTAGAATAATAGTGATGTATCAGAGTGTTAGTATAATAGTAAGGTATCAGAGTGTCAGTATAATAGTGAGGTATAATAGTGAGATATCAGAGTGTCAGTATAATAGTGAGACGTCAGAGTGTCAGTATAATAGTGAGGTATCAGAGTGTCAGTATAATAGTGAGGTATAATAGTGAGATACTGTATCAGAGTGTTAGTATAATAGTGAGATATCAGTGTTAGTATAAAAGTGAGATAACAGATTGTTAGTATAATAGTGAGATATCGGAGTGTTAGTATAATAGTGAGGTGTCAGAGTGTTAGTATAATACTAAGGTATCAGATTGTCAGTATACTAGTGAGGTATAATAGTGAGATATCAGAGTGTCAGTATAATAGTGAGGTATCAGAGTGTCAGTATACTAGTGAGGTATAATAGTGAGATATCAGAGTGTCAGTATAATAGTGAGGTATCACAGTGTCAGTATAATAGTGACATATCAGAGTGTTAGTGAGGTATCAGAGTGTCAGTATAATACTGAGGTACAGAATGTTAGTATAATAGTGAGGTATCAGAGTGGCAGTATAATAGTGAGGTATAATAGTGAGATATCAGAGTGTTAGTATAACAGTGAGATATCAGTGTTAGTATAATAGTGAGATATCGGATTGTTAGTATAATAGTGAGATATCGGATTGTTAGTATAATAGTGAGATATCGGATTGTTAGTATAATAGTGAGATATCGGATTGTTAGTATAATAGTGAGGTATCAGAGTGTTAGTAGAATAGTGAGGTATCAGATTGTTAGTATAATAGTGAGATATCAGTGTGTTAGTATAATAGTGAGCTATCAGAGTGTTAGTAGAATAGTGAGGTATCAGATTGTTAGTATAATAGTGAGATATAAGTGTGTTAGTATAATAGTGTGATATCAGTGTGTTAGTATAATAGTGAGGTATCAGATTGAAAGTATAATAGTAAGGTATCAGAGTGTTAGTATAATAGTGAGATATCAGTGTGTTAGTATAATAGTGTGATATCAGTGTGTTAGTATAATAGTGAGGTATCAGAGTGTTAGTATAATAGTGAGGTATCAGAGTGTTAGTATAATAGTGAGATATCAGTGTGTTAGTATAATAGTGTGATATCAGTGTGTTAGTATAATAGTGAGGTATCAGATTGAAAGTATAATAGTAAGGTATCAGAGTGTTAGTATAATAGTGAGATATCAGATTGTTAGTATAATAGTGAGATATCAGATTGTTAGTATAATAGTGAGATATCAGATTGTTAGTATAATAGTGAGCTGGGGGGTTATTTGCAGAAAGGTAAACTGTAAACGATAAATGCTTTTTGAGTGCACTCTTGTAATTCAATTATAACTTAACTGTTAATAAAGATTCCTTAGAATATATGGCAAGAGCTTAAAAAAATGTATATATATAAATGAATATATACGAATGTCGTGTGATTGACTCAACAGCCCACTCCGGCGTGGGTCACACTTTTAATTAAGTGCATAACGTCTTGTCAGCATGGTGGTAGTACAAAGTGACCGTAGGTGAAATTACATAACAATTGTAGCTCTCAGGATTAAAAAAAACATCAATGTATTTATACAATTTATGGGACTGGTAAACGGATAATGAAAAGTTAAATGTGTGATCCACGCCGGAGTCGGCTATTGAGTCAATCACACGACATTCATATATATTCATTTTTATATACAGATGGAGCAGGTCTAATAAAGCCGACAGCTCGCGTGACCCGTGGCAACGGAGCTCCCCCCCGGGTACCCACCACCGGTCTCACTCACCGCCCCGAAACCCCCCCCCCCCCCTAACCCTGCCCGTCTCCTTGAAGCAGAGACGGGCAGGATGCCGCCAAAGGATTGGGATGCGCGTACGCGTGAGACGCCCCAATGTGACTTACCTGATCCTCTGCGTTCAGTCTCCGTGTTCTCCCCTCTCCTCGGATATGTGATTGCTGTTACCGGTCTCTGCCTGTTCACATAATTCTCCTGTATTAAGTCATTGTTATCAGTTCTGTGCATAACCTGTATTTGTGCTGTAACTCCTCCTCCCCCAGTGCCCACGCCCATAGCAAGGACACGCACCTTGGCATGGTACTAGGGTTACTGGGGCAGGGTGTGAGAGGTGATAACAGCCCATACCCCCTTCCGCGCTGCTCCTGCACAGAGCCATCCTGGCACAATCCTACATACAGGATAGAACTGTCATTATCAGGAGGCAGAAGTTGTGGATGCAGAATGTAATGATGGGAGATGTCATTCTGTGTCACATATACCAGCGGTGACTGATACAGGCGGAGGGGAAGAAACACGCCGTAACAATGTTCTCACTCAGAATAGAATACCTGAGGTCGACATGGTCAAAAAGGTCGACACAAGCAAAGGTCCACATGAGATTTTCACTTTTCTTTAAAAAGGGGTCTATCTGTCGTGAGAAACAGGTGGCAGTTACCAGAGTCACCGACTTTTGTGGTGAATGAGACACCAGCTCTCCCGTTTCTGGCAAAAGGTCGACACATGAAAAGGTTGACATAATGTTTTGTTAAATAATTTTATTTTTTAAACTCTTCTATACTTTTACCATCCACGTGGACTACAATTGACAACGATAATGTGTGCCGAGCGCAGCGGTACCAGAGTAAGCCTCCATTAATTGGGGGTCCACACTTTCGGGTGTCGACATTGACAACAAAAAATGTGAAAGACTCACGTTGACGTTTTCATGGGTCAACATTTTTCATGTTGATCTTTTTGCTGGAGTTGACCTTTATTCAGGGTTGACCTTTTGCTGTCAACCTATTGACTGTTTCCCACACTGTTGTGCTAGGTGAATAAGCAGAGGGGCAGTGCCGAATTTCCCGATAGGCACGTGAGGCACGTGCCTAGGGGCGGCACATGTTTGGGGGCGGCACTTGGATGCTTGTGATAGTACTATCCAGGGCCGGTGCTAGGGTGTTCGGCGCCCTCCTGCAAACTATAAATTTGCGCCCTCTCATACTTCACATGGCCACACAATATTACCCCATTCCAAATGTCACCATAAAGTAGCACAATCTTATTCTCATTACACAGCACCAGTGCTGTAACTAGCCATTATGGTGCCCTTTGGCAATTGGTGACTGCCCCACCACTACAGTAAAAACTGGTAGAGTGCTCGCCTAAGGCGCGCTGCAAATATTTAAGAGTGTGACTTTATGGGGAAGGGGCATGGCCATATAAAAGTACCAATAACACCGTAATGCCCATAACACATAATGCTACACACGGTAATGCCTATTACACATTATTCCACCCACAGTAATTCCCATTATATATTATGCTACACATCATGATGCCCCTAACACAGGCCCTTATTCTGATCTGTGCGGAAATTCCCGCATTCTTACGGAGCGGTCCGCACGCCACGGCGTTTTGCCGCATGCGGCCATCGTCCGTCGAAACGCCCACGTGTCCTCCGCATTCGGACGGACTCACTCTTTAAGAACAGGGCGTGTTTACGGACGACATACAAAGCATGCGTGTGCGGGAGAAACACTCCGATTCGGCACGGTATTACAGAGTATTACAGAGTATGCTCGGGAATACCGCATCCGAACGGGAGCCAAGCGGTGCTACCGCACGTAAGCGGAGGATTTACGCCAAACAACCCACTATGAAGTATCTTCTGCAATACATCACATGACCCACTTATTCAATTACCTATCCTCATAAAAAACAGCTTATTTGGAATTGGAATCAATTAGATGCCAATATATCCTTACAAGCATGCCTAACACATGCATTGCACACATTAACCCTTACAGCAATTGAAGTGCAATGGTTTCAATTAAAGCACTGACAAGCGGCCTATTAGTGAGTAATGAGTAAAGGAGTAGATTCTATTGGGTTCAGGTGTTAATGCTTGTAGTCATTAGGCGTACGTTCGCCTACCGCATGAACGAGTGGTGTCCGCAAAGCAATAGTACACTTGTGGACACCGCACATTTCTGCCCTTTTTGATCGCGTGCATTCGGAGTGGTTTCCGAATGTACGCCCCCCAACATAAGTGTACTCCCCCGTGTCCGCCCATGTTTCCGCCCCGTTTTGCCCACTTTGAAACTACGCCCATGTGTCATTCCGCATGACGCCCATAATACGCCCCTATTTCCCGACTGATAGCGGTGAACAGTTTTGGACGGGATTTGCCCGAACTGGTACCGAGTCAAGGCGTGGCACATGCGCGTAGCGTTCTCCACGCATGCGCAGACGCCATAAAGACGCGATCCGTAAGTACGCGGTAAAGTCCGCGTCAATCAGAATAAGGGCCACAGTATGCAGCACACTGTAATGCCCATTACACATTATGCCATACATCATGATGCCCCTTACACAATATGTGGCACACTATAATGACCATATGACATTATAACACATATTATTCTACACTTCTGCATATACCCACAGTACTTGTGCATATACCCACAGTAGTAGTGCGGCTTAAACATAACACCCACACATACCGACAGTAGTAGCGCTGCTTATATATTTATATATATAATATAAATAACGCCCACAGTTACATACAGTTACACATACATAACTGCTGATCTATGTGGGCTGCCTGCTAAATATATTTTGTAATTATTAATTATTTCATACTTAGATCAGTCTAACGGTTCTACAGTGCAATGTTGGAGCTAGACCCCAGGAAGTCTATGGCAGTGTGACATACTCTATTATATATCCCCAGGCAACCCCATCCATGGCTGGAGCAGCTCCTACCTGAGACGCTGGCGGCCAGCTGGCAGTCACTGCAGCCCGGGGTCTCCTTCTCATCCTACCTTTTAGGTCTGACCTCCAGCACCCGCTGACCCTTCCTAAGTCTCACCCTTGGCCCCCCACAGCTCCCCTTCCCCCCGGCCTGCCCAGCTTCTCCTTCCTGAGTGAGCGCGCAGTCCGAGTTCCCGGAAGCGCAGCCTGTTCACTCGTCACCCCCCGCGCGCACGCGGCGCAGGGTGTGCTCCGTCCCTTGTACACCAACTTCCTGCACAGAGTGGCAGTCACTGCAGCTCGGCGCCTCTTCAGCTCGGCGCCTCCCTGCACTGCAGGAGCTGCTGAGTGGCTAGCGCCGGCCCTGGTACTATCAATCTGAAATGTACGAGTAAGTGCAAAATATCTACTGTACTGTACCATATTCCATCCTAAATAGAGTGTAAATGGATAGGACATGCAGATACTTCCCCTGTAAACTGTCCTACTTAGTAAACATGTATACATAATAAAAAAAAGTCAGTTAGTGTTTTTTTTTTAAATTAATCCATTTAATTGGCTATTATCAAATGAGGGCTTATAAGTAATAAATAAAAAAATAATACAATTAGGAGGGGGGGGGGGGCAGCCGTTATTGTTGTGCCTAGGGGTGCCATCACCCCTAAATCCGCCCCTGCAGAGGGGCAGTGGTGAAAATGGGGGCGTGGCTTAGTGGTAGCAGACTATAGGACCCTACACACAGAGAGATTTGTGCAAGAGATTCATAATGGGAGATTCAGCGTGAGAGATTTCAAATCTCTCACAGAAAGGGGGAGAATTGGTATTAAGAATTCTTAAGGTGCCGACACACTAGAAAGATCTGCGATCGTAAGATGTGAGCATAAATTAGCCTTTAAATCTTTGGTCCGCCCTGGACCAAAGATTTCAGGCAAGCGCACATCTTTACCAAAGATTTTTCTTAAGATCCCGTGTGCGTTCCTATGGATCTTTTGTTAAATCTTCTGATCTTTCATGCAGCACGTAAGATCAGAAGATTCAGCTAAAGATCCACGGGAGCACGCATCGGACCAATATCGGCCGATTTTCGACAGATTATCGGTAAATATCGTACGATATATCGGCCGATTTATCGAAAATCGGACAATCGGCCAAAAAATCGTTCTAGTGTGTGGGCACCTTCACTCTTAATACCAATGTATATGACTGGCAAAGGCCATTTTTGTGACAAAATACGATTCGTAAACAGGGCAGATTTACTAATCTACCCTATTTATGAATTCATATTTGGCCAATGGCGTAGCCATTCGTATTCTGGTCGATATGAATTCGTATTTAGCGCCCGTACAAACGGCTGCTAAATGCAAATACGAGTCGGTGGAGTGCACAGATCAGTCAGATCCATGCAGGCTTCAGTGTAAAAATAAAATAAAAAGAATAACCAGCCCCAGGCTCAAAGAGCCAGTCCTGGTTTAAAAAAAATTAGGGAACAAACCAAATTAGGGGTTCCCCGTATTTCAAGAACCAGCCCCAGGCCCATCCAGCCAGCAGGGTAATGCCACTTTTTATACAAATCCCCCCAGCGAAAGCATTAACCCCCTGACCGGTCAGTCTGGGCAGGGATCATGGGGAAGTGCCCCCCCCCCCCCCCCCACCAATAAAGGACCCCACGCCGTTTCTGCAAATGTTTTTTTTTTACACCGCAGCCTGCACGGATCTGACTGATCCGTGCAGGCTTCTCCCAAATACGCCTGGAAAATGAAGTGTATTTTCCAGGCGTATTTTACCGGCAATTAGCGGCTGTATATTACATACGGCCGCTTAGTATATTAAAATCACCATTCTTTTGAATGATGATTCCTATTCATATTTTTATCGATGGCGTATACATTCGTATTTTGAATGTGCCATTAATATGAATACGAATGCACGTATTTTCTAATACAAATACGACGATTTTACACGTATTTCCCTTAGTAAAATTCCCCCAAAGTGTTTAGGCGACTAAATTAATTAACATTTAAAATAATGGGTTGGAATAAAGCCTGGGGGAGTGTCATCTTCTTTATCTATAATAGAAAAATAAATAATGTCAAAAAATGGCGTGGGGTCCCCCCCCCACCACGAGCATGACCAGCCTCGGACTCTCTGAGCCAGTACTGGTTTATTGAATACCAGGGGAACAAATAAATAAGTGCCCCTATATTCAAGAAACCAGCACTGTGCTATTGGGCCAGTCCTGGTTCCCAAAATATGGGGGACAAAATGAGTACTGGTCCCCCGTATTTTGGGGACCAGCACCAGGCTCCACTAGCTGACGGTCTAATGCCATAGCCAGGGGACACGCTTGATGGGGTCCCATTGCCACAGCATTAACCTCCCTAAAGAGTTTTTGGGGAGGTGGGGATTCCCCAAATAAAGGGGTCCCCCCCTCTCCAGGGCATCCCAGGCCTGGGCTGAAGCCCGGGGCTACCCCTGCACCCCTGGGTGGTGGGCGCAGGGTTGATAGCCGTTTAGAAATGGTAATATTGTCCTTTACAGTAGGACTACATGTCCCAGCAAGCCTGCCTCACATACTGGTACTTGGGAGAACCACAGGTACCAGCAGGTGGAGCATTAAAGGCCCCCCAGTACCTATAGTCCCCTTGTGGGGAAGCGGGACCATTTGTCTACAGCAAAAAGATAGACAACCATTAGGTCGACAACATTAGTTAGACATGTAAAAGGTAGACATGTAAAAAGGTCGACATGACAAAGGGGCGACATGACAAAAGGTTGACATGTGAAAAGGTCGACACTGCCATTAGGTCGACGGTATCTAGGTCGACATTCAAAATGTCGACATGGGGGTTTTCACTGTTTTTTTTTTTACCCAAATGTCGACATAGTCGAGATGGACACAATTTGAAGTGAACCGCAGCCCCTCGCATCGCTCGCAATGCTTCGGGCATGGTGCCTCGCTGCGCTCGGCACACTATTTTATTCTCACACCTCGCCCTAGTGGATGGTAGGGCATGAAATACCGCCTGTCGGCACATGTCGGCTCCAAAAACAGCGAAAAACCCCATGTCGACCTTTTGACTGTCGACCTAGACACTGTCGACCTAATGGCAGCGTCGACCTTTTGGCATGTCGACCTTTTGGCACGTCGACCTTTTGGCATGTCGACCTTTTTGCTTGTCAAACTAATGGTGTCGACCTACAAAGCAAGGTAGGGCTGAAGCGCTGCCTGTGTCTAGGTTTAAATGAAACTTAAGTCAGTAATGCGTGCATAAAGTGCTTTATTGAAAAATAACAGTGGTGCAGATAGAAATATAAATCAATGAATATTGGGTGGGAAGAGAGTAGCAGTGCGGGCCCGTGGCGTGCAGTCACATAGAGCCCCTCGGGGAATCAGGGAGTCAGCAGATCCCTTTACACCATAAACCCGGCCTGGGTTTATGTCTCTCTGGGTTAGTGCGCCGATGTTTCCTGGGTGGGCACTGTGGGGATAATGTCTTATATGTCCACCCAAAAACCGTCCTTGCGGGTACGAGGGGGTCAATACAGTTTGTGTGCGGGATAAGCAGGAAGCGGCGTCCCGCTAACCTGCTTCTTACCCGGTTGGTGATTGGGAGTTTGTGGCGTTGTTAGGCCTACGCCTCCCTTGTAGTGATCGGTGATGTCTTCCGTCCGGTGGCGCTGCAGCCGCAGCGTCTTACTCCCGGACCGGTGCCTGGCTCCACTGATCCTAGCCGCGGAGTCACTTCCGGGTACCGGGTCTCGCGAGACCGGCAGCGATGTGCCGGATGATGTCACGGTTTGGACAGTGCGCTCGTGCTCCCGCGGAAGGAGACTGAGCCCGATGTTCTGTTGGGGCACCTGCTCTGGATGTCCTGGATGTGTGGTGAGGTCCTAATGGTGTCGACCTAATGGTTGTCTATCTTTTTGCTGTAGACAAATAGTCCGGATACCCCCTTGTAGAGGAAGTATTAAAATAAAAACACAAACACGGGTTTTAAAATATTTTATTAAACTCCTTCTTTCTTCACCCCTCCAGGGCTTCTGCAGTGTCTTCACCTGGGGGTGGCAGCCTTCTAAGATCTTTTGCATGGGGGTGGGGCGTCGAAAGTGCTGCAAGAAGGGGTCGGAGGTGCCGCGGGTTGGGATGTGGGGTCGGAAGTGCTGCATCGCCCGCTCAGAAGGCCCTGCTCGTCTGCCCGCACCACACATGCGGGAGATGTGCAGGACCTTCTGAGCGACTGCACTGAAATGATCTGACCTGTACGTTCTGAATCGCTGTCAGATTCAGAATGGCAGGGGTGCTCATTTAGCAATTTACGTGTGTTTTCAGGCATTTTCTGAGTGATTTAGTAAAATCGTTCAGAAAATGCTGAATGTCACCCAGTGTGTGGGGCCCAATACCCGCAAAGTCACGCCCCTTTTTCTGAAACCACACCCCTTTTCAGGCCCACGCATCGCAGACTGTGGGGGAGTCCCAACTGGGTACATGGGAATGTTGGGAGGTATGCAACTATCACTTTTCAAACACAGCCTGTACCATGGCAGTTGCGAGCTGATTGGCTGCTGCTGCTTTATCTCTCTGCAGATACCTATTGTATCAGGAGTGTCAGGAAAGACAAGATAACGGTACTGTAGGACAGCGATGCTGCCGCCCCCAGGGCCACTGTGCTCTGGGAGATAACACAGCCCTGTTTAGCACCATGTTCCCTGTGCATATGACACAGCATTCTGGGCTATAGCGATCAGCCTGAGCTTTGTACACACAGACCTGATTTCACCGCTTTGTTTACATGCTGTTTATCTCCTCTCCCCCGCACTCCATGTTATACTATACCTGGAATTAGGTTATAAAGCAAATACAATAAGATTAGTAACAACAACATCCCAGTACACAGATTAATTACATAACAAGGCAGGGACTTTGCACCATAAGAATAGGGACATTTTCAAAGGTGAGAATAATACCCCATTTACACCAAAACCCTGGATCCTACTGGATCCAACCCGGTATTTGGAATACCCGGGTCGGATTTGGGATTTTTCCCGTTTACACTGCGGTAAAGGGAGGGTGTCGCTTGGAGAGGACATCATCTCCAAGCGCCGGGACCGCCAATCACCGCGCCGGGACCACCGATCATCGCGCTGGGGGCAAGCCCAGCACCAAGGTAAGCTGCTGGGCTGCCCCCAGCCACTGTGCACCGCGAGCCCCCCGTCCACAAAGTGAATGGATGCTGCTCACAGGCATCCATTCACCCCATCCCTGCCTCCACTGCTGGCTGCAGAGTACAGCAGCGGAGACAGCTGTTCACTGCAGAATGCTGCGGTCCGAGGTTGGGCTTCCCCCATTATTGTAAAGGTGCATACACACTGTACAATTTTTTTAACCAATTTCTTTGAAAGACATTTCCCTTGAACCCAGTGTCCTGGACAAAATATGTTGACGAAAGTTATTGATGACAGACGAAAGACGAAAGATCTAGCTACAGTTTATCGACTCTTTTTGAAAGATATCCAAATTGAGCTGCAGGCACAGTTGATGAACAACTGGTGGGTATGCCAGTATCATCATTCGTTGTTCGTCGCAGTCACACTGAAAGATATTTTGACCAATTTCGTTCAGAATGGCCGAAATGAACGAAATTGGTCAAAAAAATTGGTCAAAAATTGTACAGTGTTTATGCACCTTAAACGGGAGCCGGGTCGGATGACCTGGCATACCAGTTTACCCTGCCCTCTACCCAGGTCCTGCCCATGTTCTACCCTGGTCAGGACCTCGTTGAAGAAGTCCAGTGCAAAGGGACATGGGTTAACCCCTTTTACACTGCAGCTGACTGGGGTCCACGAGGGAAAAACCCAGGATTTTGTGGCGGTGTAAAATGGGTATTATATTGTTCTCCTAGGGGCTGTATCTGAGATGGGGCAAAAAGAGAAAGTACTGGGTGCATCTGTGTACCACCATTCTGCACTGCAGGTGGGCCATATGTAACTTTGCACCTGGGTAACACCATGCTGTGCTGCAGGTGGGGTAGATCTGACCTGTGCATCTGTGTAACACCATACTATGCTGTAGGTGGGAGAGATTACCTGTGCAACTGGGTAACAACATGCTGCACTGCATAAGGGGCAGATGTAACCTAGGCAACACAAATCTGTGCTGCAAGTGGGTCAGATGTATCCTGTGCACCTGGGTAACACCAAGCTCTGCTGCAGGTAGGGCAGGTGAAAACCAACATATTTGTGCTCCCTCCAAGCGGTTTCAGGGGCACCGTACCACCTGAGAGGAGTTTTTGGAGCACCCAAATCCAACATCCTAATCAGCTCACAGACACCTCCAGCAGCTTCACACTAGGAGACCGTAGGAATAGTGAGGACCTGTGAACATTTCCCCATTCTCCCTATACATGGACATTGAGGCATCGTCCAGACTCTTGGTAATGTGCACTGACCCCATGCTTACCCATTGAGCCTATGTTATATCATTTTTATTCCAGGAGTGAGCAATCCAATCAGCTTTTTATTATATTTGATGTATTATTGTATTAATTGTGTTTCTTTTTTACATAAATATTATTACATTTAATTGACTGTGTGTCATTCATTGTAGGAGAGAGGCGCTGTTCTCCAATATATTATTTTTCCTTAGTAAACTGTGCACCTGTCTAACAACATATGGTTCTTTTTATAGTACCATATATAAATTTGCAAAACTTGTGCGAACCTTGTGCCCATGGCCATTCCCATCACCTGTAAAAAGAATTCACCTTCAAACAATAAATAATTGTGCTTTCGGATAAACATAATTGATGACATTAACAAGAATTTAATTTCTCTCAGGTTCTGTTGATCTCTCTCTAAATAGACTCCAATTGCCTTCACACCCATTTCATGAGGGATGTGGGTAGATAGCGCATGTCCATCTAGTGATAGAAATGCATCATTTGGTCTCCAGTCAATGTCATCAATCATGTTCAATGGGTGTTGTGTCACATATGAGCCACATATTTCTGTAATAAAATAATCTACAGATTGTGATACATTAGAAGTGACGGAACCTATACCAGAAATAATCAAATGCCCAGGAGGTGAAGAAAGTGATTTGTTTATCTTTGGGTTGTAAGAAAATGTAACAGGCCATCTACTGACCATTCCCTATAATTACTCAGTTAGGCGGCAGGCTGCTGCCGCCATCTACTGACCATTCCCTATAATTACTTAGTTAGGCGGCAGGCTGCTGCGGCCATCTAGTGGCCATTCCCTATAATTACTCAGTTAGGCGGCAGGCTGCTGCGGCCATCTAGTGGCCATTTCCTATAGTTACTCAGTTAGGAGACATACCTTTCTTTACTCACTGTTATGTTGGGGGATGTGTTTTTTTGGGGGTTCCGCACCTGATGTGAACAAGCCATGGAGGCGAAACGCGCGTCATCCAGTACTCACTGACTGCCGGCGCCGGAGACTGCACAGCAATTAGCTGCAGACAGAAAAAGAGGGAGAACTACCAGGCGAACACACGCGCCACTCTCCCCTCTCTCTCCCCCTCTGTTCCCCCAGACTGCCAGAAATTTAGCAGCACTGACAGAGGAATCGTTCGGTGGGTTATTTTGTGCCTATCACCCTGGGACCCCAACAAAACAAGCCACACGGGGGGCCACGGCCAAAACAAGGGAACAACTCCGCTGAGAGAGTCGCCCCCCAACCCAATTGCTGACAGCAGAGGTGTCAACCTTTTCGATCCCTACCTGACCCTGCAGTCCAGCCTGGATTCTCTCATCCTGAGTCCAATACACGTGTGTATGACTCAAGGAAAGCAGAAATCCTAACTGGAGACTAAAGGGTCAACCTATCATAAAGGGACTATTACAAAAGGGAAAGTTCACATAGATACAGTGTAATACTTCAAATGCTACTTAACGTAACATACAGTATCCTATTGAGAGCTCAGTTAATTACTGTTGCAAAAAACAACTCTATCGCTGTAAGAACCTGTAACTTTCTGACACTCTGCTGTGCCATTATATTTATAACCACTACAATTAAAGCTGGGTACACATATATACAATCGTCGGGCCGTTCTTCCAATCTGGGGGCAAACGGACGTTCGATTGTATAGGTGTGTACGCTGTCCCAATTGCTGCTGTGCGACCGATAAACGGCCAAAAACGCTCTTGGCCGTCCACGGTCGGTCGGTCGAAGGTTCTTTGCTGCTTAATATTTCATCCGACAGGACGGCTCCATATCGGAACAAAAGTGAAGTGTGTACGCACGTTCGATCGATATGCTTGACAGTTTGACAAAGCACGGTGGTATGCTGCATTATGAGAGACCCTGTAACCCTTTGCCTGCTGTTTTAACTAATGTGTGTATAATGCCTCACTGCCCAACACTTTAGACGCATCACTTTAAGACATTAATCAATGTTGAAGTTTTAATAGAGTGGGCTGGAAGCTCTTTTCAGGGCACCATAACACACTATTAAAACTTCAACATTGATTAATGTCTTAAAGTGATGCGTCTAAAGTGTTGAGCAGTGAGGCATTATACACACATTAGTTAAAACAGCAGGCAAAGGGTTACAGGGTCTCTCATATACTTCTTCTTGCGATTGTTTGGACGGGAGTACATCAGACGTCGCAAGTAAAATTGTACATATGTGTACGCGCAGAACGGTCTTATGTTTTGGACGGCCGAACGTGTATTCGGTCGATCGAACGGTCGCAAGAAAAAGGAAATTGTACATATGTGTACCCAGCTTAACCTTGTCATATAATGAGGAAATTGCCGCACAATCTCAAGCTCTAATTCAGAGCATAACAAATCTGTGATATTGTGATTTTTTTCTAAGACTGTAACCAGATTATACCGGACTGATTGAAAGGCAATAAGCCATAACTGGTTAATTGATAGTGGCCGATATAGAACCGAAACGCACTTAGTGTTTTGGGAAAATCTAGTTGAAAGGACTAGTTTCCCACACACCTCCGCATATAAGTACATACGTACACAGAACTGGGGCAGCTGCTTCATAGACTGACTAATTAAAGGTCACAGTAATTGAAAACTGCAGTCGCCAGAAGAACAGGGAATTAAACCCTTAACAATTTTTCTTAATTTGCCTCTAATGAGCAGTAGTTAGAATAAGCCTTAGGGCTCACTTGAAACACATCAAACTTTATTGGTCCCATTGTGGAACCAACAAAAAATAAAACCAAAATCCCCAGTGCATAGCGTATATGGTAAACGGCTCACTGCAAGACTGGCGTTAGATTTTGGGATATAGGCCAATTTTCGTCCAAATAAACCCCCGCAAGGGGACGCGGAATACATGTAAAGTAATCCGCGTACGCTCGCCACGCTTCGGGCTTGGTGGCTCGCTGCGCTCGCTACACTATATGAAATCAACTCCACACCGACGTGGATAGCAGGGGTATGAAAAGGTCGGAGGACGCGTTCCGCCGCCACTCGCCACGCTTCGGGGTCGTGTGGATAGTGGGGGGGGGGTGCCTAAAACCTCATTGTATGTCATTATTGTATACCTAATGGCATTGTACACCTAATGGCATTGTACAGGTGCGATGCGATGCGATTCCCCGGGGCTAAGAGAGCAGTGAATAAATTACTTAGGAAAATCGCATCGCACGGCCGTTACAATACCCATGCGATGCGATTTTCCTACGGTGCCGTATGTAAGAAACTTGGGCGCCGTGATAATACACAAGTACCAACTTTTACTTTCATGGTGTTCGTCTACTGTCTTAATTGTGATATTTGTTTTACAGGTGGAACTACCGGTACCAACCGGCCCTTTAATGCACTGTATGGTGGTTCTCCAAGTACTGTGCTGTGGTTCTCCAAGTACCAGCATGCGGGGGAGGCTTGCTGGGACCTAAAGCTGCATAGTTAAAACACAATATTAAATCTCATTGTACAATAACTGTAATCAACTCAGCGCCCACCATTCCTATTTGAGCGAATTCTGACAATTTTTGTGGGATTCCCGAATTAAATTTCCTCATTCGATCAACTCGTAAACTTACCCCTAACCACCAATCTTCTGTATTTTCAAACAGTAAATAATCTTTCCCCCCATATTAACCCATTGAGTGCCAACATCTCTGTGACAGATGTGCAAAATATCTGCTAAAAATGCCGGCGTCGCTCACATTTGTTATATAAATTCAAATAAAAAATGTGTAAATAAAGGATTATATTTCCTATATACAGTAAGGTGCCATTACTGGTCATTATGGTGAATAAACAGGTTTGCTTGGCAATTTTTACCAATTCACTTGGCATTAAAAGGGTTAAACATGTAATCTTCTTACACAATCAGCCCCACTTCGTGTATCCTCTTAAACATATATATATATTTTTTAAATGAATAAAAGTTGAATAAAAGCCTTTGGGATGTTCGGTGATGTTTAATTGTGTTTTTTCCATGCAGGACATGGAGCTAATCGGGAATCATGAAGGAAAAATCATTGTAAAAATAAAAGTAGTAAAAAAAGATCTCACATTTATGCAAAAATAGAAGATACTATTATCAGTAGTGTCCGTGACCCGTCATTTGCAGGAACTAAGTAGCATGGTCATCGTGTCAGGTTTCCTCTGCCTCCCGTCCACCCTTGCTTATCTCTCCTTTCGGCGTAAAGGGGAGTTTTGCCAATCTGGCTATTGCAGCAGTGAAAGCCATTCAGACTGAGGTGGTGGTTGTGGTGGTGGCAGTGGGGCAGATTTAGTGTACAGTCCCAGTTTGCCCGAAAGTGACCGACATTATAGAGATTTGCTTAGTAAGGATGGTCCCTATACACATGAGCTTACAATTGAAAAGTTGACCTCATATTCTGACCTTCAGAAGGAGTGACTCCAATGTCTCCACTACAAGCCACAGAGTTAAGTCAGTCAATTTAGCAATATGTTGGTGATGGCGATGGTGATGGCGATGGTGATGGCGGGGTTAAAGTCCCACAGGTGGTTGGTTCCTTATCTTATCTAGGAGTGACTCTCATTATGGGTTCCAGGATGAAATAATTTACCTTCCAGAATCCTATTAAAAATGTTCACACAATACTGGGAGATAAGTAGGAAGAAAGAAAATTTGTCCCATTCCGAAGTCATTGAAGTCTTTTGTGATGTCCGTGTCTTCAGTGATGTCCAGAGATCATGGAGCTTACTGTATAATATGAAGACCACTTTGAGAATAGATACTCAGGGTTAAACCATGTTCTTATTACAAAGGGATCATTCTAAATTTGACTTCTTCTTTCATCCCATGCGGTGGTTTTACCGAGAACCATGACTAGTAATTTTCCCTCTGACTGTGGTCTTGTAGTGTTTCCATTTATCATGTATCGCACCTTATTTAGGAAATACTACATTCTCCCAGATTATTAGCTAGAATTGTACTATTTTATTTTTACTATTATTTTTTTTTTTTTTTTTAGAATCTATTGCCTCTTTTTCATATTTTGATGTGGTTGTTTTCGACCAACCTCCACACAAGAGGTCAACGCAGAAGATCGATCATGATTTCCAGTTGAGTGGGCAGCTGTAGCCTTATAACTGGGTGCGGAAGCTCAGTCCACTCCCCTCCATCCTCTTCTTGTATTCCTCATCAAACAAAATATTCTGGGACACCAAAAAATGCCTCTTCCAATCCCCAACTTCCCCTGATAAAAAGAAACATGCAATGAATAACAAGAGTATACAACGGATGTAGGATAATGGACCTTTCTGACTAATTGCCTTCATGTTGACCCTAATGTTAGAATGTGATAGCTTCCAAATCTACTTGAAAGCCACCACAAATTCTGCCCATTCTCGGGCAAATTTTGTCTCCAACGTGATGGAGGCTGGGAAGCCAAGCTCCCAGGACTGTGCATCAGGTTTACAACCAACAGCTCACCGGCGGCTAGGTTACTTCGCTCTGTTTGCTGTGGATTATTTGAAAAATGAAATACATTTAAAGTAAAAAAAAAAAGGCTCCTCCTCTAGGTTTACCCAGCACAAATAGTGAGGGTTCTCTCTGATAAAAGCGGTACCAGCACAAGGCTTGGCCAGCCAAGTCTGGTGGCACTATAGCATAGCTATCCCTGTGCCAGCATGCCCATTTTGGTATAACAGGGCTTGCTGGGATATATGGTTTGCCAGAAAAAAAAAAATTGTATATGATTAAATGCTTATTAGCCCATACCTCCTTAGATAATACAGACCTTTCCTCGGCTCTCATGGCTAATGCTGGTTACACCTGGAAGAGGGGGAGGGGGAGGTGGAGGATTACACACTTTTTTTATGTTGATTTTTTTAAGGGGTGATTATACAGATAGTCGTACTGGGGAGCTGATTCAGTGGTTGGCGGCAATGGACTGATGGTCAGTGATGTGCGCAGGCACAGGGGTTTCACTGCACATGTTCAGACCTGGGGATGCAATGTCACTCATAGTGGTGCAGCATGTTTGACATGCTCCTGGTAGTTGGGGGCTCCAACAGTCAGCATTGCACATTACAGAGGGAGGGGGGTGTCAACCCTGGTTTCTGGGCAAAGCCAGTGGCGGCGTCCTTGGACACAGAACCCAGCAATGGGAATCTTTCTGAGATAAATTACATACAGTACCTCCAACATGACCCATTCCATTAGGTACAAAATGCTCTGTTCCTGGACTTCTCTTCCAGTGGCAGTTACAGAGGTGGGGCTCCAGCACAGTTCAATATTCAAAGAGGGGGGTCACATCAACTGCCAGTGAGTCCAGGACAGTGATGTTTGGGGTGGCAATAGGTGTGGCTCCCCTTTTTGAATACTGGACTGTGCTGCAGGCTCACATCTGTAACTGCCACTGGCAGGGAAGTCCAGAAACAGAGCATTTTGTACCTAATGGAACGGGACATGTTGGAGGGTATGAAATTATACAAATTGTTGGATGCACAAGACATGTGCAAACTTAGGAGCTACAGAACTCTACCTTTCCTTAGGAAGGGAGAGATGGATTGGTCAAAAACAACTGATGGTAGGGTGCTGAAGTTGGCCATCGGATTTTCTTTCATTGCCTGGAATGACGTGTGATGCCGGATCTTCTCAAGAACCTCATCTGACAGGTCCTTCCCTAGGAACTTCATTATCTTTCTGATTTCCCGCTTTGGGTCCTGTCAACAACAGAGTTTTAGAGACAACTTGAGAACCAGAACTATCTGAGAACATACTGTATATACAGTATATACTCTGTGCCCCATCTGACCTCCTCACCTCCACTATATCCTCATAGAAGAGGTAGAGAATCCGATGGCTGTCTTTGGCTTTCCACCAGCCAATTACATGGTCAAACCAGCTTCCCCAACCCACTGGAAAAAAAAAAGACTTTATTTTTTAACAATTGTAACCCACCATGGTCATCTATGGTCAGTGACTCTGTTCCACCAAAGGATTAGAAGCAATGTGAAAAATACCACCATCAATTTGCTTCTGGGTTGGTAATGTAGAGTACACCCTGCTGCGTGTACTTCAGTAGGGTTTATGGAGGATCTGTGGATCCCTCTTCAGTAAAATTTACAATGAAATAGCCCATATACCACTATAGGTCAACCATACGTCATCTTCAGATGGCATTAGCTGCTGATGCCAAGCTTCCAGAGCTTGGTAGATCTCTTAGCTTAGCAGCCCCCATAGAAACTGAAAGCCACAAATATTCTTTATTAAATGTGCTCCTCAGACTTCCACAGTGAGGACCTCTGACTTAGGAGAAAGTAAAGATATGAGGATAGGTTAGACATGCTTTTTATTACCCAAAATACAATCTTTCACCATTGCTATAGAAGTAATTAGTGATGAGAGCTTATGTGTTACCTGCCTGGGTACCCTAGTGACACTTCCCTTATAATGTAAAGGTAATCTCCACTATGACACAGTACCTATAGTGACTGATGCCTTGTGTTCCACTTCACACTACTCCATCTGCTGAAACCCAGTAACTGACCTTCCCCAGAGTGCCCGTGTGAGTATCTTTATATATAAAAGGCTAACTACTCCCCACCTCTATGAGGTGAAGTACTGCCAAAGACCACTAGAGGCCACTCAACGGACCAAATTACTCCTTTGTGTGCTAAAAGATGTCATATCAGAAAGTGAAACCAATTTCTGCAGGGACACTGATATGTGAAGATACAGAATAGAGGCAGGAGCAGTTAGATGCAGAAGATGTCATTTTGATGGGCTTGTAACTAGTGTATTTATTAATCTCCCTGTCAGATAGCCAGGGTGTTCAAGCTGTGACCTATTACCAATTACAGTTATCCCTTAGTCTCACCATCTCCTGCCAAGAATGCCGAGAAGTACTCATCCCAGGTCCCAGGCTCCGGCATGCCCTTATTCATCCTCTGGAAGTGAAAGTAGGATACCATGCAGTCCTTTGCATTCCTAGCAACGTATATAACCTGTCGGGGAGGGAAAGAAAACACGTAATATTATGCAGATTGATACAAACAGAATTACACATTACGTAAAGCCTTACACCAATGCTGGGAACGCAATAGATCTTAGGAAAGATGTTGGATCAGCAAGGCCACAGTAGAGACTCTTTGGGGCTGTAGGGCCAAATCTCAGAAATTGGGATAATCTGGGGCTTTCTGAATTTATGGTTATGCCACTAAAACCCTTCCATGGTGTGCCGCCCTGCATCCAAATGTACAATGACTAAGACACCTACTTGGCGCTTCTGTAGTTCTGGCCTCCAATGTGAGCAATGACGCATCTGTGTAAGCAATCACACTGCACTATGGCACATATGCTGTAACACTCTCATTAGTCCATGTCTTAGGGGCAAACGACCCACAGCAGAAGTTATTCCTTCTCACTATACACATGTGATAACTGCTCAGTATGTACTACTGGCTCATTACCAGACAGGACGGAAGATAAAAATTACATTATCAGGACATTTGAAAGATATATAAGTGTTTCAGCTGATGACACTCTATGGGAGTTATTCTGGTTGACTCTGGGATGCGAATTCGCACCCTTGCGAGTCAACCAAACCCAGCCTTGCGAATGGTGGCCGTCCACCGCCCATAGAGGGGAATTCCAATACTTGCGAACAGCTTGCGGGATGTGCGTGTAAATGTTGGCAATGGCACCAGGGCTGGATTAAGGGGGGGGTCAGTGGGTCAGTACCCCTGGCCCCCCTCTATGTAGCCCCCCACCCCCCTTGTGGTTGCCATGCATTTAAAAAAAATCTGCCAATGTGACAATGATTAATGGTGCTGAGCAAGTGTGCAGTGCACTGCTGGGAGTTGACTAAAGCCCTGTACACATGCATCGATTTTTCCCAATTTTCGATTCGATTTTGCTTATAGAAGCAAAATCGAATCGAATCCTAAACTAAATCGAATGGTTTTTGTGTCACTTTCGATCTACATTCGATTAGATCGCGGTCCCATTTTCACAAAATCGTACAGAAAAATCTACTGTGCAGCCAAGGAAATATTGCATTTGATCTAGTAAATCAAATTTGTACAATGTACCATGAATGTATATCGAATTTGATATCTAATGCAAAAGTACAGATCTAGTGTCAAATCGAATGGAAAGATCTAATGCCAGATCTAATAGAAAATCGAATCTAACATCGAATCAAAAGCAAATCGATGTGTGTGTACAGGGCTTTAGTCCCTTGAGACTTTGCACAAGAGGTCAGAGGCTGAGATCTTGTGCTTAGTTCTGCTTGGTGGAGCTCATCACATGCTTCTCAGGCCCATGGAGGACAACTGCAGCAGAGGCCTTGTCATGGGAGGGTTTTTAATCAGATGAAGCACTGAGCCTGTCAGTGCTCCTACAGAGTAAGGTACAGAGGAACACAGGCTTTTCATGGGGCATTTATTAATCCCCCCTGCAGTTACAAATTGATCAAGTTTATACTGCCTTTTCTCTGTGTTTTGACAGTCTAATATTCTCCTGTGCAGTTTGCGGCCAGTAATGACAAGTGGGAGGGGGCCTCCTGTCTAAAGTGCCCTGGGCCCCCTGAAGGCTTAATCCGGCCCTGAATGTCACCAGATTGGAACCCCTCGTAGCCCCTTCTAGTTACACATTTTTGCTTGCAGCCTTATGGTTTTCCTACATGTAAAATGTTGCGTCTAATAGGGAGGAGCGCTATTTATACCATATACAGTAACAGTGTCCAGTCAGCAGACATATGGCTATGACTGTCTGCACATCTGCTTGGCAATAAAGGACCAGGAATAATAAATACACAAACAAACAATAACTCGGGCAGGAACAAAAGATGCTCCTCTCGCTCTCACTCACCTTCACATTCTTGTCCCAGAAAGACGGTGGCAGCAGCTGTATTGGGAGATGGGTTTTGAGGAGACGGGGAGACTCCATAGCGTTGGCGGAGTCCACTCCTTAAATATACGGAAGGTCTCAGACATTAATCCCAGTGTTCCTTATAAAACTGTGTCCCTCTTATTGTAGCTAATATTCACACTCCCCTACAGTGAAGTCTGTGCTAATCTGGGCAGGAGTGGCTGTGCATATGGGTATCTCTGGGAAGAAGGGAACCAATGGGGGTAAGTGTAAGATAGAGAGGGGGCAGATGTATTATCTATGTGAAGGATGGAAGGATCATATGATGCATCTTTGGGTTGGAGATACAGGTCACAATGGTGCTTTATACTCTCCGTTCCTCATCTACTCCGTACCCCCTCTGGCTCCCTCCGGCCTCCTGCCCCCTCTGGCTCCCTCCAGGCCTCCTGCCCCCTCTGTCTCCCTCCGGCCTCCTGCCCCCTCTGTCTCCCTCCGGCCTCCTGTCCCCTCTGTCTCCCTCCGGCCTCCTGCCCCCTCTGTCTCCCTCCGGCCTCCTGCCTCATGCCCCCTCTGTCTCCCTCCGGCCTCCTGCCCCCTCTGTCTCCCTCCGGCCTCCTGCCTCAGGCCCCCTCTGTCTCCCTCCGGCCCCCTGCCCCCTCTGTCTCCCTCCGGCCTCCTGCCTCAGGCCCCCTCTGTCTCCCTCCGGCCCCCTGCCCCCTCTGTCTCCCTCCGGCCTCCTGCCCCCTCTGTCTCCCTCCGGCCCCCTGCCCCCTCTGTCTCCCTCCGGCCTCCTGCCCCCTCTGGCTCCCTCCGGCCTCCTGCCCCCTCTGGCTCTCTCCAGGCCTCCTGCCCCCTCTGTCTCCCTCCGGCCTCCTGCCCCCTCTGTCTCCCTCCGGCCTCCTGTCCCCTCTCTCTCACTCCGGCCTCCTGCCCCCTCTGTCTCCCTCCGGCCTCCTGCCTCATGCCCCCTCTGTCTCCCTCCGGCCTCCTGCCCCCTCTGTCTCCCTCCGGCCTCCTGCCTCAGGCCCCCTCTGTCTCCCTCCGGCCCCCTGCCCCCTCTGTCTCCCTCCGGCCTCCTGCCTCAGGCCCCCTCTGTCTCCCTCCGGCCCCCTGCCCCCTCTGTCTCCCTCCGGCCTCCTGCCCCCTCTGTCTCCCTCCGGCCCCCTGCCCCCTCTGTCTCCCTCCGGCCCCCTGCCCCCTCTGTCTCCCTCCGGCCTCCTGCCCAGTCTGTCTCCCTCCGGCCTCCTGCCTCCTGCCCCCTCTGTCTCCCTCCGGCCTCCTGCCCCCTATGTCCCTCCAGCCTCATGCCCCCTCTGTGTCTCTCCAGCCTCATGCCCCCTCTGTGTCTCTCTAGCCTCATGTCCCCATATATACTTTGTTTTAACTTCGACTAAATAGTGGTTATCGGTTGAACCCCTGAATGTTTTATTTTTCAATAAAGGTTTGTCCTAAACATGTTCAATGTGTCCACCGTCACCACCCCTTCTGGCAGAGAGCTCCATACCCTTACTGCCCTGACTGTAAGAAAGCCTTTCCTTTTAGTGGTACAGAATCTTCTCTCCTCTAGCCTGAACACCTGCCCACAAGTCCTAGTCTCCAACCTCAAAGCAAAGAGGTTGCCCGATAGTTCAGGGTCTTATCCTCTGATATATGTGTACAGGTTAAGCATGTGTCCTCTTAATTGTCTCTTCTCCAGTGTAAACATTCCTAACTCGGCTAATCTGTCCTCATAGTCTAATGACGTGTTCGCCCTTCCCGGAACTTTTTAGAGTCCTACAATGTCCTTTTTTATGGTGTGGGGTCCAGAATTGAAACTCCAAATTCCAGATGCGGTCTAACCAGTGCTTTGTACAGTGGCATAATGACAGTCTCGTCCCTAGCCTCCGCCTTATTATACATGCTAGTATCCTGTTGGCTTACTGGCTGCCCCAGGACACATGTGCGCTGCGCCCCAGTTTGGAATATTACTCCGCCCAGCCACCGAGATGTAAGTTGTGTGTGCGGAAGGGACACGTCTGTTACCTGGCAGCATAGGCTTCGGATACAGCTCTATAAATGGCACTTTGACGAAGCAGGGGGCCCGCATGCTCCTCTCCACGTCCCCTTCTAGAAGGATCAGGTCCACAATCTCCTGCATCCACGTGGTACCTGTAAGAAGAGGAGAGGAAGTAAGCTGAAGCCTGGATTTATCCCCCTGCCCTCCCCAGTGGAAAGTACTGGTAGAAAACCCCCCATATTGCCTGCCCTCCCCAGGTGGATACCTGCCCTCCCCAGGTGGATACCTGCCCTCCCCAGGTGGATACCTGCCCTCCCCAGTGGAAAGTGCTGGTAGAAAACCCCCCATATTGCCTCTCATTAGTAAATAAAGTCAATTATACTACAGTTTAATTTACTCTATGGGCCTGATTCAGATCAGCTCGCTGGGCTGCGAGTGTTTGGAGCCCAGCATGCAGATAGCCCACCGAATGGCCGAATATGTAGCCGAGCACACAGGGGGGGAAAACCACTCGCCATGAAATGATTTCCCCCCCCCTGCTTGCAAGCGTAGAGTCTAGACTTACTCAGCGCTGCGAGGGCTGCGGGGAGACGGAGGCCGCCAATAACATCAGCAATCCTCCCTCCCGACGGCCGGGGAACGCCTGCGTGTTTTCTGGGGAATACCCAGAAAACAGCAGTAGAACACCCCAAATCCCTGCTCGCTGCCTTCAGACGCGCGGTCATTCGATAATCGTACTGGCATTGGATTTACAGCATGTCATAACGCATACCTCTTAACTTTGACGGACCAGGAGGCGGGACACTGTTGATGCACGCCGAAATTTTCGGGGCGTTGCCTAATTTCGGGGCGTGGCCTATACTCACAGGCGAGGTCACGCCCCCATTTTGCCGCTATGGGGGCATGACCTAGAGGCTCTGTGAGCCTCTAGCCATGCCCCCAGCCCCCGTGCTGCTCAGAGCCGACAGGGGGGACTCCCAACAGCCCCCCCACACCGCGGGACATTGCCGGCCGCGGGAGGGACAGCGGGACAGGCCCTGATAATCGGGACTGTTGAGAGGTATGGATAACGGAGCACGGCGGTTGTTTGCGTTGGTTATATAATCATGTAAGGTGAATTGTTTTATAGTAACAAGTGATTCCCAGACTTGGTCCTCAAGGCACCTAACAGTGCAGGTTTTAAGGATATCCTTGGCTGAGCGCAGTGATCCTGGACTGTTAGGGTGCTATGTTATCCTGGATTGTGGGCAGGCTGCCATTAGAGGCCATCATATAACATGCCCACAATGCCATCGCCTGCTGTAACAAGACCGGTAATTATATGGTTCTTTTGCTGACTCACTATTACAACCACATGTATCGCGGACAGACCTGCCAGGTGCTCCGGCTTGTGTAATATGTGATATTGAGCTCTCATACCCTTTGTCCCATTCTTGTGTTACTTATTAACCTATAAATGAAATATAAAAATAGAAGGAATCCGCTGCCACCCGATACTGCTGGGAAGTCTGCTGCTTATCACGGAATCATGGGGGGGTTAACGGGGCCCTCTAGCTGCAGAGCGTTGCATTGACAGATTTATTTATTCTGCATCCAGAGCTGTTCTGTTGGTGTAAAGGCTACACGATGATACAGACTTTCCTTAATGGTGTTCCCCTTTTCAGAGGGGCTTTGAGAAGACCCACCATCCAGAATGGGTGATTCCAAATGCTGCGCACAGTCTCCTGCTCTGTGGAAAGCTGGTGCAGGAGTCTGTGGGAGCGGTAGGAGAACCTAGTGACAACCCTGGACATTAATGTACACACTTGTCTTTTCATACACTGGATACAATATTAAGATCTATAACTATAGATGGTCTATGGAATAGACTGTATCAAATAATATAAATTAGTAGTCAGGAAAAGGTTAAACATCCCATAATAATAATTACACAAATATAATAGAACCGTTACTGCACTGTCTAAGCTTACATTCTCCCACCTCATGGTGAGGCTCCTGTCTCTTCTTCCTGGTAGCTGCTTTCTGGTCCAGTACACTGATTGAGGACTCAGATCCACACACAGCAAACTTGTTAGAACTCCTTCTGCTACCACTGGGCATGTGCAGCAGTTCCGCACTGTCCCTTACACTGTATGATGTATTATATACCATTGGGGCGCAGAGTTATTTGGCATATGTCACCCATTTGGCAATGTCACCCAGTTTGGTGTCACTCACCAGCTTTAGGATATGTAGAGATAAGGACGTCATCTTCACGGGCCTGGAAGTTATATATTTTGTCCCAGATCTCACAGGTGGACTGAGGAAGTGGGACCCCATCCACCTGCCCCAATTTCAGCCTGAGGTGCTTCAAGGTCTCCGTTAGCTTGGCCATGGTTTCTGAATCCACTTTGGAAAAATCCATTCTGCATATAGAGATATTGAGTTGTGAGAATAGAACACAGTATAAGTTTCTATAGACAGGACCGTGCTACCAGTCCCGGTGCTAATGCCCGATAGACCCAGGAGACCCTGCTGCATCTAACCACTCATTCCTTAGCATCATTTATAACATGCCGAAAAAAACTCTGCAGTGCCAGACGGTCGCATTATCACCCTTTAATAAAGCTGCATTCCCATAAGCAGTGAAACGCGTCAGCAGTACATTGTGGACCGGACCTGCCATTACAATACTTGATTGTTTCCATTTGGACCCCTTTTTCGAACCAGCATGGATGTATATTCTTCACACTCAGAGGATACCATCTAATCTATCCTCAAAGCCATTGGGCTACCAGCTCACCTCTGTATATATCCACGCCATCAGCAGGAATCAAGGTTACTCTGTTCTCCCAAACTGAACACCTGGTCACACAGACCCTACCTACCTTGAGGACACCTGTCTGATTCATCATCAGGAGATTGCCACCTCTAGCGACACCAGTGACCCAAGGGTGCATTAACATCAAGCCCACCATCTTCACGGGTCTCCACTAAAACGGACAAATAGTCGCATACTTCTGAGGACATCTCCGCCCCCACCACTATCGGGATTGGACATTCCTACATCATAAGTGGTAACTATAAGCCCACAGGGCCATCACTCTCCACATTAGCTGTGCCCCCCATTTCATCCACCATCTGTATCCATTTGGTTTCAGTCATTGCAGTTTCCGGTTCATATATATTTTAACTCTATCACCACCCCATGAATTTTACATCGGTTTCATTTATTGTATAATGTATGTCATGTTTTTAATTTGTTATTAAATATTGTTATACGATCTTTCATCATACAGTGCCACTTCCTTCTCTTTCTTTTTTACTTGAATTATTGGGACTGACAACCCCATTTTTAAGTGGCAGCTCCTGACAAAACACCCCTGGTAAGCGCCTGTCTGTGCACCCAAGGTAGCACACCCAATCCTTTTCGGTCGCATTATCACGGGACAAGGACGTGGAAAGGTTGGATATAGACGATACAGAGATGAGACAGGCGGTCCTGCATTATCAGGGGACAAGGACGTAGAAGGGTTGGATATAGACGATACAGAGATGAGACAGGCGGTCCTGCATTATCGGGGGACAAGGACGTGGAAGGGTTGGATATATGATACAGAGATGAGACAGGCGGTCCTGCATTATCACGGGAGAAGGACGTAGAAGGGTTGGATATAGACGATACAGAGATGAGACAGGCGGTCCTGCATTATCACGGGAGAAGGACGTAGAAGGGTTGGATATAGACGATACAGAGATGAGACAGGCGGTCCTGCATTATCGGGGGACAAGGATGTAGAAGGGTTGGATATAGACGATACAGAGAGGAGACAGGCGGTCCTGCATTATCAGGGGACAAGGACGTAGAAGGGTTGGATATAGACGATATAGAGATGAGACAGGCGGTCCTGCATTATCGGGGGACAAGGACGTGGAAGGGTTGGATATAGACGATACAGAGATGAGACAGGCGGTCCTGCATTATCGGGGGACAAGGACGTGGAAGGGTTGGATATAGACGATATAGAGATGAGACAGGCGGTCCTGCATTATCACGGGACAAGGACGTGGAAGGGTTGGATATAGATGATACAGATATGAGACGGGCGGTCCTGCATTATCAGGGGACAAGGACGTGGAAGGGTTGGATATAGACGATACAGAGATGAGACAGGCGGTCCTGCATTATCGGGGGACAAGGACGTGAAAGGGTTGGATATAGACGATACAGAGAAGGGACAGGCGGTCCTGCATTATCACGGGACAAGGACGTGGAAGGGTTGGATATAGACGATACAGAGAAGGGACAGGCGGTCCTCCATTATCGGGGGACAAGGACGTAGAAGGGTTGGATATAGACGATACAGAGAAGGGACAGGCGGTCCTGCATTATCACGGGACAGGGACGTAGAAGGGTTGGATATAGACGATACAGAGATGAGACAGGCGGTCCTGCATTATCAGGGGACAAGGACGTAGAAGGGTTGGATATAGACGATACAGAGATGAGACAGGCGGTCCTGCATTATCGGGGGACAAGGACGTGGAAGGGTTGGATATAGACGATACAGAGATGAGACGGGCGGTCCTGCATTATCGGGGGACAAGGACGTGAAAGGGTTGGATATAGACGATACAGAGATGAGACGGGCGGTCCTGCATTATCGGGGGACAAGGACGTAGAAGGGTTGGATATAGATGATACAGAGATGAGACAGGCGGTCCTGCATTATCAGGGGACAAGGAGGTGGAAGGGTTGGATATAGACGATACAGAGAAGGGACAGGCGGTCCTCCATTATCGGGGGACAAGGACGTAGAAGGGTTGGATATAGACGATACAGAGAAGGGACAGGCGGTCCTGCATTATCACGGGACAGGGACGTAGAAGGGTTGGATATAGACGATACAGAGATGAGACAGGCGGTCCTGCATTATCAGGGGACAAGGACGTAGAAGGGTTGGATATAGACGATACAGAGATGAGACAGGCGGTCCTGCATTATCGGGGGACAAGGACGTGGAAGGGTTGGATATAGACGATACAGAGATGAGACGGGCGGTCCTGCATTATCGGGGGACAAGGACGTGAAAGGGTTGGATATAGACGATACAGAGATGAGATGGGCGGTCCTGCATTATCGGGGGACAAGGACGTAGAAGGGTTGGATATAGATGATACAGAGATGAGACAGGCGGTCCTGCATTATCAGGGGACAAGGAGGTGGAAGGGTTGGATATAGACGATGCAGAGATGAGACAGGCGGTCCTGCATTATCACGGGACAAGGACGTGGAAGGGTTGGATATAGACGATACAGAGATGAGACAGGCGGTCCTGCATTATCACGGGACAAGGACGTGAAAGGGTTGGATATAGACGATACAGAGAAGGGACAGGCGGTCCTCCATTATCGGGGGACAAGGACGTAGAAGGGTTGGATATAGATGATACAGAGATGAGACAGGCGGTCCTGCATTATCACGGGACAAGGACGTGAAAGGGTTGGATAAAGATGATACAGAGATGAGACAGGCGGTCCTGCATTATCATGGGACAAGGACGTGGAAGGGTTGGATATAGACGATACAGAGATGAGACAGGCGGTCCTGCATTATCATGGGACAAGGACGTAGAAGGGTTGGATATAGACGATACAGAGATGAGACAGGCAGTCCTGCATTATCACGGGACAAGGACGTGGAAGGGTTGGATATAGACGATACAGAGAAGGGACAGGCGGTCCTCCATTATCGGGGGACAAGGACGTAGAAGGGTTGGATATAGACGATACAGAGAGGAGACAGGCGGTCCTGCATTATCACGGGACAAGGACGTAGAAGGGTTGGATATAGACGATACAGAGATGAGACAGGCGGTCCTGCATTATCGGGGGACAAGGACGTAGAAGGGTTGGATGTAGACGATACAGAGATGAGACAGGCGGTCCTGCATTATCACGGGACAAGGACGTGGAAGGGTTGGATATAGACGATACAGAGATGAGACAGGCGGTCCTGCATTATCACGGGACAAGGACGTGGAAGGGTTGGATATAGACGATACAGAGATGAGACGGGCGGTCCTGCATTATCAGGGGACAAGGACGTAGAAGGGTTGGATATAGACGATACAGAGATGAGACAGGCGGTCCTGCATTATCGGGGGACAAGGACGTAGAAGGGTTGGATATAGACGATACAGAGATGAGACAGGCGGTCCTGCATTATCACAGGACAAGGACGTAGAAGGGTTGGATATAGATGATACAGAGATGAGACAGGCGGTCCTGCATTATCGGGGGACAAGGACGTGGAAGGGTTGGATATAGACGATACGGAGATGAGACGGGCGGTCCTGCATTATCACGGGACAAGGACGTGGAAGGGTTGGTTATAGACGATACAGAGATGAGACGGGCGGTCCTGCATTATCGGGGGACAAGGACGTGGAAGGGTTGGATATAGACGATACAGAGATGAGACAGGCGGTCCTGCATTATCACGGGGCAAGGACGTGGAAGGGTTGGATATAGACGATACAGAGATGAGACAGGCGGTCCTGCATTATCACAGGACAAGGACGTGGAAGGGTTGGATATAGACGATACAGAGATGAGACGGGCGGTCCTGCATTATCACGGGACAGGGACGTAGAAGGGTTGGATATAGATGATACAGAGATGAGACAGGCAGTCCTGCATTATCACGGGACAAGGATGTGGAAGGGTTGGATATAGACGATACAGAGATGAGACAGGCGGTCCGGCATTATCAGGGGACAAGGACGTGGAAGGGTTGGATATAGACGATACAGATATGAGATGGGCGGTCCTGCATTATCGGGGGACAAGGACGTAGAAGGGTTGGATATAGACGATACAGAGATGAGACAGGCGGTCCTGCATTATCAGGGGACAAGGACGTGGAAGGGTTGGATATAGACGATACAGTGATGAGACAGGCGGTCCTGCATTATCACGGGACAGGGACGTAGAAGGGTTGGATATAGACGATACAGAGATGAGACAGGCGGTCCTGCATTATCAGGGGACAAGGACGTGGAAGGGTTGGATATAGACGATACAGAGATGAGACAGGCAGTCCTGCATTATCACGGGACAGGGACGTAGAAGGGTTGGATATAGACGATACAGAGATGAGACAGGCGGTCCTGCATTATCAGGGACAAGGACGTAGAAGGGTTGGATATAGACGATACAGAGATGAGACAGGCGGTCCTGCATTATCACGGGACAAGGATGTGGAAGGGTTGGATATAGACGATACAGAGATGAGACAGGCGGTCCGGCATTATCAGGGGACAAGGACGTGGAAGGGTTGGATATAGATGATACAGATATGAGATGGGCGGTCCTGCATTATCACGGGATAAGGACGTAGAAGGGTTGGATATAGACGATACAGAGATGAGACGGGCGGTCCTGCATTATCAGGGGACAAGGACGTAGAAGGGTTGGATATAGATGATACAGAGATGAGACAGGCGGTCCTGCATTATTACGGGACAAGGACGTGGAAGGGTTGGATATAGATGATACAGATATGAGATGGGCGGTCCTGCATTATCGGGGGACAAGGACGTGGAAGGGTTGGATATAGACGATACAGAGATGAGACAGGCGGTCCTGCATTATCACGGGACAAGGACGTGGAAGGGTTGGATATAGATGATACAGATATGAGATGGGCGGTCCTGCATTATCGGGGGACAGGGATGTAGAATGGTTGGATATAGACGATACAGAGATGAGACAGGCGGTCCTGCATTATCGGGGGACAAGGACGTGGAAGGGTTGGATATAGACGATACAGAGATGAGATAGGCAGTCCTGCATTATCACGGGACAAGGACGTGGAAGGGTTGGATATAGACGATACTGAGATGGGACAGGCGGTCCTGCATTATCACGGGACAAGGACGTAGAAGGGTTGGATATAGACGATACAGAGATGAGACAGGCGGTCCTGCATTATCATGGGACAAGGACGTGGAAGGGTTGGATATAGACGATACAGAGATGAGACAGGTGGTCCTGCATTATCACGGGACAAGGACATGGAAGGGTTGGATATAGACGATACTGAGATGGGACAGGCGGTCCTGCATTATCATGGGACAAGGACGTGGAAGGGTTGGATATAGACGATACAGAGATGAGACAGGCGGTCCTGCATTATCACAGGACAAGGACGTGGAAGGGTTGGTTATAGACGATACAGAGATGAGACAGGCGGTAGAGAGTGTCCTGTTCTCAAGAGCTTGCCATCTAGTGTTTCACATCTTAAGCTGGGTACACACTAGGCAATATATAGGATGTTTGAATGGACCACATATCACAAGCCTGTTGTCCCCAAAATGTCTGTTAGGGGTACACACCTGAACCTGGACCAATTTTACACACAATTTTCTTTAAGACCAGAACATACGATATTGGGCGTACACACTGTACAATCTTGCAAATGACTGCCGTGGGAGTTATCTGCCTCGCCATCACAAGCTTAAACGCAATTGCATAGACATTCGCAGTCTATGCACAAAACTAAGGAGCAGGGCTATAGGTCAAGGTGCATACACACGTACAGATTTTCTGTCTGATCTATCTGGTGGGAACAAAAACCTGGAAATGTATGGGAGCAACTGACAATCAAAAAATTGTTCCCAAACACTTGAAAACAGACAGTGATCAGTCAGATAAATTGTTTAAATCATTCTGATATAACAAATGTATCAAAGCATATACTTTTTTTCTGCTTTCCTGCATTTGGGTGGAAAATTTTGATTGTCATATGCTCCCATACATTTCCAGGTTTTTGTTCCCACCATATAGATCAGACAGAAAATCTGTACGTGTGTACGCACCTTTAGTCTTTGGCTGTGCAGACTGGACGCAGCAGTAGTGACGCAGGTGCTATGTTTTTGCACATACAAGCCCCCAGTTTACGGGAGATAGACACCCAATAAAACACCGGGTATGGGTCATTGTGTTGGCCCTATTTAGGTCGGCATGAATTTTTCTAGGTTCTTTTTGTCCGGAAAAACTGCTGTCAACCTTTTGTCTGTCGACCTTAGCCACGTCGACCAATTTCAGATGTGTACCTTCAGTGGCTGACCCAATGCATGTCAACCTAATTAGGGTCCACCTAGTGACCCCTATCCCAAAACCCATGTGTTTCCCCAATAACTCCAAATGGTCACCTGCTGTCAGTCTCTTTTCCATGGAACCCTCATAGGGAGCAGGATTGCAGCGGCCCCTCCACACATGCTCAGTCTGCCAATAAGAATGGTAATTGGCCACATGCTTGGGGGGGATTGGTGCCCATTCTTGCACTTGAGGACAGCCAGCCAGAAGATAAGGGGGCTGGGGCAGCGGCCGCGCCGAGGAAGGGGCAGGACCGGAGGCGGGACTAACATGATGAAGTCAGTTTGGGGGCGTGGTCCTTGCAATCTCATCATCGTGGCCCCATGTGGGGGAGGGGTGGGCCACGATGATGCGATTGGCATCGTCAGATCCCCGTGACTATCCCGCCAAGGGGCGATTGCAGGGGGGGGGGGGGGGGGGTAGGCAAGTATGATAAACATTATGGTGTGGATAAATGTGTTCATTCAGATGGATTTAACCAATTTGTCGGAATGACTATTGTCGGTTTTCCAGTGTTTGGAAGCAAATGTTTCTCTCATACGCTCCCAAACATTACCAGATTTCTGTTCCCACCAGACAGATTGGACAGATGAATCTTTAGGGCTGTACCCAGTCTTCTGCACATGTTAAGGACACTAGAACGATTTTGCACAATTTCGGCCAATTACGACCATTTGAAAGGTGCCACATCATTTGTGTTTTCCCATCCGATCCGATCCGAGGCGTAACTAGAACTTTGTGGGCCCCATAGCAAAAATTATAATGGGGCCCCCCCTAACTCAGGTCTCTACCAGTGCACATCCCGCCGTGTGTGGCCACCATTAGTGTGAACAAACGTGCCCCTCCAACATATATTTTCTAAAATAAAGAATGGACACATTCTATAAAAAAGTATGTGGCCTCGCTTCACACCGCAAAGCTCGTTACACATTATGAGACACACCGCAAAGCCCATTGCACATTAGGAGACACACCGCAAAGCTCGTAACACATTATGAGACACACCGCAAAGCCCGTTACACATTATGAGACACACCGCAAAGCCCCTTACACATTACGAGACACACCGCAAAGCCCCTTACACATTACGAGACACACCGCAAAGCCCCTTACACATTACGAGACACACCGCAAAGCCCCTTACACATTACGAGACACACCGCAAAGCCCCTTACACATTACGAGACACACCGCAAAGCCCCTTACACATTACGAGACACACCGCAAAGCCCATTACACATTATGAGACACACCGCAAAGCCCATTACACATTATGAGACACACCGCAAAGCCCCTTACACATTATGAGACACACCGCAAAGCCCCTTACACATTATGAGACACACCGCAAAGCCCGTTGCACATTAGGAGACACACCGCAAAGCCCGTTGCACATTAGGAGACACACCGCAAAGCCCGTTACACATTAGGAGACACACCGCAAAGCCCGTTACACATTATGGGACACACCGCAAAGCCCATTACACATTATGGGACACACCGCAAAGCCCATTACACATTATGGGACACACCGCAAAGCCCATTACACATTATGGGACACACCGCAAAGCCCATTACACATTATGGGACACACCGCAAAGCCCGTTACACATTATGGGACACACCGCAAAGCCCGTTACACATTATGGGACACACCGCAAAGCCCATTACACATTATGGGACACACCGCAAAGCCCGTTACACATTATGGGACACACCGCAAAGCCCATTACACATTATGGGACACACCGCAAAGCCCATTACACATTATGGGACACACCGCAAAGCCCATTACACATTATGGGACACACCGCAAAGCCCATTACACATTATGGGACACACCGCAAAGCCCATTACACATTATGGGACACACCGCAAAGCCCGTTACACATTATGGGACACACCACAAAGCCCATTACACATTATGGGACACACCGCAAAGCCCATTACACATTAGGAAAAACACAGCAAAGCCCGTTACACATTATGGGACACACCGCAAAGCCATACCTTCCAACTTCTGTCTGTATGAAATAGGGACACTCGCGCGGCAAAGCCGCGCGAGCGTCCGAAAAGGGGCGGGGCGTATGCAAATGAGGGCGCGGCTTATGCTAATTAGCCGCTACCTCATTTTCATACGAGAATAGACGCTGTGCGCATGCGCACAGCGTCTATTCTACTAGATTGGGGGTCTCCCAACTGTCACCCCCCCGCAGCGGGACAATGCCTGCCGCGGGTGGGACAGCGGGACAGGACCCGAAAATCGGGACTGTCCCTCTAAAATCGTGACAGTTGGGAGGTATGGCAAAGCCCATTACACATTAGTAGAAACACAGCAAAGCCCATTACACATTAAGTGACATACCACAAAGCCCATTACACATTAAGTGACATACCACAAAGCCCATTACACATTAGGCAACAATTACAAACTTACCGCATTTCTGTCCCACGCTGCTCCTCAGGCACCGCGGCTCCTCTCTGCTTCACAGGTGTAGGAGTATGAGAGGCAGTGCACACAAGCATGTGGGAGCATAGGGGTCCATTTAATTATGCAACAGTAGCAGGAGTGGGGGGCAGGTGTGCGTGCTACTGCAGGGCCACCATCAGGAGGAGGACAAATGGGACTGGTGTCTCAGGCCCAAAGACCCCCGGGCGGCATAGAAGGAGATTGTGGAGCCAGATACAAAGCTCCTGAGCTTCAGGAGACCGGTGTTACTTCCGCCCCTAGGACTGTCTGTCTCTGACTAAAGCAGATTGGGACTGACTGAGTCTGGCTGGCAGCCAAACTTGTAGAGACAGCACAGCAGCATTTTGAATGTGCCGCTCTCTTGCAGTAAATCACAGCTCACGTACAGGCAGCCAATCAGGATGAGCGACTGCCTATCTGTGAGCAGCAAAGTCAAAATGCCCCTGCGCTGTCTCCAGAAGTTTGGCTGTCAGTCCCCGATCTGCTTGTCAGAGCAGAGACAGACAGTACTACAGGCGAAAGTAGCAGCAGGCTCCTGAAGCTCAGTCCATGGTTTCCTAGTGGGGACTGGAGCACGAGGAGCCTGTAGGGGAGTGGGGGTTGTAGGCGGCGGGGAGGATAGGGTATGGGCGGCAGCCGGCGGGGAGCAGGAGGTGGCGACTACTGTGGTGAGTGGCTGTACTACTGTACCTCTCTGCGGACACAGCCACCACCGCACATTACTGGGACTCCCTCGGCTGCGCATCGACGTCAGTAGTACTGACTGAGTAGTGTTCCACTGCCGTGCCTGCGCTAGTGCGCTAGGCAGACAGTCCCTTCTCCCTCGCAGTCTCTCTTCCGGACTAGCGCCCCCGCCCATCCTCCCGCCCGGCTCCTTACTCTGCTCGCTGCTCTCTCCCCTCCAGCGAGCAACATAATACAGGCGGCCGCGTTTTTCTAAAATAAAAATAAAAACTAAGCACGGTGCAGGGGAGTGCTTGCTGTCTATCGGGCCCCCCCAGCTGCCGGGCCCCATAGCAGCTGCATCCCCTGCACCCACGGTAGTTCCGCCACTGGATCCGATGTGCGGTCCCGTGAGTGTCGGATAGGAGCCCTTAGGTTGGTCAGTCTGCATCTGTGATATATCGGAATCGGATGGGAAAAGGAGTGCATGCGATATATAGCAGAAAGTTTGACTGACGTTCCCAGTCCTCTAACCCAGCCCATCAGATATATCTATGGTACAATTGTATACCAGAAGATATATCTCATGTGATTTATCTCGGCTTGATCAATTGCATGAGATAAATCTTATGCAAAAAATTACACCAAAGTACGAAATCGGACTCCTGGGAGCAGGGGCGTAACTAAAGGCCCCCATACACTAGGGCGACTTGTCCTTAGGACAAGTCGCCCCCGACTTCCCCCTGAGCTTCCCCGGCTGCTCCCCGGGGGAGCTTGATTAGATTGGCACTTGATGTGCCATTTTTTACATGTGATAAATCGTCTCGATTTATCACATGTAAAAAACCCGGGGAGCAGGGGGGGGCTACAGAGGTGGGAGCAGGGGTGCTGGGGACGCTGCGGGGGACAGCGTCTGTGCGGCGAGGCGGTAGAGGGAGCAGGGGGGGCTGGAGACGCTGCGGGGGACACAGGCGGCATAGAGCCGGGCAGGGGGAGCCGGCCGGGAGCTGTCAGTAATGAATAAAAAAAAAAAGCCCATACAATGAATGGGCAGCCTGTGATTGGCTGCTGAGCACTCTCTCAGCCAATTGCTGACTGGCTGAGAGAGCGCTCAGCCAATCACAGGCCGCCCATTCATTGTATGGGCTTTTTTTTTTTATTCATTACTGACAGCTCCCGGCCGGCTCCCCCTGCCCGGCTCTATGCCGCCTGTGTCCCCCGCAGCGTCCCCAGCCCCCCCTGCTCCCTCCACCGCCGCGCCGCCCCACTAGGTCCCAAGTCGGGTGGTCGGACGTGCAGCAGGTCCGACCACCCGACGCAGATCCAATGCGCACGGGACCGCGCATCGGATCTGAGGGGACATCAAAACTAGCCGATTTTGGTCCGATTTCGGCCAGATCCGACTGATCTGGCTGAAATCTGACCAAAATCGGCTAGTGTATGGGGGCCTTAAGGCTCAGCAGCCCAAGCCACTGCGGGGGGGAGCCAGCAATATGTGGGCGTAGTGTCACCACAGTACCTGTGAATGCAGGAGCTGGAGGCAGGAGGAGAATGCCGGGGGCTGAGTTCTGGCGTCTCAGCAAGGTATGCGAAGTGCTCCCTTGCTGAGATGAGATGTGGTGCCTGGCTGCTGCAGCCTGCACCCGTCTGTGACTCTGACAGCAGCGTGGCCAGCTTCATATACAACAATCTCTCTCTCCTCCCGTCCCTGCCACACTTCACTTGATTTATACAGACTGTGGCAGGCTTTACAATCAACCCAAATCCTCACAGTAAAGCATATTACAGTGAGGCTTTAGATTGATTATAAAGGCTGCCACAGTCAGAGAGTGAGCTGAAAGAAATGACCGAACTTCCCTGTGTCCAGATTTTGGACAGTGACACCTGCCCCTGAAGCCTGCCAGGTCTGAAGTTCTCTAAATTGTACTGTGTGTTTAGTGGGGGAACAGGCAAATAAGGGATAACTTTGATGGGAGGGACAGGAGTCATAATTGTTATGGGTCATAGGAGGGATGATATAGATGGGGGACAGGAAGTATTATGTATGAAAAAAAAAATACAATTAATGTATGGGAGGGGGGGCGCAAAAAAAAATTCTGCAGGGGGGCGCAATATTTCTAGTTACGCCACTGCCTGGGAGGGTCCAGGGGGAGTTCAAGGGAAATTGCATTCAATGTCAGAGTCAGATATATATTTGTAGTGTATGGACGCCTTTAGATTAAGCGAGGGCTGTATAGGCATGAGTGCATTTAAGAGCCTGTGAATTTTGTGATTGGTAAATAAAGTTTTGTTGCTAGGTAGATTTCCCAGGAGCCCTGGGTGTTTGTTGTTTGGTAGATTAGCCAATTAGGTAGCGCAGGGGTGGTAGTTTATAAGGGGAGTCAGATGATGCTACTTCCTTTGAGTCCATACTTGCCTACTTTTGAAAGCTAGTTTCAGGGAGATAATAGTTGGTAGCCCGATTGAGGGGGCGTGTCATGCTCCACCCAAAGGGCGTGTCTAGTTCCACATATGGAGATATTGTGAAAAGAGATTGTGCACATGGCACCTAGAAGCGTGGGTGTGTACTGCTACATCTGAGAGGAATCTTGTAAAATGACTTATATCCAAATGTAGATGAGCCCCAAAGCCGTTAGTAACAGCTACTATACTGTACTTGGTAAAGTGCTGGGAAATGGCACTGATGATTCAATGTAACTGTATCTGTCTCACATTCCTTTTTTCCCCAAAAATGTAACAGTGTAATGGGGGCTAGGTGACATGAGGGAGATTGCTGGACTAATGAGGGAGAGAGGGAGATTTCTGCTAAGTCAGGGAGTCTCCTGCAGAATGCAGGAGGGGAGGTAACTATGATGTAACAGTGTAATGTGGGCTAGGTGACATGAGGGAGATTGCTAGACTAATGAGGGAGAGAGGTGTTTGCTGCTATGTCAGGGAGTCTCCTGCAGAATGCAGGAGGGGAGGTAACTATGATATAACAGTGTAATGTGGGCTAGGTGACATGAGGGAGATTGCTAGACTAATGAGGGAGAGAGGGAGATTGTTGCTATGTCAGGGAGTCTCCTGCAGAATGCAGGAGGGGAGGTAACTATGATGTAAGAGTGTAATGTGGGCTAGGTGACATGAGGGAGATTGCTAGACTAATGAGGGAGAGGGGGAGATTGCTGCTCTGTCAGGGAGTCTCCTGCAAAATGCAGGAGGGGAGGTACCTATGATGTAACAGTGTAATGTGGGTTAGGTGAAATTAGGGAGATTGCTAGACTAATGAGGGAGAGAGGGAGATTGCTGCTATGTCAGGGAGTCTCCTGCAGAATGCAGGAGGAGAGGTAACTATAATGTAACAGTGTAATGTGGGATAGGTGACATGAGGGAGATTGCTAGACTAATGAAGGAGAGAGTGAGATTACTGCTATGTCAGGGAGTCTCCTGCAGAATGCAGGAGGAGAGGTAACTATGATGTAACAGTGTAATGTGGGCTAGGTGACATGAGGGAGATTGCTGGACTAATGAGGGAGAGAGGAAGATTGCTGCTATGTCAGGGAGTCTCCTGCAGAATGCAGGAGCAGAGGTAACTATGATGTAACAGTGTAATGTGGGCTAGGTGACATAAGGGAGATTGCTGGACTAATGAGGGAGAGAGGGAGATTGCTGCTATGTCAGGGAGTCTCCTGCAGAATGCGGGAGGGGAGGTAACTATGATGTAACAGTGTAATGTGGGCTAGGTGACATGAGGGAGATTCCTAGACTATTGAGGGAGAGAGGGAGATTGCTGCTATGTCAGGAAGTCTCCTGCAGAATGCAGGAGGGGAGGTAACTATGATGTAACAGTGTAATGTGGGCTAGGTGACATGGGGGAGATTGCTAGACTAATGAGGGAGAGAGGGAGATTGCTGCTATGTCAGGGAGTCTCCTGCAGAATGCAGGAGGGGAGGTAACTATAATGTAACAGTGTAATGTGGGCTAGGTGAAATGTGGGAGATTGTTAGACTAATGAGGGAGAAAGGGAGATTGCTGCAGAATGCAGGAGGGTAGGCAACGATGTTTGAGTCTGGAATCGCACCCTCCCTTTCCCTTGTTCTCTCATTTGCTACCTGGCCTGTTGGCTATCACCTAATTTGGCTTTTCAAATTATTTAAATAAAATATGCAGGAAGGTGTTCTCGACCAGCGGTCAAATTGAGTCGCAGATGGTCGCTGTGCGGTGTTGCCCCCCTTTACCAGGACGGCTGGTGAGTCCTGCCTCCGCGGGGGGGACATTGGCCACTTCCTGGAAGTGTCCTCGCCATGCCATAGAAGGGGCGGGGAGTCCTTAAGCTAGATGGGGCGTTCATCGCCCATGTTATAAATAGGGGCATTGTAACACCCTTTGACCGGAGCTGGTCTCCAAGCGCTTTCCTGGCCCTCCCTTTACAATAGGGTCATACCACTTAATCAATATCCATGACCTTTTACCTTATGCAGTTGTTGTCCGTGTCATTGTTTTTAGTGATAAGATGTGTCCGTGTCATTATTTCTAGGGGTAATATAGAGGAAAGCTAGTGTTAAAGGTCAATCGCTATAATTCTATAGGTGCCTTACATCTGCCCCACCTGCAGTGCAGCATGGTTTTGCCCATGTGACCAGTCACTTGCTTATATTTACAAGCATCAATCAGGCCCACAGTGTGCAGTAAGTTGAGGTTTAAAAAACAAATGAGTGGCGTTATATTCTAGTATGACGCTTCTTCCACCACAGCCCAGTAACCATCATTTTACAGAACAAGAATTGTAATAATCAAATATACAGATTTTTCTTTGCACAATGAGACGAAATAACCACAATAGTGTAAATCCATGTGCGATAAGGTGCAGCAGACACCGCGCAGTGCTCTAGTATTCGCTACATCAATAAAACAAGGAGAACATGCAGGACTGAGACGCTTGGGGTTTTATTAAGGTCGATGTTGGCCGATTGTTTTTAATTTTCTTTTCGTTTTTGGTCGATATTGATCGATTTTTAGATCAATAGAAATGAATCTCAATCAATGTTGGGTTTTCAGGGCTAAAACCCACATTTACGAACAGATGAATTTTTATATCCATTTTTTAAATGTTAGTAAATTTGGGTTCTAGGCCAACATCGAATGAGATTTACCTAAGATCAACAAACCTCGACCTTTAGTCAGAGTTGTCGACTTGTACCTCTCTGGGAGAAGCCTGGAGAGGAGACCAAATGCTGCAGGCCAAAGCTTACGTCACCATGGCCCGCCCCCTAAAATGGCGCAAAACTACGCGATTCGCATCATTTTGTCCCGCCCCCTCCCGAAGAGTCACGTATTATGGAATTAGTTTCAGCGGCTCCGGGGGTTGAAGGGCGATGCCCAGTTTTCCAAGGGTCCGGGAGGGGGACCAGATTTTCAGGAGCCTCTCGGCCATTCTGGGATGGTAGACATCCATGCCTTTAGCAAATATACATAGCAGCACGTCCGCAGTATCAGCTAAATGCAAAGTGATATCCACTGTGTATATTACCTGAGTGAGGGTCCGGCTCCGCTGCTTTGTCCTCTCTCCCCCGCTGTTACTGATCATCCAGCTTCCCCTCACCTAATTCTCCTGCCTGCATGTATAATCCCACTTCTGTGAATAACTCATATTCCCAACTATGTCTTCTTCCTCCGCCTCCCCCACACCCACAGCAGCACACTCCCTCCTGTTATTGAGGTTGTTGGGAAGGGTGTTAGAGGAGCTCCTACCCTCAGCCCTCTCCCCGCCTCTCCTGATTACAACTAGCACTGGGACTGGGAACTTCTGCTGACAATGTTTAGAATTGTTTGGAGACAGAGATTCTGGATGTGGAATGTAATAACTCAGATGTAATTGTGTATTACAAAAAACAGCGGTGACTGTAAGAGGCTGAGGGGGGAATGAAGGACAATGGAACAATGACATTACTCAAGAACTTTCACAAATGCTGTTCAGGAACTTGCAGTAGCCTGGGGGCAAAGGCCCCCATCCACTAGTGCAATACAGACACTTTTTTTGCTATTACGATGCATTGCTGTGACGGATCGCATGAAAAGTGACACATCGCAGACTTCTAATAATGTTAAATCAACATGTTAAATGCAACATGACACGTTAAATGCTCTATGACAGTGGTCAGGGAAGTGGGTCCTCATTACCCCACACAGTGCATGTTTTGCTGGTAACCCAGCAGGTGCACAGGTGTACTAACTACTCACAGACACATTTTATAAGGTCCGCAGGTGGAGTTAATTATTTCACTTGTGATTCTGTGAGACCTGCAAAACATGCACTGCGTGGGGTAATGAGGACCGAGTTCCCTGACCACTGAACTATGACATCACAGGGTTGGTGGTGCTCCCAATAGTCATGCATAAAGGTGTAGATTAATAGGTTGCCAGTCAGTAGGCCGACCTCTATTGGTCGACATATGTAAAACAGGGTTGCCTACCTGACACTCTCCTTCAGGGACACAATGCTCTGCTCCTGGGCTTCCCTGGTAATGTATGACTGACATCACCTGTGGTGACACCTTTCTTATCAATTACCTAGCTCCCCACAGGTGCTGGCAATCATACATTATCCATACCTCCCAGCATGCCCCGCTCCAGGAGAACACCATGCTCTGTTCCTGGACTTACCTGGTAATGTATGACTGACATCACCTGTGGTGACACCTTTCTTATCAATTACCTAGCTCCCCACAGGTGCTGGCAATCATACATTATCCATACCTCCCAGCATGCCCCTCTCCAGGAGGACACAATGCTCTGTTCCTGGGCTTCCCTGGTAATGTATGATTGCCAGCACCTGTGGTGACACCTTTCTTATCAATTACCTACAGTAGCTCCCCACAGGTGCTGGCAATCCTACATTATCTATACCTCCCAGCATGCCCCTCTCCAGGAGAACACAATGCTCTGTTCCTGGGCTTCCCTGGTAATGTAGGATTGCCAGCACCTGTGGTGACACCTTTCTTATCAGTTACCTAGCTCCCCACAGGTGCTGGCAATCATACATTATCCATACCTCCCAGCATGCCCCTCTCCAGGAGGACACAATGCTCTGTTCCTGGGCTTCCCTGGTAATGTATGATTGCCAGCACCTGTGGTGACACCTTTCTTATCAATTACCTAGCTCCCCACAGGTGCTGGCAATCAGACATTACCAGGGAAGCCCAGGAGCAGAGCATTGTGTCCCTCATGCAGAGGGTCAGATAGGCAACCCTGATGTAAATTGTTGACACAAGCAAAAGGCCACATGGAAATGTTGGACACAGGAAAGGGTCAACAGGTGCTCTTCATGTTTCTTGGTGTCTGTGTCGACATGGACACCGTATTAAAAAAAGGTTGCGCAGCCCGTACTTTTTGTACTAGATCGCATTGCACGGTGTCCGCACCACTGTCGGGCGCATGCCGCAAGACGGGCTCCACATTTACTGATGCTTCCATCTCCGGTGCCACTATCTGGTTCCCTCAGCCAGGCTCCACCACGTTCTGGCACACCGGCACCTAACGCCACCTGCAGTGACTACGGACACCCACAGTTATCCATTGGCGTGGAATAGCTCATGCGCGCCATGCTTCGGGCTCAGCTCCACACCGTAGTGGATGGTACGGTGACGTCAGCTGCCTGCCCCCTCACCCGCGTCATGGGGAAATTTCCATGGGAACCCCCAGCTTTTTTCTGGGAACACCCATGAAACGCTGGTGTTCCCATGGCCGAAACCCCCGGCCCGCCGCCCCACGAACCCCGCCTGGACTTCTGTGTGCGAGCTCTCACATCTGCCTGTTACTTGCTGCTTACAAAACCCGCAGGACTGTAACATTCTATATATATACTTTTTATTACAGCTGGACTTTGACAGCATAATGGGCCTTATTCTAGTTCACTCTTAGAGGCAAATTCCTTCTTAGCTGGACAAAACCATGTGCACTGCAGGTGGGGCAGATGTAACATGTGCAGAGATAATTCGATTTGGGTGGAGTTTTTCTTCAAAGTTAGATCTATATTGCAGTGTAAAAATAAAGCAGCCAGTATTCACCCTGCACAGAAACAAAATAGCTCACCCAAAGCTAAATCTCTCTGCACATGTTACATCTGCCCCCCTGCAGTGCACATGGTTTTGTCCAGCTAAGAAGGAATTTGCCTCTAAGCAGGGCCGGTGCTAGGATGTCCGGCACCCCTCTGCGCCCTTTCACATTGCCATTGCAACAAGCTGCAGCCCGATTGTGGGAGCGTATGCAACATGCGATCCTATGGAGGATCTCAGGTGCATGTACATGTATGCATACACCATCTCAGTGCTGTGTCCGTGAAATGTTGCAGGCACTAAAGGTGCCCATACACGCTGCGAGAATCACATACGTTATGGGCTAGATCGCATCACACAGCATGCATGCAATGTGTGTGCGATGCGATCCGAAAGCAGTACAAAAAGTATGTGCAGCACTTTTTGTACTGTGTGATGCGATGCCCACGGGAGCGCACATCACATCGAACGCTGCTATTGCACCTTTAGGCACATAACCTTACCTCCCAACAGCCCAGATTTTAGCGGGACAGTCCCGATTATCAGGACCTGTCCCGCTGTCCCTCCCGTGGCCGGCAGTGTCCCGCTGTGAGGGGGGGCTGTTGGGAGTCCCCCCTGTCGGCTGCTAAACAGTGGGGAATAAACACTGTGCGCATGCGCACAGCGTCTATTCCCGCAGCCAGGGGGCTGGGGGCATGGCTAGAGGCTCACAGAGCCTCTGGGTCATGCCCCCATAGCGGCAAAATGGGGGCGTGACCTCGCGGGAGAGCTCCGAGTATAGGCCATGCCCCCGAAATTAGGCCGCGCATCAACAGTGTCCTGCTTCCTACTCGGGCAAAGTTGGAAGGTATGACATAACCACGCCCATTATTTAACTCTTGTGCAGTCCCTCCTCTTCTATCTGCGTAGGCCGGACGCTGAGAACACCATTACACCCCTCTCGTGACTGAGGGGGAGAGGATAGGAGAGAAGGAGGAGATGAAAGAAGAGGGGAGGAGATAGAGGGGGAGGAGTGTTGAGGAGTGTTGAGGACTGGCATTGGCACTGGAACAGCACACTGAGAAGAGGGAAGAAAGGGGAGGCGGCGCTGCTGCCTGTTCGTAATTTGATTGACAGCTGACAGGCGCAGGGAGCAATGGGTAGGGGGCGGATCTGGACATGACATGTCATCCAGGCATTCACAGACAGCGCTACATGCCTCAGCGCAGGTGTCCGTGAGAAAGAGGAGGCAGGTCGCAGGAGGAGGACAGTGTGTGCACGGTGCAGGGAGCTGCTCAGCCTCTCCATACTGCTGCCTGCTGTCAGCGGGCGGCGTGCAGGAGGCAGTGACAGTGAGGGCTGAGGCAGCTTTAGCAGAGCAGGGAGGGAGACAGCGCCTTTTCAGCATGGCGCCTCCCTGCTTTGCAGGAGCTGCTGAGTGGGTAGCGCCGGCCCTGCCTCTAAGAGTGAACTAGAATAAGGCCCATGTAAGCTGATGTTCTCAAAATGGGCAAAACCATGTGCACTGCAGGTGGGGCAGATGTAATGTGCATAGAGAGTTAATTTTGGGTGGGGTGTGGTGAAACTGAAACCTAAATTGCAGTGTTAAGCCCCGTACACACGGTGAGATACTGTATATTGTTCAGCCATATATTGCTAGCAATATATGGCTGAGAAATATATTGCTCAGTTTCTCCTTTTCATCAGCGACCAGAGATGGTCGCTGATGAAAGGGAACCTCTGCCGGGCGGTGCCGCAGAGGTAATCAGCTGGTCGCAGGAGCTTGCAAATAGAACGGGGCTGAAAACGGGAGCGCGAACACGGCAATTTATCGCTGGGGCACACTCCCATCACTGGCAATATGGTTGCCTGCGACCATATTCCCAGCGATTATAGCCCCTATCTCCCCCGTGTGTACACAGCTTAAGAATAATGCAGCCAGTATTTACCCTGCACAGAAACAAAATAACTCACAGAAATCTAACTCTCTCTGCACAGTGTTTTGGTGATTACCTGGCTTTTACTCTTTTTGGAGTATTTTTCATGTTTTGTTTTATTATCCTTTTTTAGATGATCTGATTGTTATCATTAAGTTAAGGTGCCCATACACGTTACAATTATTGTATACAATATCGCATCTCATCGCATCTCGGTTTTGCGATAAGATGAGAGGAGATGAGATCTAGTACAAAAAATGTGCAGCATATACTTTTTGTACTAGATCTCATCTCATCTAATCTCATCGCAAAACCGATATGCGATGAGATGCGATATTGTATACAATAATTGTAATGTGTATGGGCACCTTTAGTATATAAATTACCTTTTATTTTAAGCCGATTCTGTTTTTGTATATATCTCTTATATATTTGGCTACATCTGTCACTCAAAGTGTGTCTGAAGCTGTAACGCTGGGTGGAGCCTCTGACTCACACGACAGAGAACCAGCCCAGTGAGCCCACCCTCTGCCTCTTCATGTTACACAGCAAAGACACAGCTACTCACCAGACACACCAGGTGAGCGCCCCACACCTCCATACCTCCCAACATGACCCTCTCCAGGAGGGACAGAATGCTCTGTTTGTGGACTTCCATCTTAATTTATGATTGTCATCACCTGTTTTAAACAGGGTAATTGATAAGAAGATGTAACAAGGGCCGCATAGGCCCGAGTGTAATTAAGAGCCTGTGAATTTGCAGAAGTTAAATAAAGTTGTAAACATCAAGATAAGGCCGGAGGCAAATATTGAGTGGCAGTTAGATCTGCCCTATCGGGTAGCTGGGGGGCGTCAGCTTAGAGAGGGGTACTTATAGGAAAGCAGGCAGGAAGGACTTCCTCTTTGAGTCTGGATTTCTGCTGGGACAATCCTGTGTGACCAAGCGCAAGGACAAACGAAGCTAAGTACTTTCTACTTATTCGGGTCCATCGGCTAGTTACTGTACCTCAAAGATGTCAGGGCGTCCTAAGCGCAGCGCCCCCCCCCCCCCCCCCCCGTTGGCTGGCGGACGCCGCCCGTCCCCTGATCACTGTAGCAGGGCGTGGGGGTGGTAAAACGCCAGCCGCGGCCCAGTATATGGCGGCCACAGAGCGCCAGCGCGACTCTGTGCGCCCTCTCTCCCCAGCGCTGCAGCGCGGAATTGTTCCCCTGTCAGCAGTCAGTCCCAGCAGCAGCAGCGGAGCATCAGTCGCGGGGATCACGCGGTCCCCGGCGGCTGCACGATACCATCACCAGGCCGCGTATAGCGCGGCTGGTGATGTCAGCAGCACACCAACACGCGGGGGTATGCCAGGCACCTCGGCCGAGGCGCTGGCGGCCCCCGCAGCTCAGGATAGGTCGCCCGGTAACAGGGTGCACATAGCACAGGTCCACCGCGAAGAGGAGCAAAGGGGGATGAGTACACCTCCTCCAGTTCCTGGTGCCCCAGTTTATGCGCTGCCTTATGGGGGCAGCGGGGGGGCATCAACCCCGCCCACAACTAGCGCCAGCCCCATGCAAGTGATTACAGGAGGCCCAGCAAGGCTTCCTGCAATACTCAGGGGGCCACCCTTAGTCACTCTGCAGGCCTCCCTGGCACACACTGTAGAGCCGCTACTGCCAGGCAGCTTCGCCCCGCAGACGGGAGCTTTTACTGGGGGGCAGCCAGCGTTAACCCGCGGCAGCGGGGAAGGCACGGGGCCTACCACAGCTCAGTTCTATCAGGGGCAGCATGGCACCAGGGCCCTGGGCAAACCCAGGCACCACAGGGGCTGTTCCCTCCCTCGGCCCCCTTGCAGCAAGGGCACCAAGGGTTGGGCCAGGCATCATTCTACCCGGGGTTCCAGCAATTTCAGCAGCCCCCGGCCAATCCACACCAGCAGGGGGTCTGGCCTTTTCCTACAGCGGTAGCTACCGGCCACCCGGGGTACCCACCAGCGCAGCAACCCATGGCACACCAGTCTACCTGGGGCCAACATACCTCTTTCCCCTATTTCCACCAACACAGTGGGACACCACAGGGGCCTTACGGGTCTGCTTGGTCATTGTTCCAACAACAGCCCACGGCTAGCTGGGCGTCAGGGTTGCAGCATCCCTATCAGAGCGGGGTTCAGCCACACCCATACGGGCAACAGCCAAACTTCACCCCTCCACATCCGCACTATACACCCACAGGGAGTGCAGAAAGGGGTAGGGCACCCAGGGGTGATGTGGGGTTTTCCACAACGTCAGGCTCCATGGGTAATGCCTTGCCTTTGTCTCCTGAAACATCTACAGGTTCGGACGGGGCCATGAGGGCCATGAGCTCGACACAGAGTGCCACGCAAGGAATCCTGCAAGTTTCGGGGTCGGGTCAGAGGTCATCTACCCCGGCCGCCACAGCAGTCACGAGCGGCAGGGACCCCGGGGGCGCCTCCGGGGACGAAGGGCAATCTGGCGGGTCATCGAGGCCCAGGCCTTCAGAACAACCCGGGACACAAGAGGCAGAGCCTGAGGACGTGGCTGAGTCCACGGAGGGTGAGAACACTGACAATTCGTTATGTGAATCCTCATCTTACCACTCCACAGCCAGTAGCGGGGACGAGGGGCAGTCAGGGCGCCCGCGCAAGCTGGCCAAGTTGGTTGCGCGAGCTGTAGCTAAGAGGGTCAGAGGCACAAAGCGCAAACAGAGGGACGCGCCCCCCCCCCCCCCCGTTACAGACACAGCTGGGGATAAGGTTCACTGCTCCAACACGGCCATAGCCAGGGGGCTCCGTAGGGTAGTGAAAGAGAGGATTAAGAAGGGGAAGTTTGTGGACCTCTTCACTTTAACGGCCGATATGAAAAAGGAATTCGACAAGGCCAAGAAATCCTCCGCCAACGGGGAGCTCGCATTCAAGAGCTTCCACAATTGGCTCAGGGGTTTCCTCATCTTCTCCTCGTGCTACCTTAGCACCAGGCCAGATGAGCACTTGAATGTTCTCCGTTACCTATTTTTGGTGAACGAAACATTCATCAGCTACAGGAACGGGGCCTGGCGGGACTATGACGAGAAGTTCCGCCGGGCTCACGAGGGGTCCACAAGCATGCCCATGGGTTGCAAACATGTGGAGATATGGCTAGAGGTCATAGGAAAAGGTCAGCCATCCACTGAGCAATCTGGCAGGAAGCCCTTTCTCGGGGGGAAACCCGGGGCGAAGACCCCGGGCAAGGGTAGATGTTTTGCCTTTAACGACGGCAAATGCGAGAGAGGCGCAAAGTGACGCTACAGACACGAGTGCCGTTGGTGCAGGGCAGGTCACTCGGGAAAGGTCTGCAAGTCTGGGAGGGCCCAGGAACAGGGTGACGCAGGGCCTAGCAACAAGTAAGGCACACTCCCCCATAGTCCTGGACGAGTTGGCTCGCCGCCTAGCCTCTTACCCCGATAGGGAGGCGGCACAGTTCTTATTTAGAGGTTTTAAGTTCGGTTTTCAGTTACCTATACCTGAGTCAGTCCTAGTGAGGTCACATAAGAACCTCAAGTCGGCGAGGGACTTTCCGGGGGTCGTGAGACAGAAAGTGTATGGGAAGGATGGCAGGCCCTTTTGCGGCCGAACACTTGCCCCGCATGTGCTTTTCCCCTTTGGGCGTAGTCCCTAAGAAGACGCCGGGGAAGTACAAGTTAATACAACACTTGTCTTACCCCCCCGGAAGGTCTATCAACGATGCCATACCGGAATCACAGTGTAGCGTGCATTACCAGCTCTTCGATGAAGTTCTTGAGATTGTGAAGGGTTTTGGTCAAGGGGCACTAATGGCGAAACTGGACATAGAATCCGCTTTCCGGCTGCTCCCCTTGCACCCCACTTCATTCCGCTTTATGGGTTTTAGGCTAGAAGGGGGCATATATATAGACAAATGCCTGCCCATGGGATGCTCGGTCTCCTGTTCCTACTTTGAGAGATTCAGCACCTTCCTGCATTGGTGCATACAGGAGGGCGCGGGCTGCAAAGGGGTGGCTCACTATTTGGATGATTTTCTTTTCGTGGGACCAGGAGATGACGACACATGTAAGCGCATTCTGGAAGGGGCCAAAGACATATTGACAGCCATAGGTGTCCCCATAGCAGCTGACAAGACAGAGGGTCCCACCAGGGTGATATCGTATTTGGGTATCGAAATAGACTCTGAGGGCGGATGTTGCAGACTGCCGGAGGATAAGGTGGCGAAGCTACAGGCGCTTATTGAGGAGTGCCGGCGGAAGGGGAGGGTCCGGTTGCGGCTGATTCAGTCGCTGCTGGGATCTTTCAATTTCGCTTGCCGCATCATTCCGATGGGGAGGGTGTTCTGCAGGAAGCTGGAGAGGGCCACAGCGGGGGTGAGAGACCCACACCATACAGTTAGGCTAGGCCAAGAGATAAAGGGTGACCTAGCGGTCTGGTCCAGTTTCCTGGAACATTTTAACAGGGAGCTGCTGTGGCCGGCGGAACCAGCCTCCAGTGTGGAGCTACAGCTCTACACGGACGCGGCAGGCTCTACGGGATTCGGGGCCTACTTGCAAGGGGAATGGTGCTGCGCGCCATGGCCACAGTCATGGATTGACCGTGGGTTCACGGTCAATCTGTTACTGCTGGAGCTCTTTCCCATAATTGTGGCGGTCGAGTTGTGGGCCAGCCATTTGGCGGACAGGAACATAGTGTTCTGGTGCGACAACATGGGAGTTGTTCATGCGATTAACAACCAGAGGGCCACATCGCCAGAGGCATTGCGACTACTAAGACACCTGGTTCTACATTGTCTGCAACACAATATACACTTTAGGGCCCGACACGTCCCGGGTGTCGACAACAGCATAGCAGACGCACTCTCGAGGTTCCAGTTCGAGAGATTTCGCGAGCTGGCACCAGAGGCTGCTATCACAGGGCTCAGCTGTCCCCCTTTTGTATGGCAGGTCATAGAGTCGGCATGAAGTCACTGGCCCTGCTATCTTTGGCCCCGTCCACACGTAGAGCTTACGGGGCGGCTTGGAGGGATTGGTCAGCCTTTCAGGTCTCACCGGAGGCAGAGGGTAAGTCGGTCGAGGACCGGTTACTAGCCTTCGCCTGGGAGCATTATAAAAATGGCAGGTCTAAGTCGGCTATGGCGGCGGCTTTGGCGGGGATAGCTTTCCATTCCAAGTTGCTAGGCGAGCCAGATCCCACTAGGTCTTTTGTACTGACTAAAGCCCTAAAAGGTTGGGCTAGGGCACAGCCAGGGGTTCCAGACTCCCATCGCCCAGTTGATGAGGGCATGCTGGGGGGCCTTATGCAGTGTTTAAATGGAGTAGCAGAGAATAGATATGAGGCGGCGCTCTTCAAAGTGGCATTTTCCTTCGCATTTTTTGGAGCCTTTAGGGTAAGCGAGTTAGTGGCCGCTAACAAGCACGCGCTTTCGGGGCTCCTTAAAGAAAATGTTGTTTTCCGTGAAGGGAAGATACTTTGCAAGATAGGGAGGTCCAAGACAGACCAAGCGGGTAAGGGCACCTGGATAACATTGAGGGCGCACTGCAATAAGGCGATATGTCCTGTATCTCTGGCTGAGGAGTATGTCTCGGGCGGACCGGGCACCGCGGCTCAGTTCCTGGCACACAGAGGTGGGGCCACTTACCCGATTCCAGTTTGCGGCTGTGTTTCGGAGGTGTGTCGCGGCCTTGGGTCTCCCCGAGAAAGAGTATGGAGCGCATTCGTTCAGAATTGGGGCGGCAACTTGCGCAGCCGCAGCGGGGCCTCCACCATCCTCAGTTCAAGCGGTGGGGAGGTGGAAGTCAGCCGCTTATAAGAAATATATAAGGTTAGATAAGTTGTAGATAGCGCCTGTTGCGCTGACCCGAAAACGAAATGTTTACAATCGGTTTTGGAACTTTAGCGTTCTGGAATCGACGGTGTGAAGGGAATTTTTTTACTTTTTCCTCTGCAGGGGACTTAATCACAATTGGCCTCCCCCCATCAGTCCACCAGAGGTTTTTTAAGATTTTTCCCCTTCACTCGGGTCTATAGTCAATGCATTCCAGTTGTGTCTTACAGTATAATGTTATATGCTAACCTTAGGCTTTCTCTTTTTCAGCCCCTCCCCCTTCCTCACGGACTCTGGGCAGGGTTTGGTTAGTGGGGCACTCCTATATATATTGGGCTGCTAGGCACCCATTGGCAGCCGCGGCCCCGGTGCTGTCTCAGGCACGGGAGGTGCACTGGCTGGGCATTAGGGGTTTTCAGTGGGATGGCCTGTGGGACCTGCTAGTCTCCAAAGCCCGGAGATTAGGCAGACCTGATGTATTAGTCATACACCTGGGAGGCAATGACTTGGTCAAGCGGACAGGCATTGCATTAACCATACAAATTGAGAAGGACATGGCGAGGATACAGGAGCGTTGGCCAGGTGTACTGCTGGTTTGGTCTGACATAGTGCCCCGTTTCACATGGCGGGGGTGTCGGAGCATAGAGGCTGTTGAGAAGGCCAGAAAGAAAGTGAACCACGCCGTATCCAGATACATAGTGGCAAAGGGTGGTAAAGCAGTCAGGCATCCCACCATTGTAAAAACCAACACCAAGTTGTATAGGCCGGACGGGGTTCACCTATCGGACCCCGGTATGGCCATTTTTCTGCAGGACATTCTAGTTAGTCTAGTATAGTTAGGGCGTAGGTAGTTGTTTTGGGGTGGCGGGCCTTGTGGCACAGGTTAACCCGGCGGGGTAAGAGTGCCAAGGCAGTGGCGGTTGAGCGCTCTCAACCAGCACTCAAGTGTGGTGTCAGGTGGTCTCCGTGGGGTATGGCCCGCCCCTCTGCCAAGAAGGTAGGCGAGTCCCGACTCAGCGCGGTGGGGCGCTGGACACTTCCTGGAAGTGCCCGCGTCTGGCCCTAGGAGGGGCGTGGCATGCCGCTGCGGAGCGGGCTGTACACACAAATTGTTGAGTGATGCCAGCGAGTGGGGCGACCTGGTCGCCGCCATGAGGGGCATCCACGTTTTGTGAGGGTGCTGGTCTCAAGTGCTTCTTCTTGCCATCCCTAAACAATTTAGGGTCATACCATCTTTAAATAAATATCCTAGATGACCTTTAAACTTACGCAGTTGGTGTCCGTGTCTTATTTATTAGTTAAGGTGTCAGTGTGAGTTATTTCTAGGCTTAAGTGTTAGATAAAGGTATAAGATAAAGCAGCATAATTCTCTAGGCGCCTTAGATGTAACAAGGGCCGCATAGGCCCGAGTGTAATTAAGAGCCTGTGAATTTGCAGAAGTTAAATAAAGTTGTAAACATCAAGATAAGGCCGGAGGCAAATATTGAGTGGCAGTTAGATCTGCCCTATCGGGTAGCTGGGGGGCGTCAGCTTAGAGAGGGGTACTTATAGGAAAGCAGGCAGGAAGGACTTCCTCTTTGAGTCTGGATTCCCACCCTCCCTACCCCTTTTAAAGTGCTACATGGGCTTTTTGAGCCTTCACCAAATTTGAATTTAGTGTGCATTTACAATCGGCGGTTGAGCGCTCTCGACCAGCACTCAAGTGTGGTGTCAGGTGGTCTCCGTGGGGTATGGCCCGCCCCTCTGCCAAGAAGGTAGGCGAGTCCCGACTCAACGCGGTGGGGCGCTGGACACTTCCTGGAAGTGCCCGCGTCTGGCCCTAGGAGGGGCGTGGCATGCCGCTGCGGAGCGGGCTGTACACACAAGTTGTTGAGTGATGCCAGCGAGTGGGGCGACCTGGTCACCGCCATGAGGGGCATCCGCGTTTTGTGAGGGTGCTGGTCTCAAGTGCTTCTTCTTGCCATCCCTAAACAATTTAGGGTCATACTATCTTTAAATAAATATCCTAGATGACCTTTAAACTTACGCAGTTGGTGTCCGTGTCTTATTTATTAGTTAAGGTGTCAGTGTGAGTTATTTCTAGGCTTAAGTGTTAGATAAAGGTATAAGATAAAGCAGCATAATTCTCTAGGCGCCTTAAGGTGTTTAAGCACAGGTGATGGTAATCCATAAATTAAGAAGAAAGTCCAGAAACAGAGCAATGTGTCCCTCCCCATTCACGGCAACCCCACGATTAAATGGCACATGCAAAACACTGACATGGCTATGGTCGACAATGAAAAAGGTTGACATGAGTTTTTGAAGATTTATTTTTGACTTTTTCAATGTTTTCATATTCATTCTCATGTGTCGACATGGACACCAATGAAGTGCCACACTTATGTCAACATTTACATGTGTTGACCTTTCTGTGTTGATTTTTTCTTGCGGCGATTCGCGGCACCCCCCGGCGACCCCCCTCCCGCGATTCACAGTACACCCCCCCCCAATTCGCGGCGACTCCCGCGATTTGCGGCCCCACCCCGTGACACACCCCCTCCTGCGATTCGTGGCACCCCGCGAACCCCCCCCCCACAATTTGTGCCAGCCCCCCCTTCCTCGCGGTACCCCCCACCGCCCGCGACCCCCCTTACTGCGATTCCCCCCCTGTCATTGTGGCAACCCCCCCCCCCCTGCGACCCACCCTCCCACGATTCACTGCAACCCCCCGCGTCCCCCCCTCCCACGATTCGCGGCACCCACACACCCCCCGCGACCCCCCCTCCCGCAATTCACGGCATCCACCCACGACCCCTCCTCCCGTGATTCGCGAACACACCTCACCTCCTCCCTCCCCCCCCCCAACCCAGCTCGTGATTCACGGCAGCCCCAGGATTAAATGGCACATGCAAAACACTGACACGGCTATGGTCGACAATGAAAAAGGTTGACATGAGTTTTTGAAGATTTATTTTTCTTTTTTGAATGTTTTCATATTCATTCTCATGTGTCGACATGGACACCAATGAAGTGCCACACTTATGTCAACATTTACAAGTGTTGACCTTTCTGTGTTGATTTTTTTTACAGTGACAACTATGTGCACGTCAACCTACACATCATCAACCAATTCTTTGTATAATATAGAACACCTGTTCTGTTTTACTGTAGGTGTTTTAAGCCAGATCTTTTACTGCTACTATTACTGTTTATGTAAATGCATTGTGAATGACAGCAACATCCTACCATCCTTCTACAAGAATATATAACCAACTAGGTGATTTATTGCGCCCCGTGCCCCCCCTCCCGCAATTCACCGACCCCCCCGCACACCCCCCCCACGATTCACGCCCCCTCCCACGATTCACGTCACCCCCCGCACACCCCCCCCTCCCGCAATTCGCAACCCCCCCCCTCCCGCAATTCACGCCCTCTCCCGCGATTCACGGACACCTGCGCCCCCTCCCTCCCTTGATTCACGGCACCCCCCACGCCCCTCCCACAATTCACGGCACCCCTAAGCCCCTCTTTAGTCCCCTGTATACTCACACACCCCTATCACTACCCAGCTTCCTGCTCTCCTGAACCGTAACTTCCACCACTGGGGAGTCGCTGACGCTGTTTTGGCCACATGCCCCTATCATGCCTCATAGCCCAGCCTCCTGCTCTCATGTACCCTAACTCCCGCCCAGTAGGAGGAGACACTGACTCAGGGCCACCATCCTGTACTCCTGTACTGCCACACTGGACCCTCAACCACTGGCATAAGCTGCACAGTATCTCCCACCCTCCTCTTTAGTCCCCCTTATGCCCACACACCCTATCACTACCCAGCCTCCTGTTTTCCTGTGTCGTGACCTCCGCCAGTGGGGAGCCGCTGACTCAAAAACACCCTACTATACTATTGCACACACACACACACACACCTAAACAACATGCACACACAGCCCCCCCCCACACCCACAAATGTCACTGTACCATCCACACTATCAATGTACATCTTACTCTGTAACTGCTTTTTAATTAAACAAAACAATACACACCCCCTTCCACATCATATGCTCTCTATTTAACACATTTCACCTATAACTCAAGTTGCAATACAGGCCATCTTTCATACAATTCTAACCATCTTTCTCATATACAAATGTTCACAAATTAAGGGGGCGCAGCCCCTTACGACGGTGTGAAGAGCGCCCGTAGGGTGCAATGAATCACCTAGTTCTATTATATTTTGTTTGGCCACTCATCTGCCGCAGCAACTTATTGTATTTCTTTTACTCTCATTGAAATAAAATAACACAATTTTCAATATTTCTTACAAATGGCAAAATGTAGCAAACTTTTATAACTTGCCTCACTCTCTCTCTCTCTCGCTCTCTCACCCTCTCTCCCTCTCTCTCTCACCGAGCCCGAAGCATGGCCAGGGTTGCCTACCCTCCTGGAATGGCCAGGAGGATCCCGAAAATCGGGTTCTCCTCTCGGCCCCCCGGAAAGGTGGGCAACCCTCGTGGATTCGGGGGGGACCCCCACGCCACCCCCTGATTGCAGCGTCTGCCCCTGACCTCTGCATTTAAATGCAGCAATATGCGGGTCTCAGATGAGGGGGCGGAGCTAAAATGTCCACAATCGCATAATTTTAGCCCCGCCCCCTCCACTCCGAGAACCGCAAATTGGGATATTTTCCATCATGGGGGCGGGGCTTAATAACTCAGCCCCGCCCCCCCCCCCAAACTGCAGCTGGAAGTCTCATCTCCGGGCTTCTCCCGGAGAGGAGCCTGATAAAGTCAGCAACCGTGAGCATGTCATACCTCCCAATAGTCCCGAAAACCGCGGAAATGTCCCGGTTTTACCGCGGCCGGCAGTGTCCCGCGGTGAGGGGGGGGGTCTGTTGGGAGTCCCCCTGTCAGCTGCTGAGCAGCGGGGAATAAACGCTGTGCGCATGCTTAGCGTTCACTGAGCCTCTGGGTCATGCCCCTATAGCGTCAAAACGGGGACGCCGCAGGCGCGCATCCCTCTGTCCCTCCTCCGACTCCCTGAAAGTTGGGAGGTATGGCATGGCAAATGCAGCAAGCCTTGCAGGGGCACGCGGTGCACTTTTCCAGTGTGCTTGTGGATGGTATCGACATTCAGAAAAAAAAATTTAAAATCTCATGTTGACTTTTTGACTACCTAATGTCCACCAAATGCTTGTGTTGACTTTTTGACCCTGTTGGAAAGGACGACGTGGCATTTCCACGTTTTTTTTTGAGCCAACATATGCTGAGGGCGTGCCCGTAGCGAGGGGACGCGGTGCACTGATACGGTATCCAGGTTAACATTCTGGACTAAACAAAAGTGAAAACCAATGTCAAACCTTTGACTGTTGACCTTCCCAATGTTGACCTATTGCTTGTGTCGAGATATTGACCCTGTGACCTTAGTCATATTGACTTTTTGTGGTTGACTCAATGTATGTCGACCCTAATTTGGTGGACCCAATGACCCCATACCCCGCAAATTGGCAGTGAATCAGCTATGATGCCCCCCGCCCTGGAGTTGGTCTCTGGAAGAACTACATCTGTCAGAAGCCTGTACACTTCTTAGTAGCCCATGTGACTCCCAGTAACCCCAGGAACTCCCCGCAGCCCCCTCCGCAGTGAGACAATGGCAGGGAGACCACCAGGATCCTTGGAGACCACTGGAGATTACCAGGCAGATGAGTATCTTTTTTTTTTTACACGCTGCAGGGTTTTCGGCACTGATTCGTGACCAATGGATACCACGGGTATCGGGAGAGCACATGCCTGTGATAACCCAACATTGGGCGGCATGTACATAAGGTTTTCTTATACTCGCTCCTAATGGAATTCCCCCATAGTTTAGTATAGTCACGTCAAGGTGGTCACTCTAATGCTCAGTACACTCTGGATGATATAGTGTGTACGCACAATGCCGCTGGCAATGTGTGCTCCCGTACATCATGAGCTCCATCCTCCATTGTCTGTACATGCAGAACGATGGAGGACACTGTCAGCGAGAGCCATGCAGTATGGCCCCTGAGCATACCACCCCCCCTTCCCCCAGCCGTCGTGCATTGTGTCCCTATCTTCAGGTCCCGGCCGCTGCCGATCTAACTGTGCACTCAGGTATTGGGGTCACAGGGCGGCACTCCTAGACAAAGTATAATCAAGGTGCCTGGTCCAAAAGTTAAGCAAGACAGGACACTTACCCCCCACTGCATGGAAGGAGTCAGAACCGGCACTCAAGTATGAAGAAATCCTTTTATTCCATAAAGGTAGAAACAGGTAGCAGCAGCAGCTGTCCCGATAGCTGTTTCAACTAAGCAGTGTCAGTGATGAAAACTGACACTGCTCAGTTGAAACAGCTGTCGGGACAGTTGCTGCTGCTACATGTTTCTACCTTTATGGAATAAAAGGATTTTTTTCATACTTGAGTGCCGGTACTGACTCCTTCCATGCCGTGCGGGTAACTGTACTCACATTGTTTTAGTGTGTACAAATGAAATAAGTGAACCAATTTCATGAATATACCTAATGTTGTGCTGGAGCCTTCGCAAGCTCTCAATGAAGGAACGTTGACCTTGCACAAGAGAAACACCATAAAGTAACGTATTCCACAAGTACAAAATGTCAAATCCAAGGGGCACACTGTAGCCAGCCGCTGTAATACAGGATAGCTGCCTTTCTGGTTCCAGAATTACAGATATACATTGTTTGTGTTGACCTTTTCTAAATGTAGACCTTTTGGTGGTGTGACTGACTATTTAGACCAGGGGTGGCCACACCTGTCCTCAAGATCTACCAACAGTTCATGTATATCAGGCCACCTGTGGGTCTATAGAAGTTATTAATGCAGCATGTGTGACAATGTGACAGTTAGTAATGACTACACATGTGCACCAGCTAGGTGGTTTGGTAATGGAACAGTTAGTAATGACTGCACCTATGCACCAGCTAGGTGGTTTGGTAATGGAACAGTTAGTAATGACTGCACCATGTGCACTAGCTAGGTGGTTTGGTAATGGAACAGTTAGTAATGACTGCACCTATGCACCAGCTAGGTGGTTTGGTAATGGAACAGTTAGTAATGACTGCACCATGTGCACTAGCTAGGTGGTCCGGGGAATGTGACAGTTAGTAGTGACGGCAGCTGTGCACCAGCTAGGAGGTCCGGGTAATGTGACAGTTAGTAATGACTGTACCTGTGCACCAGCTAGGTGGTTTAGGGATTGTAACAGTTAGTAATGACTACACCTGTGCACTAGTTAGGTACTGGCCTGGTTTTTACATTGGGCCTAACTCAGTCCTGATCGCTGGGCGATGATCGATAGGCTGCACATGCATACAGCCCATAGTAAGCATGCGTGATGCCATCCTGCAATGAAATCCTGTTACTTTTTAGGGTGCCGGAAGGCTCCCCGACAGTCGGGATTCTGACAGTCATTCCTCCGATGTCGGAATCCCGAGTGCTCCCTCGTGGGGGTCCATGACCCCCATAGAGGGAGAATAAAATAGGTGGCGAGCTCAGCTTGCCACCATGCCCGCAGTGTGGCGAGCGCAGCGAGCCCGCAAGGGACTTCATTGCGCTCCCCACGCTGTGCAGTCGGGATTCCGACGTCTGACTAATGACTGTCGGAATCCCAACTGTCGGGCAAATAAACCACACCCACTTTTTATCACTGGCCATTCACAAGTTGATTGACAGAAAGCCGGCTTTGTGGGTGGTAACCGGACGTGTTCTGCGAGGGTTACGGAAAACGTAGACGTGATCAGGCGTTTATAGGGAAGTCATGTGACATCTGCCCCGATCAGTCTGATTCTATCGCAGTCGCCGAGTAAGTCCTGGGCTACTTTATTGCAAGCATGTAAGCTATCATCCTGTCCCAATGTACGATGGTTGGGGGTTAAAGTTCTTAAGGGGACTGAATGCAGCAAGGCCCCAACTCCCCCCCATGCTGCCGTTTATCGCCCGCTGGCATTGGCAAGTGTGTATGCACTTGGCGAGGCTGGGTACCCATTGCTGATATCATTAAGCACCACCCCTATTGCAGTCAAATGACGTGACTTACATTATTTTAGCCCCGCCCCTCCCCAAACTGCCATTATCGCGTACATTCATCCCTGCAGACAAGGGTGATGCAAGGGTATGGGAGACCACCTGTAACGATCAGATCAGGTGATCGATCAAATTAACGTATGCCTCCTGTTATGATTATCTGTCCGGTCAATGTATGTCTGATATTGGTGTAATAGTTATGTCTCCTGTGAGTATTGGAATCAGGACATGTCTTGTATGTAAACTGTAGGTGACCCTGGTTTGAGTTTGAGGCCTGTATTTCCTCAGTGTGACATCTGTGGACTCCTCCGGAGTTAGGATGTAAGATAAGATCTGAGCCCTCATAAACCATGGTCCAGAAGAAGAGGTTAGAGTTTGTCCCCTTCCTTCACATCTCTTATCAGTGGGTCTGCTATGCAAGGAAGGAGGATCAATCACTTTGAAAACAGCAGACTGTACATTGCCAGGGACCTTCCACACTCCTTCAGCATGGAAAGAGTGGAATCCCAAGGGTGGGAGGGATGAGGGAGCCTGCAAGGTATAACTAAGACCTTCTCCCTATAGTCAGAGTCACTACCTGGGGGTCGAGCAAGCAGGCTGTAGGCGACGAGAGATTTCTTGTGGAGGACCCCCCCACTCCAGGATTGTAGGATACGGTTCTGTCTTTTTTTCCTTTTATTTTATTTCTGAAATTTGCATTTAAAACTTGTGTGTACTTTTAAAATCATTGTAAAATCTTGTAACTATTTTCTAAAGCTCTGTAGTATTTCTAGGAATAAATAATACATATTCCCAGTTCTGGTTCTGTGTTCCTAAGACTCATTAGCCTCGGAAGAGAAAGGCTGGAAAACGTTACCATTGTTATCTTGTATTGTGTGGTCAGGGGCGAGCCAAGCCGCCCCTTGCGCAGTTTCAGGCGCTAAAATCAGGTTTTGGCTGGTGGCAGTGTACCTCAAGGAAAGGACCCGAGTGTCCTGAGTGAACCCCAGTCACGGCCGGCGCTGCTCAGATTGACGTATCGGAGCAGGCGACCGGTGGGTCCGTGACATTTGGCGGCAAGCGGTGGGGTGGAGAATTCATTTTTCTCTTTAAGAACTTAAGTGAGTGTGGGTAGAATTTTGTGAGAAATACCCACATCACCAGAATCAGAACTCAGAGCTTTACTATAGTTTTAAAAGTCACACAGTGGATGCAATTTCTGTTCCCTCCCTTCTCTTGTTTTTCTTTCCTATCATTTTATTTGACAAGTGTGAGACTCAGGATGGCTGATTACCAGCAGATGAGGAGAGATGACCTGGCGGTCGTGTGTGTGCAGAGGAATATCCCTTGGTCTGGCCAGAGTAGAAAACGTATGATTCAGGCACTAGTGGATGCCGATCGGACTCTAGCTGCTGGAGGAAACCAGTCCATGGACAATCCTACCCCAGGGGCTCAGTCAGCACTGGACGGTACAAACGATTCCGCGCCAGGGTCAAACACTTCTGCTGGACCCAGCAAGTCTACACTGCAGAGCGACCTTCTAGCTGCTAGCAGGCAATTGAAGAATGTGAACCCCGTATTCGCTTTGCAGCTGGTGCAGTTCTGCCAAGGCATTGTCGACAGAGAGGCTGCGGAGCGCAAAGCCACTGTGGACAGAGAGGCTGCGGAGCGCAAAGCCATTGTCGACAGAGAGGCTGCGGAGTGCAAAGCCAGACGAGAGGCTGAGGAGCGCAAAGCCGTACGAGAGGCTGCAGAGCGTCAGGCTGAGCGTGAGTACCAGTTGGAACTGGTGAGGCTCAGAGGGCTGATCGCTGTTGGTGAACCAGTGGAGGATGATACAGGGCATCATGATGGCGAACCTTTACGTGAGACTTTATCTGCCGTGGCTACTGAGTTAGCAGGAGATGGGCTTCGTACTGAACTTTTACTGTCTGTGGAAGTAAATAATGTGTTGGATCATGGTGTGGACTCTGTTATCAATCATGGGGAGCCTAACAAGGGACAGAGGTCCCAAATGACCGCTGACGCGAATTTCACCGGACCGCGTCATGCACAGTTCCCTGTCTTGGAAGCAGACAGAGGAAGCCAAGTGAGTGTCAGCTTGGTTGTGAGTAATGAGCTGGCCCTGGACACTACAACCGATGCTCAGAGAGGTGACATCTCTACTAGCACCAGGGAGGCTGTAGGATGTGTGGCAGTCAGGGAGACTGCAGAGTACAAATCCCCTACAGCCCCAGAAGAGCCCAGTGAGTATTCTGGCTGCATAGTGAAAGTATGCAGGGGAGAGACTATGTCGGAAATAGGAATGGGACTTTCTAACTGTATGCACACAAGTATGTGTGGGACTACTGATGTGGGACTTTTATTAACTCCACACATATCTGTCACTAACCCTTCTGAACCATATGATGCATCTCAGGTAGTATGTAACCATGCTGAACATTGCAATGTTGTTATTTTGTGTGAAGCCCCTGGGATGATCTGTGATAGTGGCGTACCTTCGGTAGAGGTGGAGGGTGAGTTAGAGACAGGTATAGTGGGTAATCCTTGCCAGTTTGTGGGGTTAAATGAATGCCCTAATCTAGTTGGGGATGAGACACCCTCACTCACCAGTGGTAGGAGTGCTGCTGGTGATGTCATTAAGGTTGCTGTGCCAGACGTTAACCCTGTTCTTCCAGTGATGTCTGGTTGTGACATGGTGCCATGGGAGGCTAACTGCACAAATGGGGCCGATCTGAGTTGGTTGCAGGCAGCGCATGTACCTGCCAATAAGTTACTGGTGACAACATGCTCAGATAACCCCATTCCTGCTCAGAGACAATGGGACCCAGATATAGCGTTTTTGTCATGGTGCAATTGTAAGCCAGCAGGATGGGCCCCATGTGTTGTGGAAGATGCACAGGCTAATTTGCAGGTATTGCAGGATGTCTCCCCAGGTTATGATATTGATGTTACTGTTGATAATGTGATGTCTTGCGCTACTGTGGGAAATGTGGTACCAGGTATAATAAGTGACCCGGTGGGCCCTGTGTTCACTGTAGACCTGTCAGATAGGGAGAGAGTGTCCCTTACTGCAGCTTTCCCCCCAAACCCCCCTCCTTACTGTAGCCACACAAGAACAGATACAGGAACACAGCAGGGGTTCCCTCCAGACACTGAGAACTCTCCAGAGAGTGCATTTTTCCAGCGTCACTGGATAACGGATGCCTCTCCTGAGAACCTCAGTGGCACCACCCCAGCCACAGAACCTGCGGGTCTGGGAGGGAAGGTCAGGCTCAGGAAGGTGTCCTGGACTGCCATGGAAAGCTTGGCTTTCCACGCAGAACTGAGAATCGACCCTGCACAGGCTGCCCCATACCTGGGAAGTGGGAAAGATACCCCTGGGTACAGTGAGAGGGTTGTGTCAGGAATAGAGCCAGTGGCTAGTAGGGAAGCTGCTGTGTGTAACCAGAAGGGTGGGAGGGCCCGGGAAGAACAGGTAAACTCAGCTCCATTAACCTCAGAAAAGCTGAGCTGGGATGTTCCCAAGACAGGGGACATTGACCTGCTGGTATTCCCCCTTGCAGAAACGTGCCCCCCTTCGCAATTCACACACACAGACAAAGAGGGAGAATCTCCTCACAAAAGGATGAGGTGTGAGGTGTTGAGTGAGTGGACCTCCCCCCCAGTGAAGGGGAGGGGGGGTCAGTCAGCTCAGGAGAGGTGCTGGGAAGACATTTTTAAGTCTGTATATAGTGCTGGGAGAATGCCCCACACCTGTGGTATAGTTAAACGTGCCGAGTTACGAGTCCCAGGGGGATGGCCGTTTGGGGTGTGGAGGAATGGTCTGGTACTGATCTCAGTGAGTAAGGCCAAACTGCCAGCTGCAGGGGAGAATCCGTGTCCAGGAGTCCGACGCACAGCTGTGGTGGGCTGTGTCAATACCAGCCGGGATGGACACAGCTCCCACTATATCAGTGTGCTCACAGACTATGGGTTCGAGGACACCTGTGTGCTTTTAGTTTGCCATCTCCTGCGAGAGGGACAGGGACTATGCCCATTGCCCACCCTAGCCACGGCTATGGCGTCAGGCGGTGCCATGACAGACGTCAAGTATAGGGAAGTGTTAGTACAGATCCCGCAGAATCAGTGGCAGTCTGTCTCAGCACAGAGACCACTGCTACCCATCCAGGTGATGTAGTTAATAGCGCACTGATGAGACGGTGACGTGGGTCACCGCCTCTGTGCGCCATTTTAAAAGGGGGAGGTGTAACGATCAGATCAGGTGATCGATCAAATTAACGTATGCCTCCTGTTATGATTATCTGTCCGGTCAATGTATGTCTGATATTGGTGTAATAGTTATGTCTCCTGTGAGTATTGGAATCAGGACATGTCTTGTATGTAAACTGTAGGTGACCCTGGTTTGAGTTTGAGGCCTGTATTTCCTCAGTGTGACATCTGTGGACTCCTCCGGAGTTAGGATGTAAGATAAGATCTGAGCCCTCATAAACCATGGTCCAGAAGAAGAGGTTAGAGTTTGTCCCCTTCCTTCACATCTCTTATCAGTGGGTCTGCTATGCAAGGAAGGAGGATCAATCACTTTGAAAACAGCAGACTGTACATTGCCAGGGACCTTCCACACTCCTTCAGCATGGAAAGAGTGGAATCCCAAGGGTGGGAGGGATGAGGGAGCCTGCAAGGTATAACTAAGACCTTCTCCCTATAGTCAGAGTCACTACCTGGGGGTCGAGCAAGCAGGCTGTAGGCGACGAGAGATTTCTTGTGGAGGACCCCCCCACTCCAGGATTGTAGGATACGGTTCTGTCTTTTTTTCCTTTTATTTTATTTCTGAAATTTGCATTTAAAACTTGTGTGTACTTTTAAAATCATTGTAAAATCTTGTAACTATTTTCTAAAGCTCTGTAGTATTTCTAGGAATAAATAATACATATTCCCAGTTCTGGTTCTGTGTTCCTAAGACTCATTAGCCTCGGAAGAGAAAGGCTGGAAAACGTTACCATTGTTATCTTGTATTGTGTGGTCAGGGGCGAGCCAAGCCGCCCCTTGCGCAGTTTCAGGCGCTAAAATCAGGTTTTGGCTGGTGGCAGTGTACCTCAAGGAAAGGACCCGAGTGTCCTGAGTGAACCCCAGTCACGGCCGGCGCTGCTCAGATTGACGTATCGGAGCAGGCGACCGGTGGGTCCGTGACACCACCTTTCCAGGGGGCTGGTAGGGCCACACGATTTCTGGAGCCTCCCTGCCATTCCGCTACTGCAGGGGTCCTCAAACTATATTGCTCTGCGACCCCATCAGGCAATAAAAATAATTACAGGACCCCAGCAAGTTACTGCAGAAGGTCATCACATCACAGGTGTAGTCAGCAGACAGCACATGGCAGCATTGGGGAGCCACAGAGTGATGGGAGGAGTCTAAATAACAGACTATGGGGGGATGTTCTAACATTCGCCCCCTATCGCCTAATTATGGCGGTACTTGTGGATTATCACGGCTCCCACGATGGGCATCGTACATGAAAAAATTGCATGCGATTTTTCACTGAAAAGCATTTAAATGCATTGGAATTAGTATGAAACATGTTCAATGGCCCCCAAATGGCATTTTCGAGGCTGTACCACCCCCACTATCAACGCAAACCCGAAGCGTGGCGAGCGCAGCGAGCCCGCAAGGCGCGGCGGTACGCGTCCTACGACCTTTTCATACCCCCACTATCCACGTCGGCGTGGAGTTGAGAATAGAAAGTGTGGCGAGCACAGCGAGCCACCGAGCCCGAAGCGTGGTGAGCGCAGCGAGCCCCGCGAGGGGCCGCGGATACCTTCACAGGTATCCGCGTCCCCTCACGGGCTTCACAGGTGTCCGCGTCCCCTCGCGGGGCTCGCTGCGCTCGCCACGCTTCGGGCTCGGTGGCTCGCTGCACTCGCCACACTTTCTATTTTCAACTCCACGCCGACGTGGATAGTGGGGGTATGAAAAGGTCGTAGGACGCGTACCGCCGCCCCTCGCGGGCTCGCTGCGCTCGCCACGCTTCGGGTTCCCGTTGATAGTGTGGGTGGTACAGCCTCAAAAATGCCATTTGGGGGCCATTGAACATGTTTCATACTAATTCCAATGCATTTGGATGCTTTTCAATGAAAAATCGCATGCGATCGCATGCGATCAAATCGCATGCAATGCGATCGCATGCGATCAAATGCGATTTTGACAAAAACTGCACAAATCGCATCGCATCGCATGCCATCGCATGCCACTATATATGGCATGCGATGGCATGCGATGGGAGCCATGATAATCCACAAGTACCATTATGGCAAAGGACAGCTCTTAAGCTGCGTTAAGAGCAGTCCTTTGCGGTGAGTCAGCGGGTCCCATCGGCTTCCCCCTCCCTCCCTTACCCGGTTGCTGGCTTCTGCTGCGGGGTGGCTGCAGGGAGGAGTAGGTCACAGGTCTGGGCAGCACAGCTCTGTGCTGCCCGGACACAGGTGAGGGGCGGGGGTACGTGCGGCGCGGTGGTGAGTCGGTGCGGGGCAGCGGGGGTTGCGTTAGAAGCCCATAGGCTTCTTTGGGGCATCGACAGATTTTTCTGGCGATGCCCCCTGCCGCAGTAACTCGACGGGAGATGCTTAGTGCAACCCAAAATGCATCCATTTTTAGCTTAGAGAATCTCCCCCAATAACAGACTTTTCAGACTCCTTGAATCACTGACTGAGGTTACAAAAGTCATCAGCCTGATGGTCAGCAACATGGAGTCGCGACCCCATGCTGAGAAGGTCGTGACCCACAGTTTGAGAACCGCTGCACTACTGTCACCCAGGCCGGCAGGTGCAGGAACGCCGTTCCGGATTACGTCGCTGTTAATGAGAACGCTGCAGAAATAGTGGTAATGCAGAGTTTCAGCATCTTCCAAATGTTATTATGTGACTATATTTTCACAGCTGTGTGACACCGTCCCAGCCTCATGGAGTCAGCCAGACGTGAAGAATACTTTAGGAAATACACGTTACTGCCATCACATTGCTCTCTCAATGTCAACACTCAAAGTTTTATCTGGCTCTGGCCTCAGTTTCCCTCTCCCTCGGGGAACACGCCCTCCCTGACGTAACACTCTATACCGTATTTATATTTAATATGAACACTGGGTCTATCTGAGCTGGGTGGAGAGAGGCTGCTGGGAAGCGCACAGCATGGAGGAGCCAAATGTGAGTACTGAGGACAGACGCTGGGCTTGCAGGAAGCAGGAATGCGGGACAGGAGAGTGTGCTGCTGGGACTGGGATAGCCCCTCACTGGCAGCATGCAGGAATGTGGGGCAGGGGAGTGCTGCTGGGACTGGGATAGCCCCTCACTGGCAGCATGCAGGAATGTGGGGCAGGGGAGTGCTGGTGGGACTGGGATAGCCCCTCACTGGCAGCATGCAGGAATGCGGGACAGGAGATTGCTGCTGGGACTGGGATAGCTCCTCACTGGCAGCATGCAGGAATGTGGGGCAGGAGAGTGCTGCTGGGACTAGGATAGCCCCTCACTGGTAGCATGCAGGAATGTGGGACTGGGGAGTGCTGCTAGTACTCCGATAGCCCCTCACTGTCAGCATACAGGAAGCAGGAATGCGGGGCAGGAGATTGCTGCTGGGACTGAGATAGCCCCTTACTGGCCACAACATGCAGGAATGTGGGGCAGGAGAGTGCTGCTGGGACTGAGGTAGACCATCACTGGCAGCATGCAGGAATGTAGGCAAGGGAGGGCTGCTGGGACTGGGATAGCCCCTCACTGGCAGTATGCAGGAATGTGGGACGGGGGAGTGCTGCTAGTACTGGGATAGCCCCTCACTGGCAGCATGCAGGAATGTGGGGCAGGAGAGTGCTGTTGGGACAGGGATAGCCCCTCACTGGCAGCATGCAGGAATGTAGGGCAGGAGAGGGCTGCTGGGACCAGGATAGCCCCTCACTGGCAGCATGCAGGAATGTAGGGCAGGAGAGGGCTGCTGGGACCGGGATAGCCCCTCAATGACAGCATGCAGGGACATCAGTGAGTGTGGCAGTGGGGGGGAGAGGACATTAGAATGGCAGAAGGTGCAGGGTTACAGGCAGCAGATATGCGATGGGCTGCAGTTATAGGAACTGATGCAGAGGTCCTCTCTCTCTACCTGCCCCCGTGCCTCTCCTATCTGTGCTGTCACCTGCCCCTGTGCCTCTCCTATATGTCCCGTCATCTGCCCCCATGTCTCTCCTATCTGTCCCGTCACCTGCCCCCGTGCCTCTCCTATCTGACCCGTCACCTGCCCCAGTGCCTCTCCTATCTGTCCCGTCACCTGCCCCCGTGCCTCTCCTATCTGTCCTGTCACCTGCCCTCGTGCCTCTCCTATCTGTCTCGTCACCTGCCCCTGTGCCTCTCCTATCTGTCCCGTCACCTGCCCCCGTGCCTCTCCTATCTGTCCCGTCACCCGCCCCCGTGCCTCTCCTATCTGTCCTGTCACCTGCCCCTGTGCCTCTCCTATCTGTCCCGCCACCTGACCCCGTGCCTCTCCTATCTGTCCCGTCACCTGCCCCCGTGCCTCTCCTATCTGACCCGTCACCTGCCCCAGTGCCTCTCCTATCTGTCCCGTCACCTGACCCCGTGCCTCTCCTATCTGTCCCGTCACCTGCCCCAGTGCCTCTCCTATCTGTCCCGTCACCTGCCCCCGTGCCTCTCCTATATGTCCTGATACCTGCCCCCGTGCCTCTCCTATATGTCCTGATACCTGCCCCTGTGCCTCTCCTATATGTCCCGTCACCTGACCCCGTGCCTCTCCTATCTGTCCCGTCACCTGACCCCGTGCCTCTCCTATCTGTCCTGTCACCTGCCCCTGTGCCTCTCCTATCTGTCCCATCACTTGCCCCCGTGCCTCTCCTATCTGTCCCGTCACCTGCCCTCGTGCCTCTCCTATCTGTCTCGTCACCTGCCCCCGTGCCTCTCCTATCTGTCCCGTCACCTGCCCTCGTGCCTCTCCTATCTGTCCCGTCACCTGCCCCTGTGCCTCTCCTATCTGTCCCGTCACCTGCCCCTGTGCCTCTCCTATCTGTCCCGTCACCTGCCCCCGTGCCTCTCCTATCTGTCCCGTCACCCGCCCCCGTGCCTCTCCTATCTGTCCTGTCACCTGCCCCTGTGCCTCTCCTATCTGTCCCGTCACCTGCCCTCGTGCCTCTCCTATCTGTCCCGTCACCTGCCCCTGTGCCTCTCCTATCTGTCTCGTCACCTGCCCCTGTGCCTCTCCTATCTGTCCCGTCACCTGCCCCCGTGCCTCTCCTATCTGTCCCGTCACCCGCCCCCGTGCCTCTCCTATCTGTCCTGTCACCTGCCCCTGTGCCTCTCCTATCTGTCCCGCCACCTGACCCCGTGCCTCTCCTATCTGTCCCGTCACCTGCCCCCGTGCCTCTCCTATCTGACCCGTCACCTGCCCCAGTGCCTCTCCTATCTGTCCCGTCACCTGACCCCGTGCCTCTCCTATCTGTCCCGTCACCTGCCCCAGTGCCTCTCCTATCTGTCCCGTCACCTGCCCCCGTGCCTCTCCTATATGTCCTGATACCTGCCCCCGTGCCTCTCCTATATGTCCTGATACCTGCCCCTGTGCCTCTCCTATATGTCCCGTCACCTGACCCCGTGCCTCTCCTATCTGTCCCGTCACCTGACCCCGTGCCTCTCCTATCTGTCCTGTCACCTGCCCCTGTGCCTCTCCTATCTGTCCCATCACTTGCCCCCGTGCCTCTCCTATCTGTCCCGTCACCTGCCCTCGTGCCTCTCCTATCTGTCTCGTCACCTGCCCCCGTGCCTCTCCTATCTGTCCCGTCACCTGCCCTCGTGCCTCTCCTATCTGTCCCGTCACCTGCCCCTGTGCCTCTCCTATCTGTCCCGTCACCTGCCCCCGTGCCTCTCCTATCTGTCCCGTCACCTGCCCCCGTGCCTCTCCTATCTGTCCCGTCACCTGCCCCCGTGCCTCTCCTATCTGTCCCGCCACCTGCCCCCGTGCCTCTCCTATCTGTCCCGTCACCTGCCCCCGTGCCTCTCCTATCTGTCCCGTCACCTGCCCCCGTGCCTCTCCTATCTGTCCTGTCACCTGCCCCCGTGCCTCTCCTATCTGTCCTGTCACCTGCCCCCGTGCCTCTCCTATCTGTCCTGTCACCTGCCCCCGTGCCTCTCCTATCTGTCCTGTCACCTGCCCCCGTGCCTCTCCTATCTGTCCTGTCACCTGCCCCCGTGCCTCTCCTATCTGTCTCGTCACCTGCCCCCGTGCCTCTCCTATCTGTCCCGTCACCTGACCCCGTGCCTCTCCTATCTGTCTCGTCACCTGCCCCCGTGCCTCTCCTATCTGTCCCGTCACCTGACCCCGTGCCTCTCCTATCTGTCCCGTCACCTGCCCCTGTGCCTCTCCTATCTGTCCTGTCACCTCCCCCTGTGCCTCTCCTATCTGTCCTGTCACCTGACCCCGTGCCTCTCCTATCTGTCCCGTCACCTGCCCCGGTGCCTCTCCTATCTGTCCCGTCACCTGCCCCCGTGCCTCTCCTATCTGTCCCGTCACCTGACCCCGTGCCTCTCCTATCTGTCCCGTCACCTGCCCCAGTGCCTCTCCTATCTGTCCCGTCACCTGCCCCCATGCCTCTCCTATCTGTCCCGTCACCTGCCCCCGTGCCCCTTATATCTGTCCCGTCACCTGCCCCCGTGCCCCTTATATCTGTCCCGTCACCTGCCCCCGTGCCTCTCCTATCTGTCCCGTCACCTGCCCCCGTGCCTCTCCTATCTGTCCCGTCACCTGCCCCCGTGCCTCTCCTATCTGTCCCGTCACCTGCCCCCGTGCCTCTCCTATCTGTCCCGTCACCTGCCCCCGTGCCTCTCCTATCTGTCCCGTCACCTGCCCCCGTGCCTCTCCTATCTGTCCTGTCACCTGCCCCCGTGCCTCTCCTATCTGTCCCGTCACCTGCCCTCGTGCCTCTCCTATCTGTCCCGTCACCTGCCCCCGTGCCTCTCCTATCTGTCCTGTCACCTGACCCCGTGCCTCTCCTATCTGTCCTATCACCTGACCCCGTGCCTCTCCTATCTGTGCTGTCACCTGCTCCCCGTGCCTCTCCTATCTGTGCTGTCACCTGCCCCCCGTGCCTCTCCTATCTGTCCTGTCACCTGACCTCGTGCCTCTCCTATCTGTCCTGGGGTCAGCATGTGCGGTGTGGGCCCCCACTGGACTCAGAGGCCTATGTCCCTATCGTCTAGTGTGTACATTCAATATCATTAACGATGGGCACTACCGCATATTGTTATCAACCCCCTCCCCTCAATCCCCTCCCTCGCCCTGCATCGGCAAATGTGTATGCACAATCTTTGATAAGTAATAGAAAGGTCGCCACCTACTGCTGAGTGCAGGAACTGCCAGTAATCTGCGGCTCCCGCTGCACTTTGTACACGTGGCAGGAACAGCCACCTGGCACTGACCACGGGCACGGTGCTACTGACCTGAAAATATCTTTGACTTCTTAAACCTTATATTGTGGTTTCTCTATTCCAATTGTGATTAATATTTAGTTGTAGTTTTCTAATCTGCAGCAATCTGCAGAGCATTGCCACCTTCCAGCTGTAAAAGATACATAGCTCTGTACCCTCACAATTATACAGTACTGTAGCTCTATTCAAGGGCATAACTACCATAGGTGCAGGGAGTGCAGCTGCTATGGGGCCCAGAGCTGAGGGGGGCCACCTTCCCTGTCACAGTATCATATGCTGTATACATTTTTCAGCATTAGGTGATAAATAGGGACTCTTACAAACTTTTTCTATGGGGCCCACATGTATCTAGTTACGCCACTGGCTCTATCTGTGTTGAGACATTATTGTATATTACAGCCATATGTCTGGCAGCATTCGCTGCTGCTTTGTGGCTTTTCCTTGTTTATAATACTCGAGTATTGTTTAGAACAAGTGAGGGCCATTTAGGAATGAGAGGGGTTAAGACCTATGTTTTTTTCTATTAAGGTCATGTGACAAACTTGTCACAAGGCATAACTCTATTGGGTGACCTGTCAGTCACCCTCAGGGGCCAATTTCATGTCAGGAGGAGCTTCTCTTGGGGATTAGCTTAAATAGGGGTGGGGGCAAGGCCGTCTTTTCATATGGGCTTAATGGGCACTTGCCCAGGGGCCCCAGGTGTATAAGGACCCTAAACTGATAGCTGAGGTTTCCCTTTTTCTAGGGATACCAGAATTTTGAAAATCGGCCCTGGGGAACTAGAGATATCCAACTTCAAAGCAGTAGTCCACATCTCACCTGTTAATTGCAATTCCCAGTCATATTTCTCAGGTTCTCTCTGACTTAGAATTTTTTATAGAGTATGTTCCAAAAACTGGGACTCTCCCCTTTCTGACGACACTAGCGGCTTGTCTCTATCATGCCCAGAACCGGAGATATCAGCCTTCCAGCAGCCGGTCCCTGCTCCAGCACCAAACGTCTTGTGTACAGTTTATATTTTTGTCAATGGATTGTTCTGGCTCCTGATCTCTGATCCCCAAGTTCCCAGCACCTCCTGAAAGTTGGGACTCTAGGTTTTTATACTATTGAAGGCTAAGAAATCTATTTTCAGATAATGGCGATATCTGCAGTCACACAAGCTGTCCTTCCACCGGAAAATTACGAATATTAAGCCCACTCCATTATCCAACCCTTCCCTGCGTATAATACACCCCCTACCTCCCTGGAAGTCATTTACAAGGGACCTTTCATTCAGCTCAGTGCCCCCTTCCACACGTTAGTGTTCACCCTCCCACCACCTGTGCAGTAAAGGAGTAATTAGCAGAAGTTATTGCTCCAGGTCCTACATGTTGAGTGGAAGATAGAGCACCCCCTGCCACCCGTGGGACATCAAAGCTGCTGCTGATAGCACCCCCCACCCCTAGGAGGGGAAAATGGGTAAGGGCCCCAGTGCATTGCTTTGCCCAGGGGCCCACACTGCTGTTAAGATGGCCCTGGGTGGGGGTGGAGCTGCATGCTCTCATGTGGCCTCCTGTGGGTGCTCAAGTTACTGTATGTTCCCCACCGAGTCATGTGGCCTCCTGTGGATACTCAAATAACTGAATGTTCTCACTAAGTCAGGTGGCCTCTCTCTGGGTGCTCAAGTTACTGTATGTTCTCCCCGAGTCATGTGACCTCTCTCTGGGTGCTCAAGTTACTGTATGTTCTCCCCAAGTCATGTGGCCTCTCTCTGGGTGCTCAAGTTACTGTATGGTCTCCCCAAGTCATGTGGCCTCTATCTGGGTGCTCAAGTTACTGCAGGTTCTCCCAGAGTCATGTGGCCACTCTCTTGGTACTCAAGTTACTGCATTTTCTCCCCGAGTCATGTGGCCTCCTGTGGGTGCTAAAATAACTGAATGTTCTCACTGAGTTAGGTGGCCTTTCTTGGCGCTCAAGTTAATGTATGGTTTCCTTGAGTCATGTGACCTCTCTCTGGGTGCTCAAGTTACTGTATGTTCTCCCCGAGTCATGTGGCCTCTCTCTGGGTGCTCAAGTTACTGTATGTTCTCCCCGAGTCATGTGACCTCTCTCTGGGTGCTCAAGTTACTGCATGTTCTCCCCGAGTCATGTGGCCTCCTGTGGGTGCTCAAATAACTGAATGTTCTCACTTAGGGGTTTATTCTAGTTCATTCTTTCTGACAAAATCCTTCTTAGATGGACAAAACCATGTGCACTGCAGGGGGGCAGATGTAACATGTGCAGAGAGAATTAGATTTGGGTGAGTTATTTTGTTTCTGTGCAGGGAAAATACTGACTGCATGATTTTACACTTCAATATAGATCTCACTTTGAAGAAAAACCCCACCCAAATCTAATTCTCTCTGCACAAGTTACATCTGCCCCACCCGCAGTGCACATGGTTTTGTCCATCTAAGAAGGATTTTGTCAGAAAGAATGGACTAGAATAACCCCCTTAATCAGGTGGCCAAGGTACTGTATGTTCTCCCCGAGTCATGTGACCTTTCTCTGGGTGCTCAAGTTACTGCATGTTCTCCCCGAGTCATGTGGCCTCCTGTGGGTGCTCAAATAACTGAATGTTCTCACTTAATCAGGTGGCCAAGGTACTGTATGTTCTCCCCGAGTCATGTGACCTCTCTCTGGGTGCTCAAGTTACTGTATGTTCTCCCCGAGTCATGTGACCTCTCTCTGGGTGCTCAAGTTACTGCATGTTCACCCCGAGTCATGTGATGTCCAGTGGGTGCTCAAATAACTGTATGTTCTCCCGGAGTCATGTGACCTCTCCCTGGGTGCTCAAGTTACTGTATGTTCTCCCGAGTTATGTGGCCTCTCTGGGTGCTCAAGTTACTGCATGTTCTCCCGAGTCATGTGGCCTCTCTCTGGGTGCTCAAGCTACTGTATATTCTCCCCATGGGCCTCCACCTGCTGCTCTGACCGCCCCACATATCACTACATGCCACACTGACTTCCCCGCATTCCACCACATGCCGCTCTGATATCCCAACATGCCACACCGACCATGATCTATATGCACCAAACACTCATTTTCAGGTTTTATCAGATGTGTAACAGGAAGAGTGAATTATTAGTCACAGGACACAGGACTTGTCTGGGAGCACAGGCTACTGTATGTTCTCCCCCCGAGTCATGTGACCTCTCTCTGGGTGCTCAAGTTACTGTATGTTCTCCCCCCGAGTCATGTGACCATTCTCGGCTTGCTCAGGCTATTGTACAGTATATTCCTCCCCGTGTCCTGTGACTGAGCATGAGGAGAAAGGTCTCATGACTTGTGGAACATATCTCCCAGAGACCTTGTCAACAGTGTCTTAGTTGACACCAAAAGGTTGACAGGCACAAGGTCAACATTGCCAAAAGTTTAACACAAGCAAAAAGTCTACATGGGAATGGTCAACACATTGAAAGGTCGACATGGATTTTAAAGTATGAAAAAGTAAGAGAATAAAAAAAACTCATGTCAACCTATTCATGTGTTCACCAATTAACCATGTCAACCTTTTGACCATGTCAGCCATATGCACATCAACCAAGTGGTGTCAAGCTTTTGACTGTCAACCTAGACACTGCTGGCCCATTATACCATTATTCCCATGTCATGTGACCTCTCTCCGGGAGGCTGACCCGGCTAGTTACGATGAGTTCGGATCTGTATTGTGTCCGAGAATGTAGATTATTTACGAAGCTACTATACTGCCGAGTTCTCAGGATAAGTATTTTCCAATGGTGAAGTCATTGCCGAGGTTTTATTTTAAACACCTTGCATGCCTACAGGGAATAATGAGGACCAATTTACACTGGATATAGGTGAGTATTTTTCTTTAAATAAATGGCAGCCATAGAAGATTTTCTCCCCATATTTTTGGAACAAGCATCGCTCAAAGAGAAGGGGCTGGTTATGCTTAGGAGTGGGGACCCCACAATGTTTTTTTTTTTTCCATACTTTAAATCACGGGTGTCAAACACAAGGCCCGCGAGCCAAATCCGGCCCGCCAGACCTCGTCATGTGGCCCGCGCAGCCGCCGCCACCCACCCCCGCCTGGTGCCAATTACATTACTGCGGGAAGCCATCACAGTGTGAGTGTCACATCACATTCAGTGACACTCACATGACGACTCGAGACTGAGAGACATACCTAACAACGTGAGGAAGCCGGGTGACACAGTCACTCCGCCGCAGCGCTCGCTGGGAGGAGGAGGGAGGCAGGACAGTGGACACAGACTTGTTAGTGTCACTGTGTGACGTGCCCGACTCCTCCCCGGCTCCTCCTGCGGGCAGCGGCTACGGCGCTGCCATGTGTGACACATGCCCGACTGACAGCAGTGCCAGTGACACTGTGACGTGCATGCTGCTGCGGCTGCCTGTCGGACTTGGACGCCGGCCCGGCAGTGAGCTGCCTCCTGCCTGTGGTGCCGCGCTGCGCAGCAGTGGCATCAGTTGGTTCAGTATATTTACTGTAAGTTCGGCAGTGGGGTGGGCACAGTTGTGTTGTCTCTTGTTGTCCAGTCCAGAGTCCGTGGCCGGGCAGGCAGAGAGCCAGGCCAGCAGCACACAGCCGCAGCCTGAGCCCACAAATCTGCAGTGCGGCTGCCTGTGTCCAGGGTCATTATCATTATCTGTCCCACTGTCACCACCAGTCCAGAACTCTAGCGAGAGTCCAGCGAACCCAGAGGCCCAGGTCACTTGCTGGGCGATCTGACGTCACGTCACTGTGCCCTGTCCCAGGCCCCCAGCCAATCTCCCTGCTAGTTATTACTTACATTATTACAAAAAACAGTAATAATTGAATGCAGTGACAATAATTTATGATAATAAAGAGTGGACACATAGTCTTACAGATACAACCGGCCCTTTGAGGGTGACCAAACTGCTGATGTGGCCCCCGATGAATTTGAGTTTGACACCCCTGCTTTAAATGATAGTAAATAATCCATGTTGTGCTTTAGCCTATGGAAAGTCCTGCTGAGATTGACCAATGGTCTATCGATTTGTACTTGTGTTTGACTGTAATTTTGTGGGATTTCCGTCCAAGAATGTTTGCTAAGACTTTTCATCTTAGCAAATTTGCCTATGAGTGCTCAAGTTACCTTTTCCATGTCCAAATGACTTCTGGCAGGTTAATTGTCCTTGGGGAGTGTGCATCTGGGTTTGCACTGGGTGATATGCCACTCAGTTTGACAGATTGGACCGGCATATCACCCATTGTGTATGTGCACCACCAAAGTCACTTGCAAGATATAGCTAGCAACACCATGCAATATAATTAAAAATGTGACAGTGATCGCTCTGTCCTTCATGAACATTACTCCAGTGTGTATGGGTGACCTGGCTGATGGGTATATCGAAACGACTCCCCGTTGCTCCAGCGTGTACTGTTGTAGGGACTGGAGTGAAGGAACTTAAACATTTGCATAAACCATTGCTTCTGTTTAAAAAAAGGCAATAACAAATGAAATGGGGCTTCAAAGTACCTTCTCTTGATAGATCACACTGGAGGATTATAATACCGTTCTCCAAAATGTACCAGATGGAATATTCTATCGGTTTCCCCTACGGTCGGTTCATGGAGTGCAGCTCATGAAGCCCATCGCAGATCAGTGGGAAAAGGTGGAGAAGTTCCAGGCTAAGCCAGACGACCTCCTCATAGCCACCTATCCCAAGGCAGGTAGGAGAAAACTTCATATGGGATCATTGGTAGACGTGATCCAATCCCATCTAATCTTTTCTGTTGTGTCTACTTGCTGGACACAAAATGATGCAAAAACTTGATCACATTCGATGCTGCTTTTCTGTTCTCCATGAACACCTTATTTGAAGGGTCCTCTCATTATGGTCATTGCAGGGACCACATGGGTACAAGAGATTGTGGACTGCATCCTGAATGATGGAAACGTGGAGAAGACCAGGCGTGCCCCCACGCATGTTCGGTTCCCATTTCTGGAGATCTGCTCCCCTCCTCCCATCCCCTCAGGTGAGCCTTATTACCCGTCATAGAACCTGGCAGAATGGTCCACATAAGTTGGAGTTGACGGAATCTCTCCTTCCATCAGGGGTTGATATTTTGGAAGTTACTCCGTCACCCCGCCTGGTCAAAACCCACTTACAGTATGACCTGGTGCCCAAATCTTTCTGGACACAGAAGTGTAAGGTAAGGAGATGTATTGACACAGGCTGAAACATAGCCATCATTTATATCACCAGTAAAGGACCATGAGAACATTCTCTGAGACCTGGTGATGGCTTCTGCAGTCCATAAGCGACTTTGTAAAGTGCCTTACCAGATCTTACCAGAGTCCTGACTGTGGGGACGTGACTGTAATTCCTACCTTTCCACAGGTTATTTACGTTGCTCGGAACGCGAAGGACAACGCAGTGTCATATTACTACTTTGATCTAATGAATAAGACTCAGCCTGACCCAGGAACATGGAATGAGTATGTGGAGAAGTTCCTGGAGGGAAACGGTACGTGTCGGCTTAAGGGTGTGCACTTGTTTTAGCTAGAACAGTGTTTCCCAAACCCAGTCCTCACAATCCACCAACAGCTCATGGTTTCAGGATTTCTTTCCTCATGCAGCAATTACTTACTGGCCGATGCACCAGAGCATATTGGCAGTGCCCCGCCTCCGTCTTTCTGCAAATTATTCCGCAAACACCTGACTGTGCTAGGTTTGAGTTCCCCACTTTGAGCACGTAATTGGGGAGCTCCGCGCTCAAGTGCAAAGTGAGAGTCCACAGGTGCTAGACTCAGGCCACATAATGGCTCGATGAGACACGTGATTCCTTATAGACCAGCAGAATTTGGAGGAGTCCACGTGTTCTTGTATAATGGGATACCAGAGGCTGACTTCTAGGGGAAAAAATGGGAGTTCTATTGAATATGGGATGTTACCCATAGCAACCCTTCATATTCTAGTTATTTAATTAGCACATTCTAGAAGAAAATAGATAGAATCTGATTGGTTGCTATGGGCAACTCCCATTAGAATAGAACTCCCATCTTAGGTAAATTTACTCCATAGTGTGTTGCCTCTGTTGGTACTGGCAGCCTACAGGAGGGCACCTCTCTGCCTATAACAGCCTGGACTGGCAGTCTCAGAGGGAGGGAACACCTCCCAATGGGACTGCCTGTCATGCTGGTGACTGGCAGGTAGGACATAGGAAGCCACTGCCAGTCACAGTGAAGCCACTTGCTTCAGTATTGCTAAAGGAAGTGGTGGCTTTTACCTAGTGTGTGTGTGTGTGTGTTGGGGGGGGGGGCGTAAGCAACGGCACTGTAATATCTTACTAGCATCGCAGAATTGTAGTTTCTTAGCAGCATCACAGCTTAGCAGCATTGTAGTGTATAAGTAGCATCACAGCTTAGCAGCATTGTAGTGTATAAGTAGCATCACAGCTTAGCAGCATTGTAGTGTATAAGTAGCATCACAGCTTAGCAGCATTGCAGTATCTTAGTAGTGTCACAGCTTAGCAGTATTGTAGTGTATAAGTAGCATCACAGCTTAGCAGCATTGCAGTATCTTAGTAGTGTCACAGCTTAGCAGTATTGCAGCATTGTAGTATATATAGGTAGGATCACAGCTTAGCAGTATTGCAGCAATGTAGTATCTTAGGGGCGCATTTATTAACCTACAGCGATGCTGGAGTGGTGACATCGCCGGGCATCGCATTGCGGTATCAAGTGATACCGCAGGGATGTATTATTAGAAGGGCGCAGGAACAGGGCTCCAAAAGGAGCTCGTCCCTGCGAAGCCCTGACCTGGAAGCCAGGGGGTCTGCGCATGTGCGGTTATGCGCTGACCCCCGCCGACCCCTGTGACCGCACGGCCCCGCTCGGCAGTGCGATCCCGCAGCCATAGGCTGCAATGGGCTTTCGCCATAAACGCGTTTCGGATATAACTATCCTTCGTCAGTAGCGTGTCTTGCATAAGTCTAAATGAGAATTTATATCACAATCCACGGCGCACATATGCCCGTCACTTCCGGTATCGGACAGGAAGGGTTACGTCTGTGCGTCTCACAGGCGTATGTTTTCAATTTTAAAATGGGAGTCATTATATTGAGAAATGAAAAACCATTGATGTCTATTTTCTACTTTCATTTCGGGGTCCCTCTCTCTCATTAATTCGCTTCTATCGATACCATCAATTCTTATTTTTGCTTTCTCTAACAATTCTTCTGAATATCCTTTCTGATACTTTGTTAATTTGGATGTTACAAACATTGGCCCTTATTCTGATCGGTGCGGATATTCCCGCATTCTTACGGAGCGGTCCGCACGCCACGGTGTTCTGCCGCGTGCGGCCATCGTCCGTAGAAACGCCCACGGGTCCTCCGCATTCGGACGGACTCACTCTTTAAGAACAGGGCGTGTTTACGGACGACATACAAACCATGCGTGTGCGGGAGAAACACTCAGATTCTGCACGGTATTACAGAGTATTACAGAGTATGCTCGGGAATACCGCATCCGAACGGGAGCCAAGCGGTGCTACCGCACGTAAGCGGAGTATTTACGCCAAACAACCCACTATTATGTATCTTCTGCAATACATCACATGACCCACTTATTCAATTACCTATCCTCATAAAAAAATGCTTATTTGGAATTGGAATCAATTAGATGCCAATATATCCTTACAAGCATGCCTAACACATGCATTGCACACATTAACCCTTACAGCAATTGAAGTGCAATGGTTTCAATTAAAGCACTGACAAGCGTCCTATTAGTGAGTAATGAGTAAAGGAGTCGATTCTATTGGGTTCAGGTGTTAATGCTTGTAGTCATTAGGCGTACGTTCGCCTACCGCATGAACGAGTGGTGTCCGCAAAGCAATAGTACACTTGTGGACACCGCACATTTCTTCCCTTTTTGATCGCGTGCATTCGGAGTGCTATCCGAATGTACGCCCCCCAACATAAGTGTACTCCCCCGTGTCCGCCCATGTTTCCGCCCCGTTTTGCCCACTTTGAAACTACGCCCATGTGTCATTCCGCATGACGCCCATAATACGCCCATATTTCCCGACTGATTGCGGGGAACAGTTTGGGACGGGATTTGGCCGAACTGGTACGGAGTCATGGCCTGGCACATGCGCGTTGCGTTCTCCACGCATGCGCAGACGGCGTAAAGACGCCATCCGAAAGTATGCGGTAAAGTACGCGTCAATCAGAATAAGGGCCATTGTGATCTGTTCAGTTCCTTTTTATACAGGCAAACTGCCCGAAAGGAATGCCAATTCAAATGATGCTGGCTAGATGTCTCAATATAACCATTAGACTCGGTAGGCTTCCTATAGGTTTTAGTGTTAACTGCCCCATTTTCTATATAAATATTGAGATCTAAAAAGGATACTTCATTAAAACTTTGTGTAAAAGTAAGATTAATAGAAAAATCATTTATATTAAGAGCTTAACAAAATTTTTCCAAAGACGACTGTCCATCACGCCAGATAAAAAAGATACCGTAGATGAAGCAATACCAAAGCACCAGACCTGCCCCCAGAATGCCATCCTGCAAAATATAAAGATGTTCCCAGTATGACATAAAAAGATTGGCGTAACTAGGGGCGAATCTGGTGCCCATTGCAGTTCCTACGCATTGTAAATAAAAATTTCCCTCATGATAAAAATAATTATTGCTAAGAATAAAATAAATACTGTCTAAAATTAAGGTTTTCAATTTTTCACTGTGCGTGGACAGATTTTAAAAATATGATACAGTAGTAGGTCCTTTCTCTTTATCTATTATTGTATATAGCAGGGGTGGGCAACCTTTTTTGTGTCAAGGGACGTTTGTATGGGGAAAAAATCCTTCGGGGGCCATATGTAAAATTTTTTATTACAAATTGTCCTGCTGCAGCCGTCCCACGCTCCGGCGGCTGCTGCTTAATAGGACTGACTGTCTCCGGCTGCTGCTGATTAAGAGGAATCTTGCCAGAACTACCGACCTCTCGCAAAAATTCCCCTGTACTTGACTCCCAGCAAAGCCACCAGAGGGGTGGGCGGGCCACTCAGACCGGCTAGGGGGGCCGCATACGGCCCCCGGGCCTGAGGTTCCCCACCCCTGGTATATAGGGTGCTCACATCCGCACTGCATAATAAATCACCCTCCTTCCATACATAACTTGTTAAATTTCTTAGTAGGTTCCCTGTATCCTTCAGATACACTTTTGTTAATGAGACCAAAGGTTGTAAATAAAAATCAATAAGTGCTGATAAATTGCTTGTTAAACTATTACAACCAGATACTATTGGCCTTCCCGGAGGTTTGTTTGGATCTTTATGAACCTTAGGTAAAACATTAGGAGAAGGAATAGAGGGCTCTTTTATATTTAAAAAGTCAAATTCATTCTTAGAAATGACCTTATCATTAAAAGCAATAGTTGTAAAATCAAGAAGAGCCTTGAAAATTCTTGCAGTGGGATCAGTTTTAAGTTTCTTATATGTTCCACTTGCTTTTAACTGATTTTCTATCTCTTCCATATATAACTCCCTTTTCATAACAACTACACCTCCACCTTTATCAGCTGGTTTAATTATTAGCGATTTATCATCTTTCCAAGATTTAAGTGTTGCAAACTCTTTTTTGCTTAGGTTGCATTTCTTTTTGTATCTATTAGGATTCTTGATTATTTAGAGTTTTAGTGATCTCATCGCATACCACCTTGTTAAAACAATCTAAAAAGGTGCCTTTACAGTGGGTGGGACTAAAGGACGAGGATTAATGGCTATGTGCATTTACAGATGGAGGGTCAGTATCTGTTCCTTTTAGTTCGAAAAAACGTTTGATAGTGAGTCTTCGAATGTATTTCTGCACATCAATAAATAGATCAAAAGAATTGGGTGTACAAGTTGGCGCAAATTTGAGACCTTTTTGTAAAATACTTATTTTAGTATCAGTCAGATCTCGACCACTCAAATTGAAGATTTTACCTATATTTTCTTTGGACGGGGGAGTGGACTTTTTCTTATTCTTTTTTACAGTCCTTTTATTTTTTCTCCCTGATCGTTTTCCGCTTTTCGTCTTGGTTATCATTGGAATGGTGGGTTCTATTATCTCCCTTGTATTTCTGGACCCCAATCTAAAAAAGAGGGTTGATTGCTTCTAGTGTCTTTATTATCAAATGAAGAGTACCTATTGTTGAGATCTAAATTAAAATGTTCCCGAGGTCTCTGTTTTGTACGATAAGTATACTTTGGTGTTTGTAAGTTACTCTGTTCATGGGGGCCTGAATTGTGATTCCTCCAATTAGACTGTCTATTTTTGAAAGAATTTTGGTTAGAATTTTTATTTTTGAATCTAAACCTTCTCATATTGTGATGGTGTAGTGGGGTATGATAAACTGGCATTTCAAGCCGATCTTCTAATATTACATTATGCTCTTCTATTTTTACTCTGTATTTGAGGAGCTTTGGGTAATGGGATCGGATTGGATGGTTCCTCTTCTGAAATGGGAGGTTCTAAAAGTTTCTCAGGCTGTGTGTCTCTCAAAAACTTCTTTCCTTTTCTTTCTCTCATTTCCCTGGTGTTTTTACTCATTTTATCCAAAAGAGACTCTTCGTACATGGCAAACTCGTCTAAACCCTTAAATGGACGTACCATATCTTGTAACTAAGCAATTTCTTTGTTTAAGATTTTTAAAGTCTTTGTTCTGTCCTTAATAATTAGATCAATCAAAGATAGGGAGCATGCATTTAATATGTTGTCCCATTCGGCTTTAAAAGAGTCATCATTGTCACAGCTTAGCAGTATTGTAGTATCTTAGTAGTGTCACAGCTTAGCAGCATTGTAGTATCTTACTAGCATCACAGCTTAGCAGCATTGTAGTATTTTAGTAGCATCACAGCTTAGCAGTATTGTAGTATCTTAGTAGCATCACAGCTTAGCAGCATTTGTAGTATCTTAGTGGTGTCACAGCTTAGCAGCATTGTAGTATCTTAGTGGTGTCCCAGCTTAGCTGTATTGCAGCATTGTAGTATCTTAGTAGTGTCACAGCTTAGCAGTATTGAAGCCTTGTAGTATATAAGTAGCATCACAGCTTAGCAGCATTGTAGTATCTTAGTAGTGTCACAGCTTAGCAGTATTGCAGCATTTTAGTATCTTAGTAGCATCACAGCTTAGCAGCATTGTAGTATATCAGTAGCATCACAGCTTACCAGTATTGCAGCATTGTAGTATCTTAGTAGCATCACAGCTTAGCAGCATTGTAGTATCTTAGTAGCATCTCAGCTTAGCATTATTGCAGCATTGTAGTATCTTAGTAGCGTTACAGCTTAGCAGCATTGTAGTATCTTTGTAGCATCACAGCTTAGCAGCATTGTAGTATATCAGTAGCATCACAGCTTAGCAGTATTGAAGCATTGTAGTATCTTAGCAGCAACGCAACAGTATCGCAGCAGCATCACAGCTTAGCAGCATTGTAGTATCTTAGTAGTGTCACAGCTTAGCAGCATAGTAGTATATCATTAGCATCACAGTTTAGCAGTATGGAAGCCTAGTAGTTTCTTAGTAGCATCACAGCTTAGCAGTATTGCAGCATTGTAGTATCTTAGTAGCATCACAGCTTAGCAGTATTGCAGCATTGTAGTATCTTAGTAGCATCACAGCTTAGCAGTATTGCAGCATTGTAGTATCTTAGTACCATCACAGCTTAGCAGTATTGCAGCATTGTAGTATCTTAGTAGCATCACAGCTTAGCAGTATTGCAGCATTGTAGTATCTTAGTAGCATCACAGCTTAGCAGTATTGCAGCATTGTAGTATCTTAGTAGCATCACAGCTTAGCAGTATTGCAGCATTGTAGTTTCTTAGTAGCATCACAGCTTAGCAGTATTGCAGCATTGTAGTTTCTTAGTAGCATCACAGCTTAGCAGTATTGCAGCATTGTAGTTTCTTAGTAGCATCACAGCTTAGCAGTATTGCAGCATTGTAGTTTCTTAGTAGCATCACAGCTTAGCAGTATTGCAGCATTGTAGTATCTTAGTAGCATCACAGCTTAGCAGTATTGCAGCATTGTAGTATCTTAGTAGCATCACAGCTTAGCAGTATTGCAGCATTGTAGTATCTTAGTAGCATCACAGCTTAGCAGTATTGCAGCATTGTAGTATCTTAGCAGCATCACAGCTTAGCAATATTGCAGCATTGTAGTATCTTAGTAGCATCACAGCTTAGCAGTATTGCAGCATTGTAGTATTTTAGTAGCATCACAGCTTAGCAGTATTGCAGCATTGTAGTATCTTAGTAGCATCACAGCTTAGCAGTATTGCAGCATTGTAGTATCTTAGTAGCATCACAGCTTAGCAGTATTGCAGCATTGTAGTATCTTAGTAGCATCACAGCTTAGCAGTATTGCAGCATTGCAGTATCTTAGTAGCATCACAGCTTAGCAGTGTTGCAGCAATGTAGTATCTTAGTAGCATCACAGCTTAGCAGTATTGCAGCATTGCAGTATCTTAGTAGCATCACAGCTTAGCAGTATTGCAGCATTGTAGTATCTTAGTAGCATCACAGCTTAGCAGTATTGCAGCATTGTAGTATCTTAGTAGCATCACAGCTTAGCAGTATTGCAGCAGTGTAGTATCTTAGTAGCATCACAGCTTAGCAGCATTGTAGTATCTTAGTAGCATCACAGCTTAGCAGTATTGCAGCATTGTAGTATCTTAGTAGCATCACAGCTTAGCAGTATTGCAGCATTGTAGTATCTTAGTAGCATCACAGCTTAGCAGTATTGCAGCATTGTAGTATCTTAGTAGCATCACAGCTTAGCAGCATTGTAGTATCTTAGTAGCATCACAGCTTAGCAGTATTGCAGCATTGCAGTATCTTAGTAGCATCACAGCTTAGCAGTATTGCTTCCTCACATGGGTGGTCGGTCATTCTGCCACAAGAACCACCAAATCTTAATAGCTGTTTCCTAGCTGCATAAGCCCCTAACAGACTGTTCCCCTGCACGCACCAGCCAATAACACGCAGTCTCTGCTCTCTCAGTGGGCTGGGGAAGCTGGTTTGATCATGTCCTGGGCTGGTGGAATGCCAAAGACAAGCATGAAATGCTGTACTTGTTCTATGAGGATATGAAGGAGGTGAGTCCATGATCTAGGAGAGGGAGAGTGTTGGGGACCATTTCATGTTAAGCTTCTGACTGGGACATCCCTTATTTCTGGGCAGAACCCCAAATGTGAGATCAGGAAGGTGATGAAGTTCCTGGGGAAGGAACTATCTGAAGATGCCATTGAGAGGATCTACCAGCACACATCCTTCAAGAGCATGAAGGAGAACCCAATGGCTAACTATAGCAGCATGCCGTCTACTGTCATGGATCCCTCCCTCTCCCCCTTCATGAGGAAAGGTAAAGAGAAGACTATTGTATGCAGATTTCCAATGTGCGCTGCTTACCTTCATCCTAGTTCCATGTAAGAACCTCAGGACTCTCATTGTTTGTATTGTTTGTTTATTCAGGAGAGGTTGGTGATTGGATGAATCATTTCACAGAGTCTCAGAATAAACGGTTTGATGCAGAATATAACCGGAAAATGAAGGGGACCGACCTGAAGTTCCGCACCCACATTTGAGATCAGCCCTTGACATTACATGGAATTGTGGACCAAGATGGCCTTGGAGAGAAGAAATAGTCGTAAAGTCATCAGCGTCACCAACTGGCAGATTGCACAGTGCCACATCCCATCTCTTATATATTTAGCCAGATCCGTCACTCAAAAGCAGTGTAGGTAATGGTGGGCGGGGTTCCACGGGTGATTGACAGGCCCATCCACCGTTATCCACACTGCAGAACCTGCATTACAAGTTCTACACATCCTATGTCCTACACAAAGCTCCTGCCCCTTACTCTCCCACCACTCCCCATGTCTGGCCAAATACCACCCAAACCCCGCCCCACGGCTGAACACCACCCCCTCCACCCGAGCACACTGACTGTGACCCAGGATGCCTTTGCTGCAGTGGCTCATGTGTACTCTCTCCTCCTGCCAGCTCCTTCCTTCCTGGCCAGACATCCACAGTGAGTACTTCTGTACTCAGCGTACAGCCCCTGCTGAAGGTGTCATGGCACCCCCCACATGGGGGGGTGCCTGCGATTTTCGGGAGGGGGGGTCGCGGGTGGGGGGAGGGGTGCCCGCGATTTTCGGGAGGGGGGGTCGCGGGTGGGGGGAGGGGTGCCCGCGATTTTCGGGAGGGGGGGTCGCGGGTGGGGGAGGGGTGCCCGCGAATTTCGGGAGGGGGGGTCGCGGGTGGGGTGCCCATGATTTTCGGGAGGAGTGCCCGCGAATTTCGGGAGGGGTTGTCACGGGTGGGGGGAGGGTTGCCCGCGGATTTCAGGAGGGGGGGGGGCGCGGGTGGGGGGAGGGGTGCCCGCCAATTTCGGGAGGGGGGGTCAAGGGTGGGGGGAGGGGTGCCCGCAAATTTCAGGAGGGGTGTCCGCGAATTGGGGGGGGTTGTCGCGGGTGGGGGGAGGGGTGCCCGCGAATTTCGGGAGGGGGGTCACGGGTGGGTTGAGGGGTGCCCACGATTTTAGGGAGGGGGGCTCGCAGATGGGGGTAGGGGTGCCCACCAATTTTGGGAGGGGGGGCTACGGGTGGGGGGAGGGGTACCCGCAAATGTAGGGGGGGGGTGTGTCACGGGTGGGGGGAGGGTTGCCCGCAAATTTCGGAAGGGGGGGTGGGGTGCCCGTGAATTGGGGGGGGGGTGTCGCGGGTGGGGGGAGGGGTGTCACCTCACCTCCCCTCCCCATGCATGCCTCCACCTCCCCTCCCCATGTGTGCCTCTTCCACCTCCCCTCCCCATGCATGCCTCCACCTCCCCTCCCCATGTGTGCCTCTTCCACCTCCCCTCCCCATGCATGCCTCCACCTCCCCTCCCCACCACTGATCCCCTTACAAACCCTGCTGGAGCCCACCCCATCCCCACTGTTGCTGAAGCACCACCGGACTCCATCACTGGACCCCTGGTAGGTAGGCTTGCACATTAATAAGCCCACTATAATGCATCTCTGTCCCTGCGTCCCCACCATCTCTGTCCCTGCGTCCCCAACATCTCTGTCCCTGCGTCCCCAACATCTATCCCTGCCTCCCCGCAATCTCTGTCCCTGCGTCCCCACCATCTCTGTCCCTGCGTCCCCAACATCTATCCCTGCCTCCCCGCCATCTCTGTCCCTGCGTCCCCCCATCTCTGTCCCTGCGTCCCCAACATCTATCCCTGCCTCCCCGCCATCTCTGTCCCTGCGTCCCCCCATCTCTGTCCCTGCGTCCCCAACATCTATCCCTGCCTCCCCGCCATCTCTGCCCGTGAATTGGGGTGTGTGTGTGTCGCTGGTGGGGGGAGGGATGCCCGCGAATTTCGGGAGGGGGGGTCTCGGGTGGGGGGAGGGGTGCCCCACGAAAGGGATTCTCTCTGCGATCCCTCTCTCTCTCTGCGATCCCTCTCTCTCTCTGCGATCCCTCTCTCTCTCTGCGATCCCTCTCTCTCTATCTCTCTCTGCGATCCCTCTCTCTCTATCTCTCTGTGATACCACTCTATCTCTCTCTGCGATCCCTCTCTCTGAGATCTCTGTCTCAATTACACTAGATCTCATACTCGCATATACTTCTACTTCTAATGGGGCGTAGCCCCTCACGACGGTGTGAAGAGCCCCCATGGAAGGTGCGATGAATCACCTAGTTTCAAATACATTTTAATCCAAGACACATCCCTATCTAAGTCACAGGAGATAAAGCATCTACCTCAAAAGGTGATGAATCTGTTTGAGGTTATGCCAGAATGGCTTTTATTCTGAAGGCCTGATGGGTCCTAGAGTCTGTATCATCGGACACAGTCTTCCTGGACCTGGTTGTCTGGTCTAACGGCCAGCCTGAGTAAGTTTCAGCATGCACAGGCTGGATGGTGCCTACAACTATAGGGTATCTGCCCTTCTCCCCCATATAGCTCACATTCACTATTTTCCATGAAATTCTGCCACCAACATACTGGGTGTTAAAGATTACTCCCTGACTTGTAGTATTTTCAAATCTCAGCTACAATAAAGCTGGGTACACATATGTACAATTTCATTTTTCTTGCGACCGTTCGATCGACCGAATACACGTTCGGCCGTCCAAAACATACGACCGTTCTGCGCGTACACATATGTACAATTTTACTTGCGACGTCCGATGTACTCCCGTCCAAACAATTGCAAGAAGAAGTATATGAGACACCCTGTAACCCTTTGCCTGCTGTTTCAACTAATGTGTGTTTAATGCCTCACTGCCCAACACTTTAGAGGCATCACTTTAAGACATTTATCAATGTTGAAGTTTTAATAGTGTGTTATGGTGCCCTGCAAAGAGCTTCCAGCACACTCTATTAAAACTTCAACATTGATTAATGTCTTAAAGTGATGCCTCTAAAGTGTTGGGCAGTGAGGCATTAAACACACATTAGTTAAAACAGCAGGCAAAGGGTTACAGGGTCTCTCATAATGCAGCATACCACCGTGCTTTGTCAAACTGTCAAGCATATCGATCGAACATGCGTACACACTTCACTTTTGTTCCGATATGGAGCCGTCCTGTCGGATGAAATATTAAGCAGCAAAGAACCTTCGACCGACCGTGGACGGCCAAGAGCGTTTTTGGCCGTTTATCGATCGCACAGCAGCAATTGGGACAGCGTACACACTTATACAATCGAACGGCCGTTTGCCCCCAGATTGGAAGAACGGCCCGACGATTGTATATATGTGTACCTAGCTTAAGTCAGAGTTATTGTAAACCCACCAATTTCCTGTATTTATTAATGAATTGTTTGTTGCAGCCAAAGATACAATATCTAGCATGTGGTTCCATTAAGAACACAAAGACATAACATTACACACTTAGTTTAATATGACGAAAGGACGTCACAGTACTTAAAGCAAAGAATTGTAACAAAAAGGACACAATCGCAATATTATTGCAAAACTGTTTCATAAAATAAACAGGTACAAACGGAAACTGGAAAGTCACAGATATTTCTGTGCCTAAGCAGGGAAATGAATAGATCTACAACAGCCATTTATTAATCCCAAAGAAAATATTATTATTAAGCTTTATTTATGGCTTTTGTTGTCCATATATAGATATTGTACAAATATAACAGCGTGTAAAGTGCACAACATGATACAGTTACAAACAATAAAACAGAATACGAACTAAAAGGAATATGTTTGCCAATTTATAAACAATGATGTATATCCTGCTACGTAGATTGTATGATTACTCTGTACCCTAATGCAAGGTCTACACTTGAGGGATGGCCATCAATCCTGCAACTGGCCATCGGTAGTGCTTAACTATGCAATGGATGACCATCGATATTTGTAAATATCGATGGTCATCCATTGTGTTTGATTGATTGGCCTGTGGGTCAATGAAAACACGGGGGTGGGGCTTCGCGGGTGTCGGGGGGCGGAGCTGTGCTCCGTGTCTCGGCACTTAAAAAAAAAAAAGAAGAAGCAAAACATTGTTTTGCTATTCCGCCGATGGAGGGAAACCATCTGGTTCTCCCCCAACGATTGCAAAAGTATTCGACAGCGGCCAATCAGGAGCCGACTTTCTTGGCTCCTGATTGGCCACTAGGCGGCCAATAGAAATCATTCTGAGGAGAGGCGCCGAGTATGAAACATCTCTGCATCTCTCCTCAGTGCGATGCGGAGACTGCGGGGACCGGCGACAGCATGAAGATTACCTGGATTACGGCGGACCAAGACAAGACTTCTTCAGCACAGGACCAGGTGAGTAGGATTTCCTTCCACAGCTCCAACATGGATTTCTTCAGACCCGGACACCGCCATGGACCTGGAGGATGACACGGACCGCCGACATGGACCTGGAGGACGACACAGGACACCGGACACCAGGACAGAGGGCTACCTACGGGATCAAGAAAGGTAAGTATCAGTATGTGTGTAATGTATGTATTAAACTTTTATTTTCATTGTGTCAGTGTGTGTTTATTGTACTATTTTTTTAACTGTGGAACTACAAGTCCTAGCGGGCCCTTTAATGCCCAGCAGGCTGGGACTTGTGGTTCTCCAAGTCCCAGCTTGCTGGGGAGGCTTGCTGGCACTTGTAGTGCCACAGTAAAAAACAATAGTTTAATCTTTTTTTTCACTTGAATCAGCCCGATGCCCACCGCCCAGGGGCATCGGGGACAGTACCAGGCTTCAGCTTGGTCAGGTAAGTCCTGGAGGGGGGGGACCCCTTCATTGGGGGGTCCCCACTCCCCCAGGGCCCATGGCCAGGCTGACTCGTCGGTAGGGATGAATGCTTTGGCCGGGGGGACTTGTATAAAAAGTCTCCCCCCGGCTGTGGCATTACCCTGCTGGCTGGTTTTGCCTGGGGCTGGTTCTTAAAATACGGGGGACCCCTAGTCATTTTGTCCCCCGTATTGTGGGAACCAGCCCCAGAGCAGGAGCCTGGGGCTGGTTGTTAAAAATCGGGGAACCCCTATTTGTCGGGTTCCCTGATTTTTAATTACCGGCTCCAGGCTCTGTCAGCCTGGTGCTGGTTTCGGCTGTGGGGGGGGACCCCACGCCGTTTTTTTTTTTTATATTTATTTATTTTTCTATTTTTTTTTACACTCTATATATGGCCAGCTAATACGAATGAATACAACATCGGAGGGTTACAAAGCAGTCGTATATGACTGCTTTGTAAATGACCCTCCGGAACACGACTTTGCATACGACTGAAACAGTCGTATGCAGTCGTAGGGAAAATACTAATACGAAAAACTAGGTTTTTCATATTAGTAAATTTCCCCCATAATTCCTAACTCCCATGCATTAGTCTAGACTGGACCCAGAGGGAGGAATGGGAGTGCCGCTTGTATCAGCTGTCCTTGCCCCTGCACGCCCAATACATGCAGCATCCAATAGGCTGTGAGTATAGTATACCCAATGGTAGGCAGCGGCTCAGCTCAGCCAATGAGCCTCCAGACTGTGATTCAGGTCGTGGCTCAGCCATGCACATAACAGAGTCAGTAACTCGGACTGACAGCTGAAGCCCGTAATAGGTGCTGGTCCTAGGCCCATGCCACATGGGCCTAGTGACAAATCCGTCCTGTTTGCCTCCTGTTTCCTGTCACTTTATGTAACAGCGCTTTATGTATTGTATAGAGGATAATGACGTTACTATAACCCACTGTGTAAATCTGGGACAGCAACCGGGAAGCTTGGTGTTTGCCTCCAGCATGCTTTTAGTAGCTGTTAGATAAGTTTATGTAGTTGACATTTGGCAGAACACTAACTTCCTCCTGCTGCCAAGAAACACGTCCGACCGCTCACAGGACACACAGGAAACACACAATGTGCAGGCTGCGGGGGGTGGGGGGGTTGTTTACATGGTAATAAGGGGAAATAGAAGTAATATGAACACAGCTCTTTCCCCAACTGCACGCGAATGGCAGTATCACGCAGGCTGTTGGTGTACGTCCACTGATACCTTATACCAAGGAATATATGTTCTGTAAATCATACTGTATCTCTATATATAAACGGCTAACCTCCTGAGCTCTATGAGGTGAAGTACCGCCACTGACCACTAGAGGCCACTCAACGGACCAAATTACTCCTTTGTGTGCTTAAAGATGTTATAATAGAAAGTGAAAGCAATTTTTGCAGGGACACTGGTCTGTTTCAGAGTTGCTGGATATGGAGAGAGGGAGCTGTGAAGACAGAGATTGAAGGTAGGAGCAGGTAGGGACTGGGGATGGGGTGGAGAGTTTGTGGGTTAAAAACTGTCACAGCTCAAAGTGAAAGTACATTGCAGAAACCATCAGTTGTTCTGGCTTTTTACTAGTTACAATATAACAGATTTGTGTAAACATACAGTACCTGCCTAGGAACATCCGGGAGGTTCCCAAAAGTCATGATTGATTACACAAGTACAGTATGAGCTCGTCTAGCAGACAGCTGCGTTGTGTAACTTACCGACATCCTCCAGCGACTTCCTGCCGCACACAGACCCCTACACAACACGTGCGCTATGCGGTACCAGTGACTTCCTGCTGCACACAGACCCCTACACAACACGTGCGCTATGCGGTACCAGTGACTTCCTGCCGCACACAGACCCCTACACAACACGAGCGCTATGCGATACCAGCGACTTCCTGCCGCACAGACCCCTACACAACACGTGCGCTATGCGGTACCAGTGACTTCCTGCCGCACACAGACCCCTACACAACACGTGTACTATGCGGTACCAGTGACTTCCTGCCGCACACAGACCCCTACACAACACGAGCGCTATGCGATACCAGCGACTTCCTGCCGCACAGACCCCTACACAACACGTGCACTATGCGATACCAGCGACTTCCTGCCGCACAGACCCCTACACAACACGTGCGCTATGCGGTACCAGTGACTTCCTGCCGCACACAGACCCCTACACAACACGTGCGCTATGCGGTACCAGCGACTTCCTGCCGCACATACCCCTACACAACACGTGCGCTATGCGGTACCAGCGAGTTCCTGCCGCACAGACCCCTACACAACACGTGCGCTATGCGGTACCAGTGACTTCCTGCCGCACACAGACCCCTACACAACACGTGCGGTATGCGATACCAGCGACTTCCTGCCGCACACAGACCCCTACACAACACGTGCGCTATGCGGTACCAGTGACTTCCTGCCGCACACAGACCCTTACACAACACGTGCGCTATGCTGTACCAGTGACTTCCTGCCGCACACAGACCCCTACACAACACGTGCGCTATGCGGTACCAGTGACTTCCTGCCGCACACAGACCCTTACACAACACATGCGCTATGCGGTACCAGTGACTTCCTGCTGCACACAGACCCCTACACAACACGTGAGCTATGCGATACCAGCGATTTCCTGCCACACAGACCCCTACACAACACGTGTGCTATGCGATACCAGCGACTTTCTGCCGCACACAGACCCCTACACAACTCCTACACTATGCGATACCAGCGACTTCCTGCCGCACACAGACCCCTACACAACACGTGCACTATGCGCTACCAGCAACTTCCTGCCGCACACAGACCCCTACACAACATGCGCACTATGCGATACCAGCTACTTTCTGCCGCACACAGACCCCTACACAACACGTACACTATGCGATACAAGCGACTTCCTGCCGCAGAGACCCCTACACAACACGTGTGCTATGCGATACCAGCTACTTTCTGCCACACACAGACCCCTACACAACACGTGCGCTATGCGATACCAGCGACTTTCTGCCGCACACAGACCCCTACACAACACGTGCGCCACAGTATGTGATACCAGCGACTTCCTGCCGCACACAGACCCCTACACAACACGTGTGCTATGCGCTACCAGCAACTTCCTGCCGCACACAGACCCCTACGCAATACGTGCACTATGCGATACCAGCGACTTTCTGCCGTACACAGACCCCTACACAACACGTGCGCTATGCGATACCAGCGACTTTCTGCCGCACACAGACCCCTACACAACACGTGCGCCACAGTATGTGATACCAGCGACTTCCTGCCGCACACAGACCCCTACACAACACGTGTGCTATGCGCTACCAGCAACTTCCTGCCGCACACAGACCCCTACGCAATACGTGCACTATGCGATACCAGCGACTTTCTGCCGCACACAGACCCCTACATAACACGTGCGCTATGCGATACCAGCGATTTCCTGCCACACAGACCCCTACACAACACGTGCGCTATGCGGTACCAGCGCCTTTCTGCCGCACACAGACCCCTACACAACACGTGCGCTATGCGGTACCAGCGACTTCCTGCCGCACACAGACCCCTACACAACACGTGTGCTATGCGCTACCAGCAACTTCCTGCCGCACACAGACTCCTACACAATACGTGCACTATGCGATACCAGCGACTTTCTGCCGCACACAGACCCCTACATAACACGTGCGCTATGCGATACCAGCGATTTCCTGCCACACAGACCCCTACACAACACGTGCGCTATGCGGTACCAGCGACTTCCTGACGCACACAGACCCCTACACAACACGTGCGCTATGCGGTACCAGCGACTTCCTGCCGCACACAAACCCCTACACAACACGTGCGCTATGTGATGCCAGCGACTTCCTGCCGCACACAGACCCCTACACAACACGTGCGCTATGCGATACCAGCGACTTCCTGCCGCACACAGACCCCTACACAACACGTGCACTATGCGATACAAGCGACTTCCTGCCGCACACAGACCCCTACACAACAGGTGCGCTATGCGGTACCAGCGACTTCCTGCCGCACACAGACCCCTACACAACACGTGCACTATGCGATACCAGCGACTTTCTGCCGCACACAGACCCCTACACAACACGTGAGCTATGCGATACCAGCGATTTCCTGCCGCACAGACCCCTACACAACACGTGCACTATGCGATACCAGCGACTTCCTGCCGCACACAGACCCCTACACAACACGTGCGCTGTGTGATACCAGCGACTTCCTGCCGCACAGACCCCTACACAATACGTGCGCAATGTGATACCAGTGACTTTCTGCCGTACACAGACCCCTACACAACACTTGCGCTATGCGATACCAGCGACTTCCTGCCGCACACAGACCCCTACACAACACGTGCGCTACAGTATGTGATACCAGCGACTTCCTGCCGCACACAGACCCCTACACAACACGTGTGCTATGCGCTACCAGCAACTTCCTGCCGCACACAGACCCCTACACAATACGTGCACTATCCGATACCAGCGACTTCCTGCCGCACACAGACCCCTACATAACACGTGCGCTATGCGATACCAGCGATTTCCTGCCGCACAGACCCCTACACAACACGTGTGCTATGTGATACCAGCGACTTTCTGCCGCACACAGACCCCTACACAACACGTGCGCTATACAGTACCAGCGACTTCCTGCCGCACACAGACCCCTACACAACACGTGCGCTATGCGATACCAGCGACTTCCTGCCGCACACAGACCCCTACACAACACGTGCGCTATGCGATACCAGCGACTTCCTGCCGCACACAGACCCCTACACAACACGTGCGCTATGCAATACCAGCGACTTTCTGCCGCACACAGACCCCTACACAACACATGCACTATGCGATACCAGCGACTTTCTGCCGCACACAGACCCCTACACAACATGTGCGCTATGCGATACCAGCGACTTCCTGCCGCACACAGATCCCTACACAACACGTGCGCTATGTGATACCAGCGACTTCCTGCCGCACACAGACCCCTACACAACACGTGCGCTATGCGATACCAGCGACTTCCTGCCACAGACCCCTACACAACACGTGCGCTATGCGATTCCAGCGACTTCCTGCCACACAGACCCCTACACAAAACGTGTGCTATGCGCTACCAGCAACTTCCTGCCGCACACAGACCCCTACACAATACGTGCACTATGCGATACCAGCGACTTTCTGCCGCACACAGACCCCTACACAACATGTGCGCTATGCGATACCAGCGATTTCCTGCCGCACAGACCCCTACACAACACGTGTGCTATGTGATACCAGCGACTTTCTGCCGCACACAGACCCCTACACAACACATGCACTATGCGATACCAGCGACTTTCTGCCACACACAGACCCCTACACAACACGTGCGCTATGTGATACCAGCGACTTCCTGCCGCACACAGACCCCTACACAACACGTGCGCTGTGTGATACCAGCGACTTCCTGCCGCACACAGACCCCTACACAACACGTGCGCTATGTGATACCAGCGACTTCCTGCCGCACATAGACCCCTACACAACATGTGCGCTATGCGGTACCAGCGACTTCCTGCCGCACACAGACCCCTACACAACATGTGCGCTGTGTGATACCAGCGACTTCCTGCCGCACACAGACCCCTACACAACACGTGCGCTTTGTGATACCAGCGACTTCCTGCCGCACACAGACCCCTACACAACACGTGCGCTTTGTGATACCAGCGACTTCCTGCCGCACACAGACCCCTACACAACACGTGCGCTATGCGGTACCAGCGACTTCCTGCCGCACACAGACCCCTACACAACATGTGCGCTGTGTGATACCAGCGACTTCCTGCCGCACACAGACCCCTACACAACACGTGCGCTATGCGATACCAGCGACTTCCTGCCGCACACAGACCCCTACACAACACGTGCACTATGCGATACAAGCGACTTCCTGCCGCACACAGACCCCTACACAACAGGTGCGCTATGCGGTACCAGCGACTTCCTGCCGCACACAGACCCCTACACAACACGTGCACTATGCGATACCAGCGACTTTCTGCCGCACACAGACCCCTACACAACACGTGAGCTATGCGATACCAGCGATTTCCTGCCGCACAGACCCCTACACAACACGTGCACTATGCGATACCAGCGACTTCCTGCCGCACACAGACCCCTACACAACACGTGCGCTGTGTGATACCAGCGACTTCCTGCCGCACAGACCCCTACACAATACGTGCGCAATGTGATACCAGTGACTTTCTGCCGTACACAGACCCCTACACAACACTTGCGCTATGCGATACCAGCGACTTCCTGCCGCACACAGACCCCTACACAACACGTGCGCTACAGTATGTGATACCAGCGACTTCCTGCCGCACACAGACCCCTACACAACACGTGTGCTATGCGCTACCAGCAACTTCCTGCCGCACACAGACCCCTACACAATACGTGCACTATCCGATACCAGCGACTTCCTGCCGCTCACAGACCCCTACATAACACGTGCGCTATGCGATACCAGCGATTTCCTGCCGCACAGACCCCTACACAACACGTGTGCTATGTGATACCAGCGACTTTCTGCCGCACACAGACCCCTACACAACACGTGCGCTATACAGTACCAGCGACTTCCTGCCGCACACAGACCCCTACACAACACGTGCGCTATGCGATACCAGCGACTTCCTGCCGCACACAGACCCCTACACAACACGTGCGCTATGCGATACCAGCGACTTCCTGCCGCACACAGACCCCTACACAACACGTGCGCTATGCAATACCAGCGACTTTCTGCCGCACACAGACCCCTACACAACACATGCACTATGCGATACCAGCGACTTTCTGCCGCACACAGACCCCTACACAACATGTGCGCTATGCGATACCAGCGACTTCCTGCCGCACACAGACCCCTACACAACACGTGCGCTATGTGATACCAGCGACTTCCTGCCGCACACAGACCCCTACACAACACGTGCGCTATGCGATACCAGCGACTTCCTGCCACAGACCCCTACACAACACGTGCGCTATGCGATTCCAGCGACTTCCTGCCACACAGACCCCTACACAAAACGTGTGCTATGCGCTACCAGCAACTTCCTGCCGCACACAGACCCCTACACAATACGTGCACTATGCGATACCAGCGACTTTCTGCCGCACACAGACCCCTACACAACATGTGCGCTATGCGATACCAGCGATTTCCTGCCGCACAGACCCCTACACAACACGTGTGCTATGTGATACCAGCGACTTTCTGCCGCACACAGACCCCTACACAACACATGCACTATGCGATACCAGCGACTTTCTGCCACACACAGACCCCTACACAACACGTGCGCTATGTGATACCAGCGACTTCCTGCCGCACACAGACCCCTACACAACACGTGCGCTGTGTGATACCAGCGACTTCCTGCCGCACACAGACCCCTACACAACACGTGCGCTATGTGATACCAGCGACTTCCTGCCGCACACAGACCCCTACACAACATGTGCGCTATGCGGTACCAGCGACTTCCTGCCGCACACAGACCCCTACACAACATGTGCGCTGTGTGATACCAGCGACTTCCTGCCGCACACAGACCCCTACACAACACGTGCGCTTTGTGATACCAGCGACTTCCTGCCGCACACAGACCCTTACACAACATGTGCGCTGTGTGATACCAGCGACTTCCTGCCGCACACAGACCCCTACACAACACGTGCGCTATGCGATACCAGCGATTAGACTAAACGCAGAGATATGGGGGCTGACGCTGCTATGGCAATAAAGTGGGAGTACACTGTACAACAGAGGAGGACTCTCCACAAGTCAATCTACTGTAGGTGCCTGCCTAGGCCCCAGCAGGTCCCAAGGGGCCTCATAAAGATATCCTGGCCATCCAAAAGGTGTCTTAGATCTGCCTGCGCTTGCAGAATCATTTGATGGTTGACGACATCCCTTTCTATGCGTGCAGGGATATTCGGCGTGCAAGTGGGGGCGGGCATTCATGGGGGTGCGCATAGGTGACATGCAAACCGCTTTGCGTGTCAACCAGAATCACCCCTATGGTCCAGATATATGTTTGGATAGACATACAAGACCTTATTCTGGTTGAGTCCCCCAGAGGCCTCCCCTCGCATGCCGCGAACCCCCGCAGGGCTGCAAATGGATGATTTGCATAATCATCCATTCGCAGCCTTGGGTGTGGGCGAGAAATCATTTGATTTCTCCCGCGCTGGCAGCTCTGAGACACCTCTGTGGTGTCTCAGATCACTTTACGGCCTGTGCGGGAAGCAGACGGGCAGCTGACAACCGCTGGCATCCGTATCACTGGGCCATTACCATGGGAACGCCCAGCATTTCATGGGAACACCCATGAAACGCTGGGCGTTTCCATGGATTGTGCACCCCGCTGCCACCCCACACCCGCACTGCTAGGTGAGAGCGGGACGGCGAACATGCTGTTCGCCGTGCCCGCTCGCACCAAGCGTCTGCACATGTGCGTAACTGCACATGTGCAGACGCTAAAAATCTGTCCCCCAAAGGACCTTTGATAAAGCTGCAGGACGCAGTGAAACGCGTTAGTTGATCCTCCCAGCCTCTGGATATCGCTGTGAACCCCCTCCTTTTTGCGGACACCCTTTCATCATTCATCCAAACTTTGGACACTTCGATTGGCGGACACCGTGCTCAGCACCCCAGGTGAACAACATCCACACCACGGAGTACCATCACTGGGCACGGAAGCCACACTCCACATCATTGCTGTAATATACACCGGTAATATCGCTTCAGAGATTCCTCCAGGTGATTTGAGCTAAAAACATCATCCTCTCACCCTAAATCAGAGGACTGAACATCATCAAGCGAGCAATTGTTCCTCCAGTGGCAATTCCACTCAGCCGCAGACAACGTGAGGACCCCCGGTTATACCACCTAGAAAGGACCCTAATACATCAATTGGTAACGTGCACTTACCCGTCCCCCAAAAAGTGATCACAATATATATCCAGACGTATCCATTTAAGCTTAGTTATTATATTCATTTTCATTCATTCCAATTTACTTTTTATTCCCCACCCTACCTGTTACATTATTGTGTTTTTTTATATATATTTTATGTAATATTGTAATTATGCATGTATTTTAATACAGTAAGATTTGTTATATTTTTCCAACCAATTGGTATTGTCTATTAATACAAGCGCTGCTCGACTCGCCTAGTGCGTGTCCTTTTCTTTCTTTTCTTGAGTGGGGAGTGACTACCCCCACATTTGAGCAGCTGCTTCCATTGAGGATTCAGCTCATTACCAAGCGCCTGACTATTCCTAGTGAATATACTTTCTCACAAAAAAAACGGGACTGTCCCATGAAAATTGGGAAGTTGGGAGATTTAACCAATGCCAACAAATCTGCGTCAACAGATGCAGTCGCTGTTCTCAGCACTGCCACAAAGCAACACACCGCCGTCTTGTGGAAGGAATCTGTCTCCGCCCCCGAACGCCTTTACCTCTCAATCAGGCTGGGACTTACAGTGCACGGTGGGCAAGGACACAGACTTGTACACAAACCGTCTGTCAGGGCCTGATTCAGGATGAATGGCTAATTAGAGAAAAAGCAGTTGTTCGCAGATCAAAACGCCGCCGTCCACAAAGAAAGAATAAACGCCTTTTTTCAAACCTCACAATACATCTGCAGATCAATTTGCAAATCCTATGCTTCTAAAATCTGCGATAGAGACGGCTGTAAGTGGTCAGCGCTAACATCAGAGACCCACCCCAAAAATGTTTGGGCGAGTCTGCGTTTTTCACACACCCACATTTGCATGCACCATGGTTCGATAATCGCACTATCTGTGTCTTCTCTAGCGATCCATGCTGAATTGGCTTTTCCCCATGAGCTACACGGATTCCCCGGAAATCTCACCTCTAACCCCCATTGTTGTAGAGCCAGTGACTGCTCATTGAGATCCAAGACCTCAGGATCCTAATCTCATTCATGACGTCACTGTCCGAGTGACTGATATTTCTCTGATGTGTATACTAAACCCTTTCCTTCTCCTCTTTCCTGCTTTAGCCGCTGACTTCCTGTACAGAGGCGTCAGCGGCGTGGCTGGTTAGGAAGGGAAGTTGCAGTTATACAGCGCTGCTGTGTGAATTATAACACCGCTGGTAATTACAGTGGCAGCCAGTTACGTTACTATAGACTTCAATCAAGCACATTTTTTATTTTTACTTCGAAGCATCTAATCTTATTATTTGCTACAAAAAAAGTACATGAATTATTAAAGCACTTAAGTACAGGGTGCCCCCCCCCCCCCCTAAGTAGATGGGGGGGGGGCGCTCACCAGCTCCACCGTGAGCGGGGGGTGCCAGGTGATGCGGCGCAGGACGCTACGACGCTCGACAGGAGGGGGTGGGCGGGGGTGATGCGGAGAGGACCTCTGAGTAACTACACGGGGTGATGCGGCGTGGCGGCTGTGGTGGCTGCCGAGTCGCTCAGGGGGGGGAGGGGGGGAGAGTTGCCGCTCACCTAAATCCACAGGGACCTGCTCCTAACTGCCGGCGCCCTAGGCGAATGCCTAAAGCTGCCCAGTGGTGGCGCCTGCCCTGCTTAAGTATGCTCATTGAGTGTTAAGAAATCGTAAATAATAAAAGGCGTATGAGATGCAGATACAACCCCAATTACACACAGAATACAGACATTCCGCAGCTGTATCTGCAGACCAAATTATGTTACAGTGTTTGGCTGGAAAACACTGCAGCATAATATTTGTATACAGCTGCAATTACATAGAGAATATAGGCACGAGGCACATCGTTTTATTCAGCAGAAGCTGCTTGTGCGCTCAATTCTCATAGGTCTGTGAATAAGATGCAGTTTGGGGTTCAAAAGTGCAAAAATAACATGTACAGTACAAGAGCTATTTTAAAAGATCACAGTATTTTTTTTGTAAGGGTAGAAATAATTAAAAAAAAAAATGTTTTTGTTGCAAATGTGCTGTAATTGTGTTCTTGTTATTGATTTACAACATTGCCAAATATGAATCCCCCCCCCCCCCCTGAAAAAATGGCGGACACTTCCTGGTGTCAAAATTCGCATTCAGAGCGTTAAAGACGCACGCCATTCTAACGTCCGACATCGTGCAACATTTTCCCGGCCCCCTGAAGACGGCTCCCACTACATCCCAGCGACCAGGGGCGTAACTATAGCACCGCAGCCCCCGCCACCGCGCGGGGGGGGCGCTGTGCATGTGGGAGCGCCGGGGGCTGCGGTGCTATAGTTACCCCCCCAATCCCCCGCAGACTTACGTATCTTGCTGGTCCCGGCGGCTCCGTTCTTCTGATGAGGACCACCACAAAATGGCCACCCCCATATAGCAAACAGTTCTCTGAAACTGTCTGCTGTATGGGGGTGGCCATTTTGTGGTGGTCCTCAGCAGAAGAACAGAGCCGCCGGGACCAGCGCGATAGGTAAGACTGCGGGGGAGGGGGTTAGCATAGGCGGCGGGGCGACGGGGCGGCCGGGGGGGGGGTATGGGCGCCCCCCCTAACGGCGGGGGGGGCGCCCAAAACGTAGCTACGCCACTGCCAGCGACTAGCAGTATTTCCTAAACTAAGTCCTCATGTACTGCTAGCAGTGCATGTTTCCCAGATCTCCTAGTTGGTGCACAGGTATATTCACGGCAGTAATATGAAGTGGAGTCTATAGCTGGCTAGTATCAGAGCTAGATAAACACAAACACATGATGGTTAATGTGGGCATTGTACAAAGATGCTGCCCTGTGGCCCTCATTCAGCTTGGATTGCATTTGTAAAGCTGCTCGCCGGCAGTAGGGGTCTGATTCAGAGTTGATCGCTGATGTGCAAATTCACGATCCTAACGATTATCGAATGACTGCGCATACACAGGTATTGTAGCCCAAATAGAGAAAAAAATATGGCTCATTATAACTATTTATTAACTAGGTGGCCCGTGCGAAAATTTGCAAGCGATTGGGCCGAAAGTCAATTTTCAACTTTGAATTTTTAAACAAACAATACAATTTGCCATTCTAAATGAGCAATTCATCAGAAGAGGAAAATGTCATCAGGGCCGGTGCTAGGGGGTTCGGCGCCCTCCTGCAAACTATAAATTTGCCAAATGGTTGAAGAGAAAAGAGAACTCTTTTTCTGGGGCACTCTTATGATTTTAAATGGATTTTGGTAATTTTAAAATATAGCTTTTATTAGAGTTATAATAAAATAAAGGGTTTGACAAACACACATATATTATATATGACAAAAACAAATTGTTAGTACGATGTGTTACTGGATACCCGTTGATATTATAAGGGATGTATTATTCTAATTCTCTTCCCTATTTCAACTGGGTAATAAGTTAATGGAGGTAAATTCCTCTAAGCACAGAGATTTTGATACAGTTTAAAAAGGAAGTATGATTTTGTAACAGATGATTCACATAATATGTTACTTTCCAAAGTAAACTAGGCAGATAGGTATCTCTGCCTGGGTTTCAACAATAAGAGGGTATTCTATATTCCCTTCTAAATAAACACTGTATTTTTCTAGACAGCTTGATATTCCCTCTTGTATACACTCAATCTGTTGAGGGTTTTAACTTATTCTTATTCTTTTGCCCACATTAATATCACTGTAATTATTCAATAACAGATATTGCACGGACAAAGTATCTATGACAGGATAAATTACACTTAATGACTACAAAGCAGATATTCCAGCTGTACCACCAAAGGGGGAGAGAAATGTCCAGATATCTATTAGCTGGACCATACACCCACGCACTGGGTATGTGTCTCTTTTAATGCGAGCTGGCTGTGCTAATGTAGCGAGTGATAAGATGTTGTGCCTCAAAGTTGGATCACCATGATATTCTGTTGTCTCTAGGTCTTGCAGAACGCTGCATAGGACCCAAGATGAGAGATATCGGGTGTATTTGAGGTCAGAAAAAGACAGTAAAGCCACACTTCTGCTGTCAGGTTTCCATGGTTTTGTGGGACCTGTTCCTTTAAAGCATTGCAGGACAACCACAGCCCGTACTGGCTGATGAGAGAGTGTGGGAAATGCTCAGGATTGCTAGGTTTTGAAAGATTGTAAGTAAATAAGCTATGTTAGAAATAGCGATTGATTACTTGTTTGCCAGTAAATAAGGATGTCTTAATTAATCACCAAACTAAACTAAACAATCCTATAGTCAATTAATTCAAAAGTCTAATCGACATAAGCAAGTTGACATGAGCATTGTATCAATTCACCAATTAGTTGGTGCGTGTGGTTGGTTAGAAAGTAGAGATAGAGGTATGCCTTGTGCAGTCAAGTTACCTTCTGCTTTCCTGGGGTCATACCACGGTAGCGGACCCACAGGATGAGAGAGGTGCAGGTGAGCGCAGTCCGGCTAGGGGACAGAGAGAAAGAGAGAGATCGACGGCTTCCCCTATCAGGTATTGCGGTCCCGGAGTCCTGTTACTGAATTGTATTGCAGGAAGCGCCGGGAGCCGCACGCTGATGTGAGAGCCGCCGGTTGCCTTGTAGCTTGTATGTGGGTGCTGTCTAGGGAAATCCAGGCAGTCTCTGTGTCCGCGTCTGCATGCGCCTGCAGCACGGAAATGAAGTTAATCGGATGACGCGCGTTTCACCTCCGGAGAGGCTTGGTCACATCGGTGACGTATGAATGGAGATTCCCTCTTAAGTACTCATTAGGTATGCCGCCCCTATTGATTGGTCAGGTTCTATTGGTCTGGGGGCGTGTTTTAGGTTCATAATGGGATTCCTTAGGTTAATACAATCTATCTAAAAAGATAGTTCTGTTCACGGATATAAATACATGGGATAACAGTGTCAAGCAAGAAAGGGGGGAAATTCTGCAAGGTATTAAGGTGTTCCCTTATAAGTGAAAGAGAGGGATGTGTTCGTTACACAACTACTCACTCTCTAGTCGCAAGGTAAATTATTCTACAAAAGAGAATAAGAGATAATTATATATAAATATGAACGCAAAAGTGACAATGGCAATAAAATGTGGCAGAAAAAATGACAGAGAAATTTGACAGAAAGAAAGAGTTAGAGATAGCACACCTGTGCTAAGTTCATGCATATTTATTCAGGATTTTTTTAATATATTTTTTATGTTTTTTGCATGTATCTATACAGATTTTCCTTTTTAAAATTCTTCATATATAGTGTAGTATGCCGGGGGATGATCCACCACATAGGAATTGGACACGGTATCCAAGCAATGTATGAAGATTCTTAAGATAGTTAATTGAAGTATAATAATTTATATTCTGTTATGATTGGATCTGTCATTGAAGATTTAAAATATGTACATAAGGGTTGCAATGGTTTTGTGGGGTAGGGTAAGATGTCAGGAAAGAGAGGGAGAGAGAGAGAGATATACGAGAAAAGAGGAGAGTGTTGAACATGAATGATTTGATTTACAGAGAGAATGTAGAGTGTCCTTATATAAAGGCACTAAAATTGATATTTTCATTCATTCCTCCTGGGGCTAAGGCCCCCAGCTCAAAAGTCCAGAAGCTCTCACGTTTCAGGAGTTCTTGAGTCAGGTTGCCTCCTCTTATCCCAAGATGTATCTTCTCGATTCCAAAAGCTTTGAAAGTTTTTGCACTGCTTTGATGTTTTTGGTAGAAATGTTTAGCAACGGTGGTGAGTTGCTTCATCTTTCTTCGGTCTTGCTCAGCATTTCTTATACTTCCAAGATGTTCCAACAAACGTTGTTTAAGCATTCTAGTAGTCATGCCTACATATCTGGCCCCACAGTCGCAGTTTATGCAGTACACCACTCCTTCCGTCCTACAATTGATGTGATCTTTTATTTTGGTGACTTTGCCATATTTGTTGGTTATTGTTGTGGTTTTTGCCATGTGTTTACATGCTTTGCAGGATCCACATGGGAAGGAGCCTCCATTACCCGTTCGTTTTGGTTCTTTGCGTGTGTAGTGACTGCTCACCAGATGGTCCCTAAGATTTGGGGATCTCCTCCAGCTCATAGCTACTTTTTCTTCTAGGTGGCTGGCGAGATCGATATCTGTTCTTAGAATGTGCCAGTGACGCTGGATGATATCCTTGATATTCCTCCAGTCTTGACTGAAGTTACCCACAAATCTTATTTTGGAGTCTGTTGTCTGTTGGGATTTTTTGCTCATTTGGAAGATAAGTTCCTCTCTTTTTATTTTTTGTGTTGATTTTTGTGCCTTTTTGATGGAGTTGTTGCTGTATCCCCTCTCTTTAAGTCGCATTTTGAGTTCCTGGCATTTTTCTGTGTATATGGTGTCATCAGAGCAGTTACGTCGTAGGCGGAGAAACTCGCCTTTTGGAATGTTTTCTACTGTTGGTGGAAAATGCGAACTGGTCTGATGCAGTACACTGTTTGTGGAAGTTGTTTTCCTAAATAGTTCTGTTTCGATTAGGCCAGTGTCACCTTTGTAGATTTTTATGTCCAGAAATGAAATTTCTTGATTGCTGATGTCATGAGTGAGTTTTAGGTTCAGTTGGTTGTGGTTCAATGTTTGTATGAAATCCAGGAGCTGGGTCTTTGTTCCATCCCAAATAAGCAGGATGTCATCAATGTAACGATGCCATGCTATTACATGTTGTGTCCAGATTTCATTCTTTTCATTGAAAACATGTTCGTTTTCCCACCAACCTAAAAACAAATTAGCATACGTGGGGGCACAGGCCGCCCCCATTGCTGTGCCCCTCACCTGCAAGAAAAATTTGTCATCAAACGTAAAGTAGTTGAACCTAAGTATGAAGTTCAGCAGGTCTATGAGAAAATTATGGAAATTATCGGAGGTTTCCATGTTCAAAAAGTACCTGACAGCCGCCAGGCCTAGATCGTGGTCTATGCTGGTGTATAATGCCTCCACGTCCAAGGTAACAAGCAGTTGGTCTTTTTCCAGCTTGATATCGTGGAGTTTCCTCAAAATATCGGAGGTATCTCTGGTGTAGGAAGGCAGTTGTAAGACAAAATGCCTCAAGTGGAGATCTACGAAGGTGCTGGCCTTCTCAGCAATTCCACCTATCCCTGAGACTATAGGTCTACCGGGAGGTGTAATCGGATCCTTGTGGATTTTTGGCAATAGGTAGAATGTTGCTATTTTGGGGTGTTCTGTCCACAGATATTGATGTTCCATCTTTGTGATGGTACCATTGCTGAGTGCACCATCAATTAGTCTTTTATATACTTCCTTGTAGTTGTCTGTTGGGTTCAGGAGGATAGGTTTATAACATTGTTAGTTGTGCAGTTGTTTGTATGCCTCTTTGATATATTTATCTTTGGGCCAGATAACAATGTTTCCACCTTTATCAGATGGCTTTATTACTACCTCTGTCCAGCTTTTGATGTTTTGGAGAGCATCTCTTTCCTCTTTGGTGAGGTTATCGCGTTTTTTGTGCATTCTGTACTCCGTGTGTAATTTATCAAGGTCTCTAGAGACTAGGTTAGAGAATACCTGAACCTCAGGGCAGATACTTTCAGGAGGAAAGAAGGAGGATTTAGGTTTGCATTTCGGTCTCTCGTGAGTCTCAGATCGGGAAGATTCTGATTCGGATGCAAGATCCTCCAAGATTTCGATAGCCTGGATTTCTTGTGTTCCCCACAGTGTGGTTGTAGGGCCGTCTGGAATTTCGGTTTGGGTTCTGTTGCTGAAGAATTTTTTTAGGAGTAATTTCCTACTAAATAGTTTCAGGTCTTTCTCCCATTGAAATCTATCAAATTTGATCGTGGGTGAAAAGGAAAGCCCTTTACTTAGGACTTTAGTTTCTTCCTCTCCAATCGTCTGGTCAGACAGATTGATAACCCTTAGCGTATCCATCTTCGGCCCTTCCTGGTGTTCATCTGATGCTCGCTCGGTGAGGGTGATTCCCATCTCCTTCTTTCTCTCTCTTTTCTTGTTAGACCTCCTTGTCTTCCTCCTTGTATATGTCGGGCATTTGTGTTGCCCCTGGGATTCTCTAAAAAATGCACATTGCTGGTTTGGTTCCTGAATCTATCATATCCATATGAACTTTGGTATTCATCGCCCGATGATTCGTATTCTGATGAGGTGTATCCTCCTTTGTGTTCCCGGTTCTGTCTTTGTTGGTTTGTTGTCCTCCATCTAAAGACATTATCTGTGGAGAAATCCTTTTTGTCCCTTGCAAATTTGCTCCGTTTTCGTTCAATTATGATTTTCTCATATTCCTCCAATTCCTTTTTATTTTGTTCAAAGGTTTTTTGAAATGAGCTGTCAGTCTCCCATTGTTCCAATTTTTTGCCCAGCAGGTCGATTTCCTTGCTACATTCTTCCAGGGTGAGTTGGTTATGTTGTAGAAGGATGTTGATGAGATCTTGAGAGCATCTAAGTAGGCATTGTTCCCATTCTTGTTTGAGTTTATCCGTGATTAGTGGGTATGCTGGGAACACCCTTGGTCTTAAGCCTCTTGGGCTAATTTTCTGTTTTAAGTAATTTTCAAGAGTAGTCAGGTCCCAGCTGACCCTGGTTTGTTTCTGTAACATGGATTTAAGTTTCCTAAGGTCCTCATTCCAACCTATGTTTGTATTGATCTGGGTGACGTCACCGGAGAATATGTCAGTCACATCCTCCTTTCTTTTGCTTCTATTGGTCAGTTCTTCCCTTAGGTTGAAGCTCGCCATTTTTGACTTAGCTTTTAGTTATGGTGTTGTCGTGTAGTATGGTTTTTGATTTTAATTTTTATTATTATTTTTTGTATGTAAGTGCAGTATCACTGCAAAGAATTCAATACTCGTGCTGGGATTCAGAGACTGAGAAGTTGCCTCAGTTTGAATATATATAGAGCAGACAGGGGTGTGAGTCCCGCACAGAGTCTACCCCCACCTCAAGTTCCACTTCAGAGTGGGCGGATGCTTGTTGTGGAGGGTGTGGCCTGAGTAGCCTAAACCAACATCGTTACAGAATTAGGCCCACAAGGGGTCAAATTTTTAGGTTGGTGGTGCTCCCATGAGTCCGAAATAACTAAGACAAATGGTTGGAGAGAAAAGAGAACTCTTTTTCTGGGGCACTCTTATGATTTTAAATGGATTTTGGTAATTTTAAAATATAGCTTTTATTAGAGTTATAATAAAATAAAGGGTTTGACAAACACACATATATTATATATGACAAAAACAAATTGTTAGTACGATGTGTTACTGGATACCCGTTGATATTATAAGGGATGTATTATTCTAATTCTCTTCCCTATTTCAACTGGGTAATAAGTTAATGGAGGTAAATTCCTCTAAGCACAGAGATTTTGATACAGTTTAAAAAGGAAGTATGATTTTGTAACAGATGATTCACATAATATGTTACTTTCCAAAGTAAACTAGGCAGATAGGTATCTCTGCCTGGGTTTCAACAATAAGAGGGTATTCTATATTCCCTTCTAAATAAACACTGTATTTTTCTAGACAGCTTGATATTCCCTCTTGTATACACTCAATCTGTTGAGGGTTTTAACTTATTCTTATTCTTTTGCCCACATTAATATCACTGTAATTATTCAATAACAGATATTGCACGGACAAAGTATCTATGACAGGATAAATTACACTTAATGACTACAAAGCAGATATTCCAGCTGTACCACCAAAGGGGGAGAGAAATGTCCAGATATCTATTAGCTGGACCATACACCCACGCACTGGGTATGTGTCTCTTTTAATGCGAGCTGGCTGTGCTAATGTAGCGAGTGATAAGATGTTGTGCCTCAAAGTTGGATCACCATGATATTCTGTTGTCTCTAGGTCTTGCAGAACGCTGCATAGGACCCAAGATGAGAGATATCGGGTGTATTTGAGGTCAGAAAAAGACAGTAAAGCCACACTTCTGCTGTCAGGTTTCCATGGTTTTGTGGGACCTGTTCCTTTAAAGCATTGCAGGACAACCACAGCCCGTACTGGCTGATGAGAGAGTGTGGGAAATGCTCAGGATTGCTAGGTTTTGAAAGATTGTAAGTAAATAAGCTATGTTAGAAATAGCGATTGATTACTTGTTTGCCAGTAAATAAGGATGTCTTAATTAATCACCAAACTAAACTAAACAATCCTATAGTCAATTAATTCAAAAGTCTAATCGACATAAGCAAGTTGACATGAGCATTGTATCAATTCACCAATTAGTTGGTGCGTGTGGTTGGTTAGAAAGTAGAGATAGAGGTATGCCTTGTGCAGTCAAGTTACCTTCTGCTTTCCTGGGGTCATACCACGGTAGCGGACCCACAGGATGAGAGAGGTGCAGGTGAGCGCAGTCCGGCTAGGGGACAGAGAGAAAGAGAGAGATCGACGGCTTCCCCTATCAGGTATTGCGGTCCCGGAGTCCTGTTACTGAATTGTATTGCAGGAAGCGCCGGGAGCCGCACGCTGATGTGAGAGCCGCCGGTTACCTTGTAGCTTGTATGTGGGTGCTGTCTAGGGAAATCCAGGCAGTCTCTGTGTCCGCGTCTGCATGCGCCTGCAGCACGGAAATGAAGTTAATCGGATGACGCGCGTTTCACCTCCGGAGAGGCTTGGTCACATCGGTGACGTATGAATGGAGATTCCCTCTTAAGTACTCATTAGGTATGCCGCCCCTATTGATTGGTCAGGTTCTATTGGTCTGGGGGCGTGTTTTAGGTTCATAATGGGATTCCTTAGGTTAATACAATCTATCTAAAAAGATAGTTCTGTTCACGGATATAAATACATGGGATAACAGTGTCAAGCAAGAAAGGGGGGAAATTCTGCAAGGTATTAAGGTGTTCCCTTATAAGTGAAAGAGAGGGATGTGTTCGTTACACAACTACTCACTCTCTAGTCGCAAGGTAAATTATTCTACAAAAGAGAATAAGAGATAATTATATATAAATATGAACGCAAAAGTGACAATGGCAATAAAATGTGGCAGAAAAAATGACAGAGAAATTTGACAGAAAGAAAGAGTTAGAGATAGCACACCTGTGCTAAGTTCATGCATATTTATTCAGGATTTTTTTAATATATTTTTTATGTTTTTTGCATGTATCTATACAGATTTTCCTTTTTAAAATTCTTCATATATAGCTTAGTATGCCGGGGGATGATCCACCACATAGGAATTGGACACGGTATCCAAGCAATGTATGAAGATTCTTAAGATAGTTAATTGAAGTATAATAATTTATATTCTGTTATGATTGGATCTGTCATTGAAGATTTAAAATATGTACATAAGGGTTGCAATGGTTTTGTGGGGTAGGGTAAGATGTCAGGAAAGAGAGGGAGAGAGAGAGAGATATACGAGAAAAGAGGAGAGTGTTGAACATGAATGATTTGATTTACAGAGAGAATGTAGAGTGTCCTTATATAAAGGCACTAAAATTGATATTTTCATTCATTCCTCCTGGGGCTAAGGCCCCCAGCTCAAAAGTCCAGAAGCTCTCACGTTTCAGGAGTTCTTGAGTCAGGTTGCCTCCTCTTATCCCAAGATGTATCTTCTCGATTCCAAAAGCTTTGAAAGTTTTTGCACTGCTTTGATGTTTTTGGTAGAAATGTTTAGCAACGGTGGTGAGTTGCTTCATCTTTCTTCGGTCTTGCTCAGCATTTCTTATACTTCCAAGATGTTCCAACAAACGTTGTTTAAGCATTCTAGTAGTCATGCCTACATATCTGGCCCCACAGTCGCAGTTTATGCAGTACACCACTCCTTCCGTCCTACAATTGATGTGATCTTTTATTTTGGTGACTTTGCCATATTTGTTGGTTATTGTTGTGGTTTTTGCCATGTGTTTACATGCTTTGCAGGATCCACATGGGAAGGAGCCTCCATTACCCGTTCGTTTTGGTTCTTTGCGTGTGTAGTGACTGCTCACCAGATGGTCCCTAAGATTTGGGGATCTCCTCCAGCTCATAGCTACTTTTTCTTCTAGGTGGCTGGCGAGATCGATATCTGTTCTTAGAATGTGCCAGTGACGCTGGATGATATCCTTGATATTCCTCCAGTCTTGACTGAAGTTACCCACAAATCTTATTTTGGAGTCTGTTGTCTGTTGGGATTTTTTGCTCATTTGGAAGATAAGTTCCTCTCTTTTTATTTTTTGTGTTGATTTTTGTGCCTTTTTGATGGAGTTGTTGCTGTATCCCCTCTCTTTAAGTCGCATTTTGAGTTCCTGGCATTTTTCTGTGTATATGGTGTCATCAGAGCAGTTACGTCGTAGGCGGAGAAACTCGCCTTTTGGAATGTTTTCTACTGTTGGTGGAAAATGCGAACTGGTCTGATGCAGTACACTGTTTGTGGAAGTTGTTTTCCTAAATAGTTCTGTTTCGATTAGGCCAGTGTCACCTTTGTAGATTTTTATGTCCAGAAATGAAATTTCTTGATTGCTGATGTCATGAGTGAGTTTTAGGTTCAGTTGGTTGTGGTTCAATGTTTGTATGAAATCCAGGAGCTGGGTCTTTGTTCCATCCCAAATAAGCAGGATGTCATCAATGTAACGATGCCATGCTATTACATGTTGTGTCCAGATTTCATTCTTTTCATTGAAAACATGTTCGTTTTCCCACCAACCTAAAAACAAATTAGCATACGTGGGGGCACAGGCCGCCCCCATTGCTGTGCCCCTCACCTGCAAGAAAAATTTGTCATCAAACGTAAAGTAGTTGAACCTAAGTATGAAGTTCAGCAGGTCTATGAGAAAATTATGGAAATTATCGGAGGTTTCCATGTTCAAAAAGTACCTGACAGCCGCCAGGCCTAGATCGTGGTCTATGCTGGTGTATAATGCCTCCACGTCCAAGGTAACAAGCAGTTGGTCTTTTTCCAGCTTGATATCGTGGAGTTTCCTCAAAATATCGGAGGTATCTCTGGTGTAGGAAGGCAGTTGTAAGACAAAATGCCTCAAGTGGAGATCTACGAAGGTGCTGGCCTTCTCAGCAATTCCACCTATCCCTGAGACTATAGGTCTACCGGGAGGTGTAATCGGATCCTTGTGGATTTTTGGCAATAGGTAGAATGTTGCTATTTTGGGGTGTTCTGTCCACAGATATTGATGTTCCATCTTTGTGATGGTACCATTGCTGAGTGCACCATCAATTAGTCTTTTATATACTTCCTTGTAGTTGTCTGTTGGGTTCAGGAGGATAGGTTTATAACATTGTTGGTTGTGCAGTTGTTTGTATGCCTCTTTGATATATTTATCTTTGGGCCAGATAACAATGTTTCCACCTTTATCAGATGGCTTTATTACTACCTCTGTCCAGCTTTTGATGTTTTGGAGAGCATCTCTTTCCTCTTTGGTGAGGTTATCGCGTTTTTTGTGCATTCTGTACTCCGTGTGTAATTTATCAAGGTCTCTAGAGACTAGGTTAGAGAATACCTGAACCTCAGGGCAGATACTTTCAGGAGGAAAGAAGGAGGATTTAGGTTTGCATTTCGGTCTCTCGTGAGTCTCAGATCGGGAAGATTCTGATTCGGATGCAAGATCCTCCAAGATTTCGATAGCCTGGATTTCTTGTGTTCCCCACAGTGTGGTTGTAGGGCCGTCTGGAATTTCGGTTTGGGTTCTGTTGCTGAAGAATTTTTTTAGGAGTAATTTCCTACTAAATAGTTTCAGGTCTTTCTCCCATTGAAATCTATCAAATTTGATCGTGGGTGAAAAGGAAAGCCCTTTACTTAGGACTTTAGTTTCTTCCTCTCCAATCGTCTGGTCAGACAGATTGATAACCCTTAGCGTATCCATCTTCGGCCCTTCCTGGTGTTCATCTGATGCTCGCTCGGTGAGGGTGATTCCCATCTCCTTCTTTCTCTCTCTTTTCTTGTTAGACCTCCTTGTCTTCCTCCTTGTATATGTCGGGCATTTGTGTTGCCCCTGGGATTCTCTAAAAAATGCACATTGCTGGTTTGGTTCCTGAATCTATCATATCCATATGAACTTTGGTATTCATCGCCCGATGATTCGTATTCTGATGAGGTGTATCCTCCTTTGTGTTCCCGGTTCTGTCTTTGTTGGTTTGTTGTCCTCCATCTAAAGACATTATCTGTGGAGAAATCCTTTTTGTCCCTTGCAAATTTGCTCCGTTTTCGTTCAATTATGATTTTCTCATATTCCTCCAATTCCTTTTTATTTTGTTCAAAGGTTTTTTGAAATGAGCTGTCAGTCTCCCATTGTTCCAATTTTTTGCCCAGCAGGTCGATTTCCTTGCTACATTCTTCCAGGGTGAGTTGGTTATGTTGTAGAAGGATGTTGATGAGATCTTGAGAGCATCTAAGTAGGCATTGTTCCCATTCTTGTTTGAGTTTATCCGTGATTAGTGGGTATGCTGGGAACACCCTTGGTCTTAAGCCTCTTGGGCTAATTTTCTGTTTTAAGTAATTTTCAAGAGTAGTCAGGTCCCAGCTGACCCTGGTTTGTTTCTGTAACATGGATTTAAGTTTCCTAAGGTCCTCATTCCAACCTATGTTTGTATTGATCTGGGTGACGTCACCGGAGAATATGTCAGTCACATCCTCCTTTCTTTTGCTTCTATTGGTCAGTTCTTCCCTTAGGTTGAAGCTCGCCATTTTTGACTTAGCTTTTAGTTATGGTGTTGTCGTGTAGTATGGTTTTTGATTTTAATTTTTATTATTATTTTTTGTATGTAAGTGCAGTATCACTGCAAAGAATTCAATACTCGTGCTGGGATTCAGAGACTGAGAAGTTGCCTCAGTTTGAATATATATAGAGCAGACAGGGGTGTGAGTCCCGCACAGAGTCTACCCCCACCTCAAGTTCCACTTCAGAGTGGGCGGATGCTTGTTGTGGAGGGTGTGGCCTGAGTAGCCTAAACCAACATCGTTACAGAATTAGGCCCACAAGGGGTCAAATTTTTAGGTTGGTGGTGCTCCCATGAGTCCGAAATAACTAAGACAAATGGTTGGAGAGAAAAGAGAACTCTTTTTCTGGGGCACTCTTATGATTTTAAATGGATTTTGGTAATTTTAAAATATAGCTTTTATTAGAGTTATAATAAAATAAAGGGTTTGACAAACACACATATATTATATATGACAAAAACAAATTGTTAGTACGATGTGTTACTGGATACCCGTTGATATTATAAGGGATGTATTATTCTAATTCTCTTCCCTATTTCAACTGGGTAATAAGTTAATGGAGGTAAATTCCTCTAAGCACAGAGATTTTGATACAGTTTAAAAAGGAAGTATGATTTTGTAACAGATGATTCACATAATATGTTACTTTCCAAAGTAAACTAGGCAGATAGGTATCTCTGCCTGGGTTTCAACAATAAGAGGGTATTCTATATTCCCTTCTAAATAAACACTGTATTTTTCTAGACAGCTTGATATTCCCTCTTGTATACACTCAATCTGTTGAGGGTTTTAACTTATTCTTATTCTTTTGCCCACATTAATATCACTGTAATTATTCAATAACAGATATTGCACGGACAAAGTATCTATGACAGGATAAATTACACTTAATGACTACAAAGCAGATATTCCAGCTGTACCACCAAAGGGGGAGAGAAATGTCCAGATATCTATTAGCTGGACCATACACCCACGCACTGGGTATGTGTCTCTTTTAATGCGAGCTGGCTGTGCTAATGTAGCGAGTGATAAGATGTTGTGCCTCAAAGTTGGATCACCATGATATTCTGTTGTCTCTAGGTCTTGCAGAACGCTGCATAGGACCCAAGATGAGAGATATCGGGTGTATTTGAGGTCAGAAAAAGACAGTAAAGCCACACTTCTGCTGTCAGGTTTCCATGGTTTTGTGGGACCTGTTCCTTTAAAGCATTGCAGGACAACCACAGCCCGTACTGGCTGATGAGAGAGTGTGGGAAATGCTCAGGATTGCTAGGTTTTGAAAGATTGTAAGTAAATAAGCTATGTTAGAAATAGCGATTGATTACTTGTTTGCCAGTAAATAAGGATGTCTTAATTAATCACCAAACTAAACTAAACAATCCTATAGTCAATTAATTCAAAAGTCTAATCGACATAAGCAAGTTGACATGAGCATTGTATCAATTCACCAATTAGTTGGTGCGTGTGGTTGGTTAGAAAGTAGAGATAGAGGTATGCCTTGTGCAGTCAAGTTACCTTCTGCTTTCCTGGGGTCATACCACGGTAGCGGACCCACAGGATGAGAGAGGTGCAGGTGAGCGCAGTCCGGCTAGGGGACAGAGAGAAAGAGAGAGATCGACGGCTTCCCCTATCAGGTATTGCGGTCCCGGAGTCCTGTTACTGAATTGTATTGCAGGAAGCGCCGGGAGCCGCACGCTGATGTGAGAGCCGCCGGTTACCTTGTAGCTTGTATGTGGGTGCTGTCTAGGGAAATCCAGGCAGTCTCTGTGTCCGCGTCTGCATGCGCCTGCAGCACGGAAATGAAGTTAATCGGATGACGCGTGTTTCACCTCCGGAGAGGCTTGGTCACATCGGTGACGTATGAATGGAGATTCCCTCTTAAGTACTCATTAGGTATGCCGCCCCTATTGATTGGTCAGGTTCTATTGGTCTGGGGGCGTGTTTTAGGTTCATAATGGGATTCCTTAGGTTAATACAATCTATCTAAAAAGATAGTTCTGTTCATGGATATAAATACATGGGATAACAGTGTCAAGCAAGAAAGGGGGGAAATTCTGCAAGGTATTAAGGTGTTCCCTTATAAGTGAAAGAGAGGGATGTGTTCGTTACACAACTACTCACTCTCTAGTCGCAAGGTAAATTATTCTACAAAAGAGAATAAGAGATAATTATATATAAATATGAACGCAAAAGTGACAATGGCAATAAAATGTGGCAGAAAAAATGACAGAGAAATTTGACAGAAAGAAAGAGTTAGAGATAGCACACCTGTGCTAAGTTCATGCATATTTATTCAGGATTTTTTTAATATATTTTTTATGTTTTTTGCATGTATCTATACAGATTTTCCTTTTTAAAATTCTTCATATATAGTGTAGTATGCCGGGGGATGATCCACCACATAGGAATTGGACACGGTATCCAAGCAATGTATGAAGATTCTTAAGATAGTTAATTGAAGTATAATAATTTATATTCTGTTATGATTGGATCTGTCATTGAAGATTTAAAATATGTACATAAGGGTTGCAATGGTTTTGTGGGGTAGGGTAAGATGTCAGGAAAGAGAGGGAGAGAGAGAGAGATATACGAGAAAAGAGGAGAGTGTTGAACATGAATGATTTGATTTACAGAGAGAATGTAGAGTGTCCTTATATAAAGGCACTAAAATTGATATTTTCATTCATTCCTCCTGGGGCTAAGGCCCCCAGCTCAAAAGTCCAGAAGCTCTCACGTTTCAGGAGTTCTTGAGTCAGGTTGCCTCCTCTTATCCCAAGATGTATCTTCTCGATTCCAAAAGCTTTGAAAGTTTTTGCACTGCTTTGATGTTTTTGGTAGAAATGTTTAGCAACGGTGGTGAGTTGCTTCATCTTTCTTCGGTCTTGCTCAGCATTTCTTATACTTCCAAGATGTTCCAACAAACGTTGTTTAAGCATTCTAGTAGTCATGCCTACATATCTGGCCCCACAGTCGCAGTTTATGCAGTACACCACTCCTTCCGTCCTACAATTGATGTGATCTTTTATTTTGGTGACTTTGCCATATTTGTTGGTTATTGTTGTGGTTTTTGCCATGTGTTTACATGCTTTGCAGGATCCACATGGGAAGGAGCCTCCATTACCCGTTCGTTTTGGTTCTTTGCGTGTGTAGTGACTGCTCACCAGATGGTCCCTAAGATTTGGGGATCTCCTCCAGCTCATAGCTACTTTTTCTTCTAGGTGGCTGGCGAGATCGATATCTGTTCTTAGAATGTGCCAGTGACGCTGGATGATATCCTTGATATTCCTCCAGTCTTGACTGAAGTTACCCACAAATCTTATTTTGGAGTCTGTTGTCTGTTGGGATTTTTTGCTCATTTGGAAGATAAGTTCCTCTCTTTTTATTTTTTGTGTTGATTTTTGTGCCTTTTTGATGGAGTTGTTGCTGTATCCCCTCTCTTTAAGTCGCATTTTGAGTTCCTGGCATTTTTCTGTGTATATGGTGTCATCAGAGCAGTTACGTCGTAGGCGGAGAAACTCGCCTTTTGGAATGTTTTCTACTGTTGGTGGAAAATGCGAACTGGTCTGATGCAGTACACTGTTTGTGGAACTATAAATTTGCGCCCACCCAAACTTTACAAAGAGAGGGGTGTGGCCACACAATAATGCTCCCACTCCAAATGACACCACACATTAGCACAATCTTATTCACCTAACACAGCACCAGTGCCGTAACTAGCCATTTTGGTGCCATGTGTATGAAAAAAACAGGGAAAGTGCGCGCCGAAGGCGCGTGCAAAATTGTAGAAGCGTGGCTTCATGGGGAATTGGCGTGGTCACATAAAAGTACCAATAACACCATAACACCATAATCCCCATAACACATTATGCTTCACACCTCAAAATAACACATTATAGTAACCACACACAGTAATGCACATTATTCGTAATGCCACACATCATGATGCCCCTTGCACAATATGCAGAACACCATAATGCCCATTACACATAATGCCACACACATAATATGCCATGCACTATAATGCCCATATGACATTGACACACATTATGCTACACATAATGCCCCAAGTACTCCTGCATATGCCCACATTTGTAGCGTTGCTTATTGATAACACCCACACCAGTTGCGAAAAGTAGTTTCTCTGCGTACAAGTAGTGGCCACACCAGTTGCCGACATTAGTAGCACTGCGTAACCATATACCCACACCAGATGCTGACAGTAGTACCTCTGCTTATACATAACACCCACACCAGTTGCCAAAAGTAGTTGCTCTGATTATACACGTGCCCACACCAGTTGCCTGAAAGTAGTACCTCTGCTTATACTGTACGTAGTGCCCACACCAGTTGCCGACAGTAGTAGCACTGTGTAACCATATGCCCACACCAGTTGCCGACATTAGTAGCGCTGCCTATACACGTGCCCACACCAGTTGCCTGAAAGTAGTACCTCTGCTTATACGTAGTGCCCACACCAGTTGCCGACAGTAGTAGCACTGTGTAACCATATGCCCACTCCAGTTGCCGACATTAGTAGCGCTGCCTATACACGTGCCCACACCAGTTGCCGACATTAGTAGCGCTGCCTATACACGTGCTCACACCAGTTGCGACTGTAGTAGCACTGCATAACCATATGCCCACACCAGTTGATGACATTAGTAGTGCTGCTTATACACGTGCCCACATCAGCTGCTGACATTAGTAGCGTTGCCTATATGCGTGCCCACACCAGTTGCCGACATTAGCAGCGCTGCCTATATACGTGCCCACACCAGTTGCCGACATTAGTAGCGCTGCCTACACATGTGCCCACACCAGTTGCCGACATTAGCAGCGCTGCCTATATACAAGCCCACACCAGTTGCCGACATTAGCAGTGCTGCCTACACATGTGCCCACACCAGTTGCCGACATTAGCAGCGCTGCCAACACATGTGCCCACACCAGTTGCCGACATTAGTAGTGCTGCCTACACATGTGCCCACACGAGTTGCCGACATTAGTATTGCTGTCTACACATGTGCCCACACCAGTTGCTGACATTAGTAGCGCTGCCTACACACGTGCCCACATCAGTTGCCGACATTAGTAGTGCTGCCTACACATGTGCCCACACCAGTTGCTGACATTAGTAGTGCTGCCTACACACGTGCCCACATCAGTTGCCGACATTAGTACACTTACACTTTACAATGGTGGCAGCTCATCCTCTCCTGTTTCCTGGTGTCTTCAGTCAGTCTTGCTCCATTGTAGCTCCGCCCCTTCTGGTCCGTGTAGCTACGCCCCCTCCGTCAGTGAAGCTCCACCTTTCGGCCCCTGCCGATGACCAGCTGATAATGAGCCAGGAGGGATCTCTGTGCCTCCGGCGCTGCTGCGTGTGATGAAGTGTGGCAGGCGCAGCAGCAGCAGCCGTCAGGCACGGAGGACAGCAGAGGATGTACAGCAGGGAGGGCGCCTCTCCTGCCCGGCGCCTACCTGCTTTGCATCCTCTGCTGAGTGGGTAGCGCCGGCCCTGAATGTCATGTTTAAAATGGTACCTCGCTTATTGCTTTTGGTTAAGTATAAAGGGAGAAAAAGGGAACGTCATGAAAAATCACCTTCTACAAATAATATACTGTATATGATCACCAGTTATTTACATAATGCACACATATTCCGCAGTGCTGTGAAGACAATCTAAAGCTGTGTACACACAGGGGAGATATATTGCTAGCAATATATTGCTCGGTGTACTTGCAATATATCTCCGCAATATATTTCTCAGCAATATATTGCTCAGTGTCCAGTTTTTCAGAGGGACCAGCAATTTTCCATGAAAATTGCTAGCAATTTTGACTAGATTGTTTTTACCCTCTATTTAAATTCATTTATGATTGACATGGGTTGTGGGAAGTCTGTATATGGTGTACTTGTGGAGTATCACGGCTCCCACGATGGCCATCTTATGCTAAAAAAATCGCATTGCATATGATGCAATTGCACCCGATTTTGCACTGAAATACATCCAAATGCATTGAAATGTGTAGGAAACATGTGAAATGCCCCCAAATGTCATTTTTCATAGTGTACCATCCCCACTATCAACCCGAAGTGTGGCGAGCGCAGCGAGCCACCGAGCCCGAAGCATGGCGGGTTGACGTTGATAGTGGGGGTGGTACACTATGAAAAATTACATTTGGGGGCATTTCACGTGTTTCCTACACATTTCAATGCATTTGGATGCATTTCAGTGCAAAATTGGGTGCAATCGTATTGCATCACATGCGATTTGTTTGTATGCGATGCAATAGCATGCGTTTTTTCAAAAAATCACCAAAAATCGGCTAAAATCGCATCCCATCGCATGCCATCTCATGCCACTACATTTGGTATGCGATGGCATGCGATGGGAGCCGTGATAATCCACAAGTACCTACAGATGTAGCAGGGGTCATCTTTGTAGGGGCAGGATAATCTAGTGCCCCGCTCCCGCCAGGGGTGTGGGGGCACAAGACGGCCGTGCGGCCCCTGCCACCGGTCCCCACTGCCCCAACCCCCCCCACCCCAAAAAAAATTCATTTATTTATTTATTCATTTTAAATCTGGTCACATACTATTGGTGTGGGGCAGCATGGTAATGCTCATGCTGCCCACCGATGGTGCAAATCACCATTGATGGGCAGCATGAACATAATCATGCTGCCCGACACCAATGCCCTCTACTACAGCCTATGCACTTACTGGATAGTGCGGCTGTGTAGTAGTGTGCTGATGGGGGGAGCTGCTGCTGTGTGCGGCGCGCTGGAAGACCGGAGCAAGAAGCAGGGGCTGGCTCCGTGTCGGGTGGGCGGTGAGTGACAAGGCGGGTGGGCGGGTACCCGGCCGGCGCAGGAGGCTAGTGTCGCTGGTCGCTGGTACACAGTGCTTTGTGCACCAGCGACCTGCAATTTTATGCAGAATCTGAGGAGCAAGCTCCTGCGACCAGCGACCATGAAGGGCTGCCGCGGGAGCGCGCTCCCAGCCATTTATCGCTGGCTGCACATTAAATTACTGGCAATATGGTCGCTGAGCGACCATTTTGCCAGCGATTTAATGCATAATTGCAGCCATGTGTACACAGCATTATTACCAGTTTGTTATATAGCGAACACATATTCCGCAGCGCTGTACAAAGAATATGTGAACACTCACATCAGTCCCTGCCCCAGTGGTGCTTACACTCTATATTACCTACCACATGTACACGCACACACAGACGTTCTAGGGTTAATGTCTACCAATATATTTTTGGCTTGTGGGAGGAAACCGGAGTACCCGGAGGAAACCCACACATGCATGGGGAGAATATACAAACTCTGGACAGTTAGGGTTAAGGACAAGGTGGAAAATGAACCCATGACCTCAGTGCTGTGAGGCAGTGGTGCTAAGCATTGATTTATATTATTGTATTATCATTGTTATTTTTTTTCCCCTCATATTTGTGGCCACCGCTTACGCCAATTACGTTAGCCGCTTTCAGAATAGCATCATCGCCCCCTCACGAGCTCGGTGTCTCGCTCCGCTCACCACAGCTTTACTAAAGGTAATAGATGGTGGCGTGGACACAGGAGCGTGGCGTGGACCCACGGTGGTGCGCCACACGCTGCGTAAGTTCCATTTTTTCACAGCACCCCTAGGTGCAAAGCTTATTACCAAGAATTTCAGAAGAAAAATATTGAATTAAATAAGTTGTGCTTACGTCACCCTTAGGGCCAGCTATGTGGTGAGGGACAGTATATACTTCTGCTTACCCACATATGTTATAACTGGGAGCCACCACCACTGCTTGTGCCTATTACATTGACCATAAATAAGTTTAATCAGTTCTGGACCACCAACCCAGGGCACCCCTGCAGGTACTCCGAGGCACCCCAGGGATCCATGGCACACAGTATGGGAACCACTGAAACATATTGATGATAGTAATAATAATAATATATAATGATAATAATAATATATAATAATGATAATAATAATAATAATAATACTATAGATATGACGATGACCCTGACAGCAGCAGCCAGTGACAGGAGCCACCTCCCCCCATCTCCCCGCTCCCCCCATCTCTTCCCAGTCCCATAGCAACCAGGCGCGGCCCTTACCAACCGGCCCCGCCCTCCGGGAAATGACGTCGCCCGGCCGCCGGCTCCCTCCGCCCGAGCTCGGCAGCAGCAGCAGCAGCAGCAGCATGTGTCCCTCCTCCCCGTCTGGGCGGCCTGGCTTCCGGTTTCCGGCCTGTGTTCCAGGGGCTGCAGCTGCTGAGGCGGAGGGAGGGAGGGAAGGATGGTCGTGATCAAGGAGTAGTAAGTAGCCCCGGGGGTACCCCCGTGCCTGGGCGTGGCGGTGCCCTGAGGGGGGCGGGGTCTGTGTCACCTGGGGCAGGGGTGTGGGGGCAGTATGACAGCAGCAGCAGCAGGTGAAGGGTCCCAGGGGCTCACTGCTATAGGCCCCTGACCCACTAGTCACACTGGGATTTCTGTGTGTGGGGGCAGGGCATTATGGTACTTGTAGTTCAGCAGCTGGTGTTGTGTGAGGCTGGCATATGGTGCTGGGAGGGCGAGGGGCACTATTTTCCGTGGGCAGGTGACCTAGTGCTGGCCGATGTACCATGCTGTCATTCTTATAATGTCTCTCCTTTCTCCCCCCACAGCCGTGTCTGCCTGCCTATATCTGTGGAGGAGGTAAGTGCCCCATCACCGTCACCCTGCGTCCTCCCCCTGGGCCTTCCCATATCTCTCTCCCCTTACCCTATACACCCCTCTCTCTCTCCCTCCAGTACCAGATCGGACAGCTGTTCTCTGTGGCAGAGGCCAGCAAGGACAACACCGGCGGAGGTGAGGGGATAGAGGTCCTCAAGAATGAGCCGTACGAGAGGGATGGGGAGAAGGGACAATACACCCACAAGATCTACCACTTACAAAGGTGAGTCTGCTGTATCTGTCACTCCGGATGCTTAGGTTGTGTACGTGGACCGAGGCATGATGGGAAATGTCAAAATATGGCAGGGGTTCTAGCCGCAACCCTTAGTAGCTCACCCTTGTGAGCAGGTGCGCTGATAAGTGGTCACCATGACACATAGTGGTTCCAACACCATACAGTGTATAATGACCTTATTTTACTGGGGATTTAGTTCTGGCGTTCATCATATCTCGGTAATAGACATAGTGAAAGCCGCTGACCTATATGTATCTATATTATTTATGTCTGACCGGTTTCCCCCCTTCCCCATTTCTTCTTCTCTCCTGTCGTACAGTAAAGTTCCCAGTTTTGTTAAGATGATCGCCCCGGAAGGTTCCCTGATATTTCACGAGAAAGCCTGGAACGCGTATCCGTACTGCCGGACAAGTGAGTGTTGGTGCCCTGTCCTCATCCTGCGTCTGCGCCACCTACACGTACCAGAAATAATAGTAATGTGCGTCTCTGTCTCTCTTCCCTCCATTTCCGGCGGGTCTCCTGGCGTCCGCAGTCGTCACAGTGAGTATAACTTGCATGTTTGCATTTTTTTTATGTACAGCGCTATAACTAACAATGGCACCTGCGCCACTCAAACGCTAATGTATGTGAGGACCTTCCTGAGTGGCGATTATAGTGGTGAAACATTATATCTCTGAGTCTACTGAAATATGACTAGGACGTACGAGGAGACTGTGCTGATTGTATATTGTGTGTGACTGAGCTGCAGTGTAACACTTTGTGAACGTTCTCAGAGGGGTACATTTTCTAAGATAGGAGTTCTATTGAACACGGGAGGTTGCCCATGGCAACCAATCAGATTCTATCTGTTCTAGAACATGCAAAATGGCAATAGAACTCCTATCTTAGTAAATTTAGCTGGCATCGGTTAGGACACAAACTTGGCAATGACGGGTGCAAGAAGTGACGTCATGGGAGCGGGTACCATTCCACAGCATGGCTCTCTAGCAGTATCCTCTGTCATCTAGCATGTACAGAAGGGATTGATATGAAATCCCGGCGTTCAAAATCCCGACACCGGAATCCCGACAAGGGGGGATTCCAACCACCGGGATTTGAACTGCATCCCGTACATACATTGGAGAACACTGCTAACGGCCCGCGGGAGCACAAATTGTTAACGGTAAAGTGCACACACTAGATCACAGGGTCTCAAACGTGGTCCTTAGGTACATGTTTTCCAGGTCACCCGACAGGTGCACTCATTACTCACTGACACATTTTAAAAGATTCACAGGTGGCGCTAATGACTTTCATTTTATTCTGTGAGGAGACCTGGAAAACACGCACTGTGTGGGGTCCTGAGGACCGAGTTTGAGAACCTGTGGTCTAGTGTGTGCACTTTACCATTTACAATTTTCGCTCCCATGGGCATTTAGTGGTGTACTCCAACGTCTGTACATGCTAGGTGACAGAGGATACTGCTACAGAGCGGCACCTGAGAACCTGCGCACAAGACGATATACATGATGATGACGTTACAATGTATAGCGTTTTAATGTCTAGTGTGTGCGCATCTTTAGTCACAGATGTACAAGTCGCTGCTACTTTGCACAGTCTGCTCGTGCGTCTTGCTCACATTGCGACTAAACCCTATTTTCGGCTAAAGACGCCCGGTACCGATTGATCACGTAACCTAGCGAGCTCGCCAACTGGGGCTGTTTGCTGTGACTGCAGCTAAGATGTGTGAGGACTTGTCTGTACGTTGATGGATGATAATTGTTCTCTCAGTTTGTGAGGGGTTTCAGTTATGTGTTGTTGGCTGGTGTATGGGTTTCCTGTGAAATATAATGGCTGCTCTAGGAGCACTGGTATATGGGCTAGTGCCGTGTACACTCCCGTACAATCACACTCTCACAGCGATTACTTTTGGTTTCATTTTCATGCGGACGTCCTGACATACCTGTATATACCTATATACTGTAACTTGTGATCTGTGATGACCCGATGTGTCTAATGCTGCCCATACACTTATGCGATCGGGTGCTTGATGCGGGAAGAGGGCGGCTGAGCAGCGGAGCTCTGTGAAGGCGTGCGCAGTGGCAGAATTAAAAAAGTAAAACACCTGGGGGGGCCCTCTAGTTGAGAGAGCTCAGCCAATCAGAGGGCCGCCTAAAGTTTTACTGTGGTTTTTTTTTTTAAATTCGCCACCCGCTAGCACTCCTGCACAGTTCTAAGCTACTCAGATGGACGCCGCCAGCGGTCCCTTCTGCCACCCCTCCCCAAACCTGACTCCGCTAAAAGCGTTCCCTCCGTCCCCCCACCTGCAGATTGCATGCGGTTAAAAACCACATGCGATCACTCCTGCAGTTTGATAGTATGTGCTGCACATAATATCTATCAAGGTGACATTCGACCGGCGGGCCGTCGCGTGGTCCCTAAAATGCGCATACAATCATTTTTCAGACTATTTCATTGCGGCTGTTTGATCCCTTTGGATGTATTTGGCTTTTGCGGCAGGACTGCAATGAGAACCAGTGTATTGTCCCTTCCTGGTTTTTCCTGTTCCTTGGAAGTGTATTTATAGCAAATTATTGTACTCAACTCTTATAGATATATAGGAGGGGTCAGTAAGTTTACTGACGGATGGAGTAATGCGAGCATAGAATGCTGTGTACAGTGACCTGAGCAATATCTGACTGGCTGTAACCAGGAAACGCCAATCCTCCATCGCAGAACACTTTCTGACCTTCTGGCTTATCCCCATATAAGACAATGTTCCTTATTTGCTGTGATGATCTTTGGTTTCCCTCTGTTATGTATTTTTGATCTCCCAGCGTGTCTGATACAGCCGGCCCCTAGGCCCCACACAGTTGTGTCTGTACAGATTAACCCCTCTAATGCCGGCAGCAGCCTCAGGCTATGGTAAAAAATGGCTGTTTGCTCGTCAGCTGAGTTCAGGCTTAAGGCCACCTAAATTATTGCAACTTCTCCCAGGGCAAAGTTGCCGCCAATCCCCCCCCCCCCCCCTTGCGCCGGGTCGGATGTGAAACCAGGTCCGATCTCCGACTCTGATGCGGCGCCCACGGGATCTCGGATCTAATGTGAAACACATGCGATTTGGCCACTTTTCAACCTATTTTTCTATCGGAATCGGGTGAAATGTGGCCTCGGGGGCACTAGTGTATGGCCAGCATGAGTGTAAGCTCCTGGCATGTTGCAGATGCGCAGGGGAGAGATCTAGGAATATTCCTGCACCGCGTTCCTGACCCCGCTGGCCGCCGGCTAATGACCTCTCCCTCTCTCTGTAGAATGAATATATGAAAGACGACTTCTTCATCAAAATCGAAACGTGGCACAAACCAGATTTGGGATCCCTGGAAAATGTGAGGAAATGATCAATTCTAGAACATATTGACCAAGATTATATACCGGACAGTAAGCGTTTGTCATGCGCTGTGTATCCATCAGCAGAATGTGGACATGTCTTACAACCACAGATTTTGTGGAAAGATACACGGAAATTGACATTTGGGGTACATTTCTAAAAGTGAATAGGGGAGGTTGCCCATAGCAACTAATCAGATCCGGTATCCTTTTTGAGGATGGACTGAATCTGGTTGCTATGGACAACATCCCCACTTTCCACTTTTTAGAACTGTTTAGTAAGTTTGACTCTTTAATGACTAAATCTCGGTGCCCATCCTTATTCCCGTCTCTCTTGGGCAGGTACATGGATTGGACGCAGAGACATGGAAAGAGGTAGAGATTGTACCGATAGACATCGCTGACCGCTCTGAAATCTCAGAAGATGTAAGTACAGCTGCGGTGTCTGCAGTGAGTCGTCTACACAACATGCAATGGTTCCGTAACCTGGACTTGCACCTTCTGTTCTCAGGATTACAAACCAGAAGAGGATCCGGCTACTTTCAGATCAGAGAAGACGGGGAGAGGCCCCCTGAACCAGGATTGGATGGTAAGATGCTCTTGCTTCTCCCTGTACCCCGGTATCGGGGCATTCTGTCTCACTACAGATGCGTTCTTGTACACCTACTTACCCTTTTGTGGCATATCACCAGAGACGGCAGGCGCGATTTCCTTGCAGCAAATTTGGGTACTTGTTTCCTATCTGGGCGCCCGCTACGTTAATTGCGCACCATGCTATTCTCCGTATAAAAATCGGATCGCATCGGATACCACAAATGCACATACACGATATTGAACGATGCGATGCGATCCGATTTCGTTCCCACTTTTATGGTTGGCCCATAGGATATATAGGAAACCCCCCCTGATGGTTTAAAATGCGCCTCCATTGTTAACGCCACCCCAGTATTGACGTCAACCCGAAGCGTGGCGAGCGGCGGCGGTACGCGTCCTCCGACTTTTTCATACCCCCACTATCCACGTCGGCATGGAGTTGAGAATAGAATAGTGTGGCGAGCGCAGCAAGCCACCGAGCCCGAAGCGTGGCGAGCGGACGCGGATACTTCACAGGTATCCGTGTCCCCTCGCGGGCTTCACAGGTATCCGCGTCCCCTCGCGGGGCTCGCCACGCTTCGGGCTCGCTGCGCTCGCCACACTATTCTATTCTCAACTCCACGCCGACGTGGATAGTGGGGGTATGAAAAAGTCGGAGGACGCGTACCGCCGCCGCTCGCCACGCTTCGGGTTGACGTCAATACTGGGGTGGCGTTAACAATGGAGGCGCATTTTAAACCATCAGGGGGGGTTTCCTATACAAATCGTGGGTTTGTGGGGTTATTACATTGAAATCAATGTAAAATCGGGTCTCAGGGACCATTTAACATTGATTCCAATGTAAAAATCGGGGTTGATCGCGTCACCGCATGCGATGCGATCCGATTTAAAATGAAATCGGATAGCATCGTATGCCATCGTACATCATCGAGTACCGAATCCGATGCGATCCGATTTCATTACGGTGCCATACGTTGAAAACCTGGGCGCCCAGATAGGAAACAAGTACCCAAATTTGTCCTCCGTTGTGCTGGGTTGTATTCAATTTTGTGTCTTTGGTTTGCGTCTAGTGCACTAGATACATAGGCAAGTATTCAATGCGGCCGGCGAGGGGGTTAAACAGCGAGGTTTGCAGAAAACCAGCGATCCTCGCCAGCCGCTCGCTCTATTCAACATTCTGGGGAAATCCTCCCCGTCACAGGACGGCGAAAATTCCCCAAAACAGCGAGACCCGCGGCAAATGCAGAAAACTTGCTGTATTTAGCTGGGAGTCTCGCATACGCTAATTCCCCCTCGCTCAAAAAATGGAGCGAGGGGGAATTGGCGTATGAGGGGGGTCCGTTGAATACTAACAGGGTGAGTGGTGACAGCGAGCAGGAAGCCCTGCTTGCTGTCGCCGCTCGCCCACGGCATTGAATATACCCCATAGATTTAGTGTTTTGTTGTGGCTAAGTAGCCGTGTCTAGCCCAAACAGTGGTGGTGGTTTGGCTTGATTTGAGGATAGGTGTATGTGGAAACCTCTGCGCTCTTGCCAAGTCTTTCAGACAGACACACACTCACACTCTTGCACATTTCTCTTGCACATGCACTCCCAAAAAAAAAAAAAAAGATTTACATTTTAAATCTTACGGTCAGTACATTTGTTTATTAAAGGTTTTGTGTTCACTTAATTCTTTAATTGCCTTATATTTTTTTTAATCATAATTTTTATAATTTTTTGGGATACTGGTGGTTCCTAACATTCCCCCTATTGTCAGCGAGCTCTCCTTCTCATTGGTCGCTGGTGGTTCCTAACATTTCCATATTGTCAGCGAGCTCTCCTTCTCATTGGTCGCTGGTGGTTCCTAACATTTCCATATTGTCAGCGAGCTCTCCTTCTCATTGGTCGCTGGTGGTTCCTAACATTTCCATATTGTCAGCGAGCTCTCCTTCTCATTGGTCGCTGGTGGTTCCTAACATTTCCATATTGTCAGCAAACTCTCATTTTTATTGGATACTGGTAACTTTTTGTGTGTGAACAAACCAAATACATTTTGTGATCCTGTTGTAATGTGCAGCCAGCCTGCTTTGCTTTATACAAAATCGTCTCTGTCTGTAACTATTCGCTGGTGGGTTTCATATTTTTCTATCTTACGGATAACCAAATCACAAAAGTAAATCTCAAATGTGTGTAACGCAAGGGGCGTGTGATTATATTTAGACACACGTCCCAACGGTACACATACAGAGAAATCAGGCGCACAATTTAAACCATAATCAAATCATTATTTATTAATAATTGCGACAGACGCAGCTCCCACAAAGCGACTCTGTATCACTTTACAATGTAGCACAAATAATCTCAAGTACAAGAGAGCGCAACTGTCACAATTTCCGGTTAAAAATTTAACGGTTTATTTGGTACCACCATAAACAGTATATTTATACAGTGAATCATTGAAATATAACGTTACTAGTACAGTGAGACATTCAGCACATTTTTCATAAAAATTGTTATTAATTAGAAGAAGCGAACCTTCTCATACACCACAATAATCAAGGTTTTCACTTGGCTGAAATTCCAATCGACGGGGTTCCCTTTAGGGGTTAATTTCCTCTCTGTGGATATACTTCTATCAAGGGAACTGTAGCCATGTTTTTGGAATCGTTATTATGTAATACAGAAGCAGCCGGCTTTATTTAATCAGGTCCCTCTTTTGAGTACAGATCCAGTATAGGCAGTCTCGTTATCAGGAAAGAAATTCTCTCTGTTTAGATTTTATACTTTATAGAGGAAACAATCGCAGTCTCTCAGCGAGCCAGACAGCCACTCATAATAGATGCTTATTGCGCTAGATAGTCACCTTTTGGTGATAGCCTCCGGACAATCAATGGTCCCAGCTGACAGCCAAGCAGGCTGCGGCACGTCTCTCATGCAATAGCTGCTTCCAGGAAATCTCCTGTCTGCAAAAGCATGCGGTGCCGGTATACAGGCTGTTCGTCTGTAAGGCTGTCATCTCAGGCAGACTCTGATTACAATTGGTGAGCCGGACAGACCAGGGTGTACCACCTGTAGCTGCTGACAGTGACTAGATCTCACACGGTTTCCCAGCAGGAGGGGTGGTAGCAGATCAGCAAGTGCCAGAATGTCCCATTGAATTAAAGAGTGTCCAAGTAGAGGGGGGCTCTTGACATGGTTCTCTCACATTAATTTGGTGGTTTCCTCAGAAGATACCCCAGAGTAAATTGGACCTGTTTTTAACTTGGTGCTGACCAATCAGAAAGGCTCAATTTGCATATACACATAATCAAATTGACTGCCTTTGGGTGGTTCCTAACATCTTCTCATTGTCCACCAGCTCTTGTTCTTATTGGCCACTGGTGTCAACAAACTCTCATTCTCATTGGCTACTGGTGATTCCTAACATTTCCTCAGTGGCAGCATTTTCTCGTTCTCATTGGCCACTTGTTGCTTTTCAGATCTACGTATGGGTAACTGTCTCTCTGTCTTTGGTTACAGAAAGAGGTGATGAACAACTCTTCGTGCCCTCACATGTGTGCCTACAAGCTGGTGACCGTCAAATTCCGATGGTGGGGCCTCCAAGGGCGAATGGAGAAATTTATTCACAAAGTAAGTTCTTCTGCGTTCCTGATGAAGCCCAATTTCTGGTCCTCCGTATCATAAACCCTGAAATGTAGCCAACCTCTTCACCGGGGGTTTCAAGAAAACATGGCCTGCCCAACCTTAAAGGCACATAATGGCTGTGGCGTTCCACCACTATCTTCTGTGTCTAAGAGCGATGGCGGTCTCATTTCCCATAACTCATTGTTTTCTGCTTCCTCCACTCCATGTATAGCAAGAGAAACGCCTCTTCACCAACTTCCACCGCCAGCTCTTCTGCTCGTTGGACCGGTGGGTGCACCTGAACATGGATGACATTCGTCGGATGGAAGACGAGACACAGAGAGAGCTGGACGAGGTGAGGGAGCATTATGTGGAGATGGGTTTCTACGCCCTCTCCCTGGCATCGTCCTGTATGATGGGTTCAAAGATTGTTTGGGTTGGGTTTTTAAGCCTTTGGTTAGCACAAGCTTTCTTAGTTATTATCCGTTATAATAAAATATTAGATTTCACCATTGGCTTTTAGGGTCCTGCACAAACTTTTGTTTCCATGGTCCTAGTCATGTTCAATATATTTTTTAATCTTTAATTTTATTTGTTTACTTGTGTTTTGGTAAAAAGTCTTTTGTTCTCTAGATCATAGGTTCCCAAATGCGGTCCTCAAGGCACCCCAACGGTCCAGGTATTAAGTATATCCATGCTTGGCCACAGGTGACTTAATTAGTAACTCAGTCAGTCTGATTTAATCCTATGTGCTGAGCCATGGATATACCTAAAACCTGGACCGTGTGTGGGAACCTCTGCTCTAGTTATTTTTGTATTGATCTTCATGATGAAGCTCAGAAAACGCCAAATGTGGTTATTTATTTTTAATCAATTGAAGCAACACAGGAGGACTCAAATTAATCGTGACGTCTCGTACAACATATGTATTCTAATTTCACATTAACCTTTTGAGTGCTAACATTGCTTTTAGAGAGGTGTCCACTAAAAATGCCAGGTCCGTAGTCGAGGAATATGAATCGCTTTAGCTATTGCTGTCAAATGATCTGAAGTCCATTAATTGAAGCTTTGTTAAATCTTGCGCCCAAATAAAGCCTGCCATTTTTAGCGGATATTTTGCACATTGCTCAAGGCAACGTCGGCGTTTGAAGGGTTAAAGTGTTCGGGGATTTTGTCCCATTTTGATTTTCATGATGTAAGGAAATCACATTTGAAGGAGCTGATTTAATACCTACTGTGTATAGGTGCCTGTGTACGGTTATGTTCTTAGCCACAGACGATTCCGTTGTGCGTTACATTTCTGTTAGTTCTGATGTATATACAAGTGATCCGTCCCTATTTCCCTGCAGATGAGGCAGAAAGGAACAGTCAGAGGTATGACTGCAAAAGATGAATAAACTCCCTGGCGTCGTGGGTTTAACAGGTGAGACCATGCACTACGGTGGGCGCATTTGTGTGGTTATTGGGCTCGTGCTGTGCTATCAGTGACCACAGGGTGGCAGCACTTGTGGTTGTTTGAAGCTGACCTTTCTACTTTCAGTTTATGGAGCTGTCATAAGTGTAGACATTACTGTACTGTCCCTTATGAATATTAATTGGATCCTAATTTATGTGCAAAACATTTGCAGGTACGCTCATTTTATGGAAGCTCCACAAACCTTTCCTCAAATAACCTGAACCTGCCATGTTTGCAGGATTTCCTTTTAGCTGGCATAAGAGTCTCTTATCTTCATTTTTTTTTTTCTCCTTTTTTAGTTTCCTCTCATACGGAGCCTGAACTATCATCCTTCCTCTCATTGGCCGGACTGTGCGGGGGCCCTGTATCAGGGGTGCGAGGAACTGAATGGAGCGGAAGAGCTTGCTGCCCACCTCCTCCTCCAGCTGCCTTCTTACTACCGGTTCCATGTTTCTCTTGGCTTCTGTCGAACCTCCTTCTTGCCTAGCTCTTCCGCACAGCGTTCAGGCGCCCCCTGCTGGCGGCTCCTCCGGTCAGTGTCGGACTCTGTTAACCTTTTCACTGCTGCTGGACTGCGCTGCCTCTCAGTGGGGATCGGAGAAGGCGGTATTTCCGGGGTTGGACACTGTTATAAGGCGTGCCTACGTTTCATCATGAAATTAACCCTTCCCTGCTGGAAACTGAAGCTAAGCAGCCAGTGTTTTTGTACATAATATATTTGGGTTGCGTCAATATTAATACATGCACAACGGTTACTCCTCTTGTATCTCCCGTATACACGGTGGGATGATACGTACTGCCCGCCAGCGTTTGTGTAGTTCTTCGATGGGCTCCGCTACTGGATGTCTCGGAGCCAGGATTGAAGCAAATGGTTGGCAATCTGGCACAGTTGTCCAGCAGCGGAGTGGTTAATGCTGTACGCTACTGCCCGGCAGTGTAGGGGTTAATGTCACTATGCACTACTGTCAGTGCAAAGGGGGTTATGGGGGCAATTTTCAAAGGTCCTTCCACTTCAGGAGGCTTCATTCGACCGGCTGAGGAGTTAATGAAGCAACATCCTGCGCGGAGCGATGCTCTGCAGCCGCACTTAAAGTGCTGTTTTTGTTTTTCCTGAGAGGACAGCGAGATTTTACTGAGAAGGGACCAGGAGGGTTGTTTGTAGGGGCGGTGGGCGGGGCTGTGATCATGCCTATGATGGCATTGGAGGGTGGGGCGTTCCATTTTTTTGTTTTTAAGGGTGTCATGTGACAGCATTTATGGAAATAAAAGAAAATTATAATATCGATGCCTAAGGTGGTCTCTGGGGAGGAGGACTAAAAATAAGTGATTCCAACGTCTGGTAATGGACTTTATCTAACAGGATGCGGGTCTGCTCGTAGTCATAGCTGAATGGGTTACCCGAAAAAGGGGCACGTGGTGGGCGAGACCACGATGATGTTTCTGCCTTTCCTTAATCACCAGATAGAGGGGGACTGCAGCCGATCCGAGCGAGAGAGCCAGGAACACCAAGTGAATCTACAATGCAGAGAGCACATGTTACAGCATGCATACAATACAGAGAGCACATGTTACAGCATGCATACATACAATTCAGAGAGGACATGTTACAGCATGCATACATACAATACAGAGAGCACATGTTACAGCATGCATGCATGCATACATACAATACAGAGAGCACATGTTACAGCATGCATACATACAATACAGAGAGGACATGTTACAGCATGCATACATACAATACAGAGAGGACATGTTACAGCATGCATACATACAATACAGAGGGGACCCGTTACAGCATACATACAATACAGAGGGGACCCGTTACAGCATACAATACAATACACAGGGGACCCGTTACAGCATGCATACAATACAGAGGGGACCCGTTACAGCATGCATACAATACAGAGGGGACCCGTTACAGCATGCATACAATACAGAGGGGACCCGTTACAGCATGCATACAATACAGAGGGGACCCGTTACAGCATGCATACAATACAGAGGGGACCCGTTACAGCATGCATACAATACAGAGGGGACCCGTTACAGCATGCATACAATACAGAGAGGACCTGTTACAGCATCCATACATACAATACAGAGGGGACCTGTTACAGCATGCATACAATACAGAGAGCACATGTTACAGCATGCATACAATACAGAGGGGACATGTAGTCCTGGCTTCCGTCCGTTTCCAATGAAGCACAGAAAACCCAATAAAACCTGCAGATGTCATTAACGTGGCCTTTATTAGACCCACGTGGCCCTTTTAGACCGTGGGCCAATCAGAACCTGGGGGTGGGGCTATGCTCAGTGTACCGGCACCTCGAAAAGAAAACCATCTGTTTTGCTGTGCTGTCAATGGAGGGAAACCATCTAGTTCTCCCCTCATCGATGACAAAATCCATTTGAGAAGGAATTTGCCTTTCTGAGTGAACCAGAATAACCCCCTAATAATGGGAAGGGCTCTTCTGAAGCGGAGAGTGATGGAGAGTAGGAACCATCCGGAATAGCACCACTCACCGCGAATGGCTCCCCCCGCAGGCTGCCGGTGAGCAGCATGTAGACTGGATGCTGGACGAGCGTCAGGATGGAAGAGATGAGAGTGTGGATCCCCAGCAGCGCTGCGAAGTGAGTGCTCGGAAAACTGAGAGACAGATTGGGAGACGCCCGTAAACCGCTTGTTCTTGCAGCAAGCTCTGGCGGTGGTTTGGTCATGAGACGGCGGCCATACTTACACGCAGTGGTACAAGGTGCAGCTGAGCAGAAACATGGACGTCCTCGTAACCACGTGGAGGATAAAGGCTATTACCTGCAGAACAAAATGTAAGCGCAAGATCAATGAGAAGCAGTCACCATCGCAGTGGTTATACTATCAACTGAGAACTCATACCTTATGCCCGAGTGGTATAAATCTCTAACCCATTGGTATGGGTCAGTGCAAGGAAGATCTTTTGTGTGTGTGTGTGTGTGTATATATATATATATATATATATATATATATATATATATATATATATATATATATATATATATATATATATATATATATATATATATATATATATATATATATATATAAGCGTTAGAGATAGGCCTGGCACTCCTCCAGCAAGGTAAAGGACCCAGGTGCCCTCCGGATCAGTAATATAGAGGTTTTAATAGAAGAAAACAAACGCGGCACTCTGGGAATTTAAGCATAAACGTGTATTGTATAAACGTGTATTGTAGCAACTTTTGCTACAATACACGTTTATGCTTAAATTCCCAGAGTGCCGCGTTTGTTTTCTTCTATCAAAACCTCTATATCTATCTATATATATATCTATATCTATCCGAGCTCGGTTTGTCTCCTCTATGATGGCGGGAAGCCGGGGGAGCACAGCGGCGGAATGATCCCGGCACATCAGAGGGAGGACCCAGACTTTTTTGGTTTTAAGGGCTGCGGATAGGACCGGCCGGAAAAGACCACCTGGATATACACAATCCAAGTGTGAGTTTTACATTAACAAACTTATTTCCCTTTTTTCACAAAGGTGATCACCTTGTGTAAATAGTATAAACCACTAGGTGGCGTTGTTCACCAATCTATATACTTTTTAAACACAAGCACCTGTATCATTGAGTTTTTCATCACAAAAGTCACATATTCACTACTTCTTGAATATATATAATGACCCGCTCCCCCTAATACTTCCCCCGTGTCTGATATGTTCCAATGAGACGGGCAAGGATGAAGGAAAAGGGAAGGAGATCGCTCAGGAGAGAGATACTGCTACATGCAAAGTCTCAGCTAACTGCTGGTACGTGCTTTTATATATTCCTAGAAGGATTGTTGTAGCACCAATTGTTTTAGAACACTGGAGGCGCAGAAGCCATACCACCTTTTTACACATATATATATATATATATATATATATATATATCACACACACACCTATTGGGGTTTATTCTGGTTGATTTGCAAGGCTGCAGATTTGCAGTCTTGCAAGTCCACGATACCCCACTTTGTGAATTGTGGCCTGGCCGCCAACCATTCGCAAGGGCGATTGCCTCGCAGGGCCTGAGAATGGATGTTACACAGTAATGGTGGCGGAGGTGCAAGCCTATAACAGGGACTCTCGAGTCATTATATATACGTGGACGCTCGGGAGGAAGTTGGCAGCCAGCTGACACCCGGTGATGTCAGCTGGCTGCACCCGCCCCCCCGCGTCGTCAGGGCATTTGCATGGGAACGCCCATGAAACGCTGGGCGTTCCCATATGTGAATGAACCGGCTCTGTGCCGCATGCACCCTGCGTCTGTACACGCCCAGAAATTCATCTGCGCAGATGCAAAACATCGCTCGCACGGGGGGAGCGAATAGACCAAAATGACCCCCAGATTTATTTACCTGTCCCCAGAGCGATGAGATGAGACAGCAGATTCCAAAGCAGGAGACCACAAGGATCCTCAGCATGTAGACCGCAGACAGTCTTTTAATGGTGCATTTACTCCTCTTTGTACTCCTAAGAGACAGCAGATGATTGTTAATACGTGCACCGAGAGCGCCGGCCCTGCACCGAGAGCGCCGGCCCTGCACCGAGAGCGCCGGGTGTCTATATAGATGAAAAGTGTGTGTGCATGTCTCATTGCGGACACACAGTGGCACTCAGAGCCACCAAATTCAGCAACAAGATACCCCTGGACCCGGTGGTGTGCACCTCAAAGCTGTTTTTGGGAAATTTCACTTAGAAATTTAAAAAAATACCAAGTTTTAATTTGCCTTTATTGATAATCTGGGAAAAAGAATAACGATCTGGGAAACCGTTGACGAAGGAACAACTCCACACCTGATTTCATTGCTGTCATTGGGCGGTATTCAATGAGCCTGATTCGCCATGTTTTTATGGCGAATTTGTGCTGTTTGGCGAATTTTTGACAAAAACGGTGAATCACCCTATTCAATGACCAGATGGCGAATACATTTCAAGGTTTTTTTTGCCATGTATCACCGAGTAGCAATCGCTATCTTTTTATGGAGAAGTGGAATGTGAACTTTTAAAATAAAGTGTTTTGTTTTTTACATTTGGTGTCAAAAAATCAGGAATTTTATTCTGAGGGGCATGCTACTTTTATTCATGTGCTGTAAGCACATGAATATATATTTAATTTAAAAAAAAAATATTTTTTTTTTTTTTTATTTTTTTTTTACAGCAGCCAGCAGGGGGCCCCGGAGCCGAGCCGCTCATTACATATTCATATATTAAGTGCACCCGATCATATACGCTCCCCTGCTGGCACCCCCGGGGGACAGCCTGTGCTGCCTGGCACCCGGGGAGCCCACCTGCCCCCCACAAACATTCAGGGGCAGGCAGAGAGACTTCCATCTCTCTGCCTGGCACCCTCCTCAGGCTCCCTGCGGCATTCGCCGCAGGAGCTCATATTCGCCTGTCAGGGGCAGCGAGCCCCTGACACGTTGAATACCGGAGCCCGCTGGCTCCGGAACGTGGCGAATGTGCAGCGAATCCTAAAAAGGATTCGCTGTACCTCGCAGGTATTCACATTGAATACCGCCCATTGAGTATGACAGACACATTCTAACATTATGGTGAAGGCTTTAAACAATTAGGAATAATTGAGGATATACATAGACCACACAACACATACACACACGTACACATTGTACACGCACACACAGTACACCACATAGCACACAACACACATATATACGTAGCGCACCTCACACACTTACACATTGGACAGATACACACAACAAAACACACACATAACACACCACATGCAGTACAACACAAACCCATATACACTACAGCACACACCCCAAAACAGTACAACAAACACACAGAACACACACACTTAAACATTGTGCAGATACAGAAACACACAGAACACACGCACTTAAGCATTGTCAGGATACGCACAGCACACTACACACACACTACACTTACACATTCGGCAGATACACACAACACACACATAACACACCACTCACGGTACAACACACACCCACATTCACTACAACACACCCAAAACAGTACAACACACAGAACACACGCACTTAAGCATTGTCAGGATACGCACAGCACACTACACACACACATTTATACGTAGCGCACCTCACAAACTTACACATTCGGCAGATACACACAACACACACACATAACACACCACTCACGGTACAACACACACCCACATTCACTACATCACACCCAAAACAGTACAATACACAGAACACACACACTTAAACATTGCACAGATACACACAGCACACTACACACACACACACACACATTTATACATAGCACACCTTACGCACTTACACATAGGGCAGATACACACATAACATACCTGTAACAGCACAACACACACCCACATTCACCACACATACCCAAAAAACAGTACAACATACACAAAACACACTTAAACATTGCACAGATAGAAAGACACAACACACACCTACACGTACTGTATATACATAGCACACCTCACACACTTACGCATTGGACAGATACATACAACACACACAAAACCACATACACTACAACACACACACAAAAACAGTACAACACACACAAACACACAGAACACATTAAAAAAATCCATTTATTTAACAGTCTGTACCGGCAAATAAAAACTTTACCTAATGTACTGTTTTTTCTTTTTCCCCCATATCCGTCTCTCCAGTCCTCCAGCCTGTCACTGCGCTCCCCGGCCAGTTGCACTGAGAAATCTTTGTCCTGGCCAATGCACCCATTGATCAATACAAAGTGGGTACACTGCACTCACCCTGTTAGTCAGTTGGATATCAGGCACTGCTCTGCCTTAAGGGTTTCCCAGACTCTTTTGGTTCATAGATAATGTTTGGTCGATGGGCATGAGCGCTGCATGTATTTGTTTGAATGTTATGAGTGTAAGAAGTTGAAGAATAAGACTGAGATGAAGATTTGTCACGTTCTAGTGTAAAATTTACTCAATAAATCGTGAAATAAATATGTGTACATAGAAGTACAATCAAGAAATGAAAGTAGGATTAAAAAATAAATTCTGATTCAAACTGATAATTGTTTGGATGGCGGTGGGTTGCGAAACAAATCTATAGGTATCACGGATGGTGTAATGGTTAGTATTACTGTCTCACAGCGCGGAGGTCATGGGTTCAATACCCACCATGGCCCTAACTGTGTGAAGTTTGTATATTCTCCCCGTGTTTGCGTGGGTTTACTCCGGGTACTCTGGTTTCCTGCTACAATCCAAAAATATACTGGTAGGTCAATTGGCTTCCAACAAAAATTAACCCTGGAATGTCTGTGTGTGCGTGTACATGTGGTAGGGAATATAGATTGTAAGCTCCACTGGAGCAGGGACTGATGTGAATGTTCAACTATACTCTGTAAAGCGCTGCGGAATATGTATGCGCTATATAAATAACTGTTAATAAATAAATATATATATATAGGTGGAGGGGGTATGGCTATTGTGGGCATAATTGGTGTTTGGTACACTTACAGGGGGTCCCCAGTTGATGAGAAATTTTCACTACAGTGTCACCGTAGGGGGATATCCAATTGGGGTTCAGGTAGTCTTTTAGGGACCCCTTTACAATCCCGTTACTCTCTTCTCCTGGAGCCTACGGTCTCCCTCAGTGATTGACTATCAAGGGTTCCTAAAGAACCACCTGGATCCCAATTGGGAATCCCCCTATGGTGACACTGTAGTGAAAATCCCATCAATTGAGGACCCCCTGTAGGTGTACCAAACACCAATTATGCCCACAATATCCATACCCCCACCTATAGATTTGTTTCGCAACCCACCGCCATCCAAACAATTATCAGTTTGAATCAGAATTTATTTTTTAATCCTACTTTCATTTCTTGATTGTACTTCTATGTACACTTTTGTATTTTTTTCACGATTTATTGAGTAAATTGTACACTATAACGTGACAAATCTTAATCTCAGTCTTATTCTTCAACTTCTTACACTCCAAACCTTATCAATGCACGCATTGATGATTGCGATGGCTGGATTGGTGAATTGGCCCGGCGGTTGTAGGGAAGAATTTGTCCCATTGCACCCTTTCCCAGTGGTGCAGGTAATGTGTGTCGCGTTATGACGTCATGTGGCCAGGCCCGCGGACCTGCTCCCACACTCAGGGGCTGCCCCACTGTTTGGTAGAGACACCCTGTGCATGTGCTTTACTGATCCCCAGACCTCAGACTGCTGCAGGCAGGATCGGTGAGGGGAGCGGTAGTGTCAGGGAGTGTTGAATTTTTTATTAATTATGGTGCGGTAAGTAACGCCCACCTTTATACATTGAAAGTATAGAAATGCAGGTGTGGCCACGTCCCTTTCTGATTTTGTACCGATTTCTGACCCTCAGATGTTGGAGGGTATGTCATAGGTGCTAAATCTCAGGAGTGGATGTGGAATTCATCAACACATACAAGTTATCAACTCAGGAGCGTTGTGTTTCAAACAACAACACCACACCTGATTTCATTGCCGTCATTGAGTATCAATGCAAACACATTCTAACATTATGGTGGAATCTATAACAAATTACAATCTTAGGTCTTTGTCACAGCATACTGTAAGATGACATTTTTCAGCAATTTTGTAAATAAAAAAAACCCAAGGTTTTCTCCTGGTTTTTGGACAGACCTTGTGTCGGTCGTGCCGTTGTTCCCGGGTCTGAGCCGGCGGTTGTGCAGCAGAACACAGAAGAGGGGCCCTGTGATCAGCCCAAGCATCTGCAGAGCCCCAAACACTGACGAGTAGATATCTGTAAAGAAGGGGACACCGTTAGTCGGGGGGGGGGGGGGGGGGGGGGTCGGTGCTGTCTCCTGGTGCGCAGGACTGTAGCGGCCTCTCACCTGTTTGCAGGGGAGTCTCAGTCACAGTTTGAAGCTGTAAGTTCACAGAAGTAAAATAGAAGTAGATCCAGGTGAGCAGTACGGAGTCTGCCAGGAGGTGCAGGAGAAACGTAGGGCTCAGGAGACTTTCCTGGAGAGGTGGCTCTGCACGCACCGCTGAGAACAGAAAGTAGACCGTCAGTCAGTGGTTGCTACTGTTAGGAAGATGTGGTTCCTGCACAGCCCCAGGTTGTCAGATTGTAATATACTGTATATTCCTGTTTATCTATGACTCTTGCAGTATTCTACCTGATGGCTTTCCCCAGGCCGGGCCATGGTACAATTCAGGGGCAGGCTGGGCCTGGGGACATCTGGAGTTTATTTGAAAGGCAGTGAAGGGCTGTCAGCGTCCTGATTGGTGGGTGGCTGGAGCTGTCCACCAATCGGAGTGCTGATGTGGAGAGACGCTGCATTAGTGGCCTCTGGGTGGTTCCATTCCCTAGATGAGCTGGTGTGTTCTCTAGTGCCTGGATCTATACTGATCTCGTTCAGTTCAGATGTTGGGGAGTCTGTGTGGCTGATGGACAGTTGGCAAGAGGAAGGGGGGGCAGCATGGATGCTGGTACTCCGCTGTAGGGCATTGTGATGGTCTTAGCTGGTTTCGCTATGGCAACGACTCGTATCGTCAGTTGGGGGGTGTTCAGCACAATGGAGGGGAGCTGGGTCTCTGCAGGCCGTCCACATGGAATCTGCAATCTACAAAATGTGCCTGCCAAAAATGTCCGCTACCTTCTAGTAGTCAGATGCTAGAGGTCCTACTAGACATCAAACCATACCGCCCAACATTTTGACCCTGCTGGTTAGGATGCTCGCGCCTGCCCAAAAAGGTGGCTAGACCACTACAAAAGTGGGCATGGCCTTGTGGGAATGCTGCAACCACGCCCCCCGGTTTTCGTCACTATGGGGGCATGGAGCTGTGTAAGCCCCTCTGCTTCACTGAATAGATGCTGTGCCCCCCCCCCCCCCCAAAAAAAGGAACTGTCCTAGGAAAATCGGGACAGTTGGGAGGTATGCTCAAGCATCTGTCTGGGGGAGGCAGCATGGAAGTGTGGATTCTGGGAGTGCTGGTGCTTCCTGGCAACAAGCATGTAACCCTTCTCCTCCTGGCAGTGAGTCTGTAACCCCCCCTCTCCTGGCAACGAGCATGTAACTGTCGAAGTAAAAAAATCCTCCCCCTCCTAGCAATGAGCATGTAACCCCCTGGCAGCTAGCATGCAGCATGTAACCCCTGGGAATGAGCAAGAAACCTCTGGCAACAAGCATGTTGTAAAAAAAAATGAGGGGGACTTCTGTAGTAGCCAAAGGTGGCTGGAACCCTTAATCAAGTCCTGTTCCTACTGGTTCTCCGAGTGCCTCCTTATGTGGCCCACTGCAGAGATCCGCACAGAGCCAATGAGTATGAAGAAAGAGCTGGTGGGAAGAGCATGTACACAACCCCAAACGACTTCCCTAATTAGCGATCCATGAATAATCCGGCCCCTTGTCTGCTAACCCTACGGACATACAGGCGATGCATCACTCCTACCAGTAGAGTCTTAAGCTGGGTAAATGCTGAGCAATAAGCCGTCCGGTTGGGCGGATCAGACCGTCATGTCGCTCAGTGTGTAATATCTAACGTTTCTAAATAAAGCTCTTGGGAAAGTCAGCTGGTTCCTCATGAAACGCGTTACAGTGGTTGGTCACTGTCACTGAAAGATGATACCGGACTTATATGGAACATCTAGCAGGACCTGGCATATGGGGGCAAACCCAACTGCAGATATCGGATCTTCTATAAAAGCTATATTTGTATGACTGTCTAGTGCGGCTGAGTTTGTGTTGCCTTTCTAATGAACACTGAACAAACTAATAATAATCTAAGGCATTTTAGGGTTATATCTCACACTGTGGGGCTGATGCTGGGGTCAGAGTACAGCAAAAAAAAAAAAAGCAAGTAACACTGCACCTGGGTAACACCATGCTGTGCTGCGGATGGGGCAGATGTAACTTGTACAGAGAGATGCACACGTGAGCGGGGCATGTTATAGATTAGATCTAAGCTGCAGCGTAAAACTGGGTACAAAGTACACAAGGGATTTTCCTGACGAGTCGCTAGGACGTGATCAGAATCAAGCACACAGTATGGTGCTATGTTTGGGGGGGTTGTCAAACTCTCTCTGTTCCGATGCTGCCTACCCTTCTGCCTGTGAGGGGTGTACTGAAGAGCTGACGGGTCTCAAAATATTATTGAATTTTTCTATTTGAGGTGGCGCAAATGAATCAATATTTCTGTGTTCACATTTTTTTCTTCTCTAGATTAATAAAATAGTATTTCCTCCAATAGATAATTAATATAAGCAGCCTCCTTATTCAGTATGAAATGACATTCAATTTTAAATAATTATATTTAATAATATTTAGAATTATATTAATTTATAATATTTGTTGCAATTTCAATTATTTCTTTATTGGCAGCCCAAATAATAACTGCTAATTGTACACCTTACTTTAAAGTAAAAATGGAATAGACCTAATAAAAAATGTTCATTTCGTCCTTTAATATTATGGCCCAGAATACAGTCATGTTTGTACAATTGCTGTAGCGTTGCAGGAATTATCACTATTATAGGAGGTGCTTTCTTGTTTGTTACCCTCTCTGTGCTGTGGGGTTTCCAGATGCGTGATCCTGCTGTTATAGTGTTCCTACACGTTTTTGTGTCCCTTTTGGGGACTGGACCCTGGAGCACTTTCTTCCTGTTTTTTGGATATATTTGCGATGTAAGAAAAACACCACGAAACGCGTCGTCCTCACACCACATTTTAGCATAGACTTTGCAGTTCCTTTTTTCCAGGTCATTTTGCTCATTATAGCAAAAAAGCTACATTTGGGGCCTTATTCTAATTCACTCTTTCTGACAAAATCCTTCTTAGATGGACAAAACCATGTGCACTGCAGGTGGGGCAGATGTAACTTGTGCAGAGAGAATTGGATTTGGGTGGGGTTTTACTTCAAAGTGAGATCTATATTGCAGTGTAAAAATAAAGCAGTCAGTATTTTCCCTGCACAGAAACAAAATAACTCACCCAAATCTACTTCTCTCTGCACATTTTACATCTGCCCCCCTGCAGTGCACATGGTTTTGTCAGAAAGAATGAACTAGAATAAGGCCCTTGGGGTGGATATTTTTCTGTTCACAGGCTTCTGTTTATTTAAATCAGGGATGGGGAACCTTTGGCCCTCCAGCTGTTGTTGGACAACACATCCCAGCATGCCCTGCAACAGTTTTTGCATTGCCAAGTAGCAGCTGTTGCAGGGCATGCTGGGATATGTAGTTCAACAACAGCTGGAGGGCCAAAGGTTGCCCACCCCTGATTTAAAAATCAACATACTGTATACAGATGTGATGGTGGTTACATTATATAATGGTTGTGCATTTGGCAATAGAACATTTTTCTCATTATGAACCAGATGTACTATGCTTCAAAACGTGATAAAGTGGAAAGCGATAAACAACCAGCCAATCAGCTCCTGTCGTTTTTTAAACCCAGCATGTAACATGGCAGGTAGGAGCTGATTGGCCGGCTGTTTATCATTCTCCTCCTTATCGCTCTTTGAAGCTTGTTACATCTGGACCCTGTGTCTGGTACCTGCCGGCCTCTTAAAACTCATCATCCTCCTCTGGCTCCAGATCCTCTCTCTGTCCCTCAGAGATTCCTGGAACTTGTGCTTCAGTGATTTCTGGCACCATTCCTCCTCGCGTGTCTTCTTGTGCACTGTCTCGTAGCAGTTCAGCTGCAGCCGGATGCTGGGGCAGGGGGGGGGGGGGGGGGGGACAACAATGGTCCTTATTATATTGAGAAGCCTTTATTCCCATCCTACACCTCAGTCACCTGTACTCCCATCCTACTCCTCACCTGTACTCCCATCCTACCCCTCACCTGTACTCCTATCCTGCTCCTCACCTGTACTCCCATCCTACTCCTCCCCTGTACTCCCACCGTACTCCTCCCCTGTACTACCATCCTACTCCTCACCTGTACTACCATCCTGCTCCTCACCTGTACTACCATCCTACTCCTCACCTGTACACCTATCCTACTCGTCACCTGTACACCCATCCTACTCGTCACCTGTACTTCCATCCTACTCCTCACCTGTACTTCCATCCTACTCGTCACCTGTACTTCCATCCTACTCCTCACCTGTACTCCCACCGTACTCCTCACCTGTACACCTATCCTACTCGTCACCTGTACTTCCATCCTACTCTTCACCTGTACTTCCATCCTACTCTTCACCTGTACTTCCATCCTACTCCTCACCTGTACTCCCATCCTACTCGTCACCTGTACTTCCATCCTACTCCTCACCTGTACTTCCATCCTACTTGTCACCTGTACTTCCATCCTACTCTTCACCTGTACTTCCATCCTACTCTTCACCTGTACTTCCATCCTACTCCTCACCTGTACTCCCATCCTACTCGTCACCTGTACTTCCATCCTACTCCTCACCTGTACTTCCATCCTACTTGTCACCTGTACTTCCATCCTACTCTTCACCTGTACTTCCATCCTACTCTTCACCTGTACTTCCATCCTACTCCTCACCTGTACTTCCATCCTACTTGTCACCTGTACTTCCATCCTACTCTTCACCTGTACTTCCATCCTACTCTTCACCTGTACTTCCATCCTACTCGTCACCTGTACTTCCATCCTACTCCTCACCTGTACTTCCATCCTACTTGTCACCTGTACTTCCATCCTACTCTTCACCTGTACTTCCATCCTACTCTTCACCTGTACTTCCATCCTACTCCTCACCTGTACTTCCATCCTACTCTTCACCTGTACTTCCATCCTACTCTTCACCTGTACTTCCATCCTACTCCTCACCTGTACTCCCATCCTACTCGTCACCTGTACTTCCATCCTACTCCTCACCTGTACTTTCATCCTACTCGTCATCTGTACTCCCATCCTACTCCTCACCTGTACTTCCATCCTACTCGTCACCTGTACTTCCATCCTACTCCTCACCTGTACTCCCACCGTACTCCTCACCTGTACACCTATCCTACTCGTCACCTGTACTTCCATCCTACTCTTCACCTGTACTTCCATCCTACTCTTCACCTGTACTTCCATCCTACTCCTCACCTGTACTCCCATCCTACTCGTCACCTGTACTTCCATCCTACTCGTCACCTGTACTCCTATCCTACTCCTCACCTGTATTCCAATCCTTCTCCCCATCCGACTCTTCACCTGAACCCCCATCCGACTCCTCACCTGTACTTCCATCCTACTCCTTACCTATACTCCAATCCTTGTCATCACCTGTATTCCCATCCTACTCCTCTTTTATTTCCATCCGACTCCTCACGTGTACTTCCATCCGACTCCTCACCTGTACTCCTATCCTACTCCTCACCTGTACTCCAATCCTTCTCCCCATCTGTACTCCCATCCGACTCTTCACCTGAACCCCCATCCGACTCCTCACCTGTACTTCCATCCTACTCCTTACCTATACTCCAATCCTTGTCATCACCTGTATTCCCATCCTACTCCTCTTTTATTTCCATCCGACTCCTCACGTGTACTTCCATCCTACTCCTCACCTGTGCTCCCATCCTACTCCTCACCTGTGCTCCCATCCTACTCCTCACCTGTACTTCCATCCTACTCCTCACCTGTATTCCAGCTCCCTTACTATATCTCACCTGCACTCCAACTCTCTTCCTCCATCTCACCTGTCATCACTCACCTGCACTCCAACTCTCTTCCTCCATCTCACCTGTCATCACTCACCTACCCTCCAATTCTTACTCCCTCTCACCTGTCATCAGTCACCTGCACTCCAGCTCTCTTATTCCCTCTCACCTGTCACCACTCACCTGCACTCCAGCTCTCTTACTCCCTCTCACCTGTCATCATTCACCTGTACTCCAGCTCTCTTCCTCCCTCTCACGTGTAATCATTCACCTGCACTCCAGCTCTCTTACTCCCTCTCACTTGTAATCAGTCACCTGCACTCCAGCTCTCTTACTCCCTCTCACCTGTCATCACTCACCCGCACTCCTGCACTCTCACCTGTACTCCAGCTCTCTTACTCCCTCTCACTTGTAATCAGTCACCTGCACTCCAGCTCTCTTACTCCCTCTCACCTGTCATCACTCACCCGCACTCCTGCACTCTCACCTGCACTCCAGCTCTCTTACTCCCTCTCATTTGTAATCAGTCACCTGCACTCCAGCTCTCCTACTCCCTGTAACCTGTCATCACTCACCTGCACTCCAGCTCTCTTCCTCCCTCTCACCTGTCATCACTCACCTGCACTCCAGCTCTCTTCCTCCCTCTCACCTGTCATCACTCACCTGCACTCCAGCTCTCTTCCTCCCTCTCACCTGTCACCACTCACCTGCACTCCAGCTCTCTTCCTCCCTCTCACCTGTCACCACTCACCTGCACTCCAGCTCTCTTCTTCCCTCTCACCTGTCACCACTTACCTGCACTCCAGCTCTCTTCCTCCCTCTCACCTGCACTCCAGCTCTCTTTCTCCCTCTAACCTGTCACCACTCACCTGCACTCCAGCTTTCTTCCTCCCTCTCACCTGTCATCACTCACCTGCACTGCACCTCTCATCCTCTCTTTCACCTGTCATTCATTCCCTGTAATCTTCTTTCTTACTTGTTCTCAACTGCACTATGTTTTCCAACTCGCCATTACACATCATCTTCTGTCACCTACACTCAAGCCCTTTGCCATCCTCTCACCTGTACATGTTCTCCTCATCCTTTCCAGTGTGTTCTAGGTTCCAGAAGAAGAAACTGTTGAGGAACATAGCACAGGAAATAGCTCCGTACCCCAATATTATTGGTACAAATGGGACTCCAGCGATATAAATAACCTGAAGAAAAACACAGGAATTAGCTAAGCCACAGTTAGATCATGATTTGCTGTAATGGGTCTTGTTTCATTTAAACAACCTCACTGATGTGAGGATAGGCTGCATTCTCAGTGATGTCACTGGTTCGTAGTGACTGGATAGGCAGCACTCTTAGTGATGTCATTGGCTCTTAGTGAATGGATTAGTGGCATTCTCAGTGATGTCACTGGTTCCTAGTGACTGGATAGGCTGCATTCTCAGTGATGTCACTGGTTCCTAGTGACTGGATAGGCTGCACTCTCAGTGATGTCACTGGTTCCTAGTGACTGGATAGGCTGCACTCTTAGTGATGTCACTGGCTCTTAGTGACTGGATTAGTGGCATTCTCAGTGATGTCACTGGTTCCTAGTGACTGGATAGGCTGCATTCTCAGTGTTGTCACTGGTTCCTAATGACTGGATAGGCTGCACATTGATATCACTGGTTCCTAGTGACTGGATAGGCAGCACTCTCAGTGATGTCACAGGTTCCTAATGACTGGATAGGCTGCACCCTCAGTGATATCACTGGTTCCTAGTGACTGGATAGGCCGCACATTCAGTGATATCACTGGTTCCTAATGATTGGATAGGCTGCACATTCTGTGATGTCACTGGCACCTAGTGACTGTATAGGCTGCACCCTTAGTGATATCACTGGCACCAAGTGACTGTATAGGCTGCACCCTCAGTGATATCACTGGCACCTAGTGACTGTATAGGCTGCACCCTCAGTGATATCACTGGTTATTAGTGACTGTATAGGCTGCACCCTCAGTGATATCACTGGTTCCTAGGGACTGGATAGGCTGCACCCTCAGTGATATCACTGGTTCCTAGTGACTGGAAAGGCTGCACACTCAGTGATATCACTGGTTCCTAGTGACTGTATAGGCTGCACCCTCAGTGATATCACTGGTTCCTAGGGACTGGATAGGCTGCACCCTCAGTGATATCACTGGTTCCTAGTGACTGGATAGGCTGCACATTCCATGATATCACTGGTTCCTAGTGACTGGATAGGCTGCACCCTCAGTGATATCACTGGTTCCTAGTGACTGGATAGGCTGCACATTCCATGATATCACTGGTTCCTAGTGACTGGATAGGCTGCACATTCAGTGATATCACTGGTTCCTAGTGACTGTATAGGCTGCACCCTCAGTGATATCACTGGTTCCTAATGACTGGATAGGCTGCACCCTCAGTGATATCACTGGCTCCTAGTGACTGGATAGGCTGCACCCTCAGTGATATCACTGGTTCCTAGTGACTGGATAGGCTGCACCCTCAGTGATATCACTGGCACCTAGTGACTGGATAGGCCGCACCCTCAGTGATATCACTGGTTCCTAGTGACTGGATAGGCTGCACCCTCAGTGATATCACTGGTTCCTAGTGACTGGATAGGCTGCACCCTCAGTGATATCACTGGTTCCTAGTGACTGGATAGGCTGCACCCTCAGTGATATCACTGGTTCCTAGTGACTGTATAGGCTGCACCCTCAGTGATATCACTGGTTCCTAGTGACTGGATAGGCTGCACATTCAGTGATATCACTGGTGACTGGATAGGCTGCACTCTCAGTGATATCACTGGTTCCTAGGGACTGGATAGGCTGCACATTCAGTGATATCACTGGTTCCTAGTGACTGGATAGGCTGCACCCTCAATGATATCACTGGTTCCTAGTGACTGGATAGGCTGCACCCTCAATGATATCACTGGTTCCTAGTGACTGGATAGGCTGCACATTCAGTGATATCACTGGTTCCTAGTGATTGGATAGGCTGCACATTCAGTGATATCACTGGTTCCTAGTGACTGGATAGGCCGTGCTTTCAGTGATATCACTGGTTCCTAGTGACTGGATAGGCTGCACCCTCAGTGATATCACTGGTTCCTAGTGACTGTATAGGCTGCACTCTCAGTGATATCACTGGTTCCTAGTGACTGTATAGGCTGCACCCTCAGTGATGTCACTGGTTCCTAGTGACTGGATAGGCTGCACCCTCAGTGATATCACTGGTTCCTAGTGACTGTATAGGCTGCACCCTCAGTGATGTCACTGGTTCCTAGTGACTGGATAGGCTGCACCCTCAGTGATATCACTGGTTCCTAGTGACTGGATAGGCTGCACATTCAGTGATATCACTGGTTCCTAGTGACTGGATAGGCCGCACCCTCAGTGATATCACTGGTTCCTGGTGACTGGATAGGCTGCACCCTCAATGATATCACTGGTTCCTAGTGACTGGATAGGCTGCACCCTCAGTGATATCACTGGTTCCTAGTGACTGGATAGGCTGCACCCTCAGGGATATCACTGGTTCCTAGTGACTGGATAGGCTGCACATTCAGTGATATCACTGGTTGCTAGTGTCTGGATAGGCTGCACATTCAGTGATATCACTGGTTGCTAGTGTCTGGATAGGCTGCACATTCAGTGATATCACTGGTTCCTAGTGTCTGGATAGGCTGCACATTCAGTGATATCACTGGTTCCTAGTGACTGGATAGGCTGCACCCTCAGTGATGTCACTGGTTCCTAGTGACTGGATAGGCTGCACCCTCAGTGATATCACTGGTTCCTAGTGACTGGATAGGCTGCACATTCAGTGATATCACTGGTTCCTAGTGACTGTATAGGCTGCACCCTCAGTGATATCACTGGTTCCTAGTGACTGGATAGGCTGCACCCTCAGTGATATCACTGGTTCCTAGTGACTGGATAGGCTGCACATTCAGTGATATCACTGGTTCCTAGTGACTGGATAGGCTGCACCCTCCGGGATATCACTGGTTCGTGGTGACTGGATAGGCTGCACCCTCAGTGATGTCACTGGTTCCTAGTGACTGGATAGGCTGCACCCTCCGGGATATCACTGGTTCCTGGTGACTGGATAGGCTGCACCCTCAGTGATATCACTGGTTCCTAGTGACTGGATAGGCCGCACCCTCAGTGATATCACTGGTTCCTAGTGACTGGATAGGCTGCACATTCAGTGATATCACTGGTTCCTAGTGTCTGTATAGGCTGCACATTCAGTGATATCACTGGTTCCTAGTGACTGTATAGGCTGCACCCTCAGTGATATCACTGGTTCCTAGTGACTGGATAGGCTGCACATTCAGTGATATCACTGGTTCCTAGTGACTGGATAGGCTGCACCCTCCGGGATATCACTGGTTCGTGGTGACTGGATAGGCTGCACACTCAGTGATGTCACTGGTTCCTAGTGACTGGCATAGGCTGCACTCAGTGATGTCACTGGTTCCTAGTGACTGGCATAGGCTGCACTCTCAGTGATGTCACTGGTTCCTAGTGACTGGATAGGCTGCACTCTCAGTGATGTAAGTACAGGTGAAGAGTCGGATGGGAGTACACGTGAGGAGTAACCTTACATTTCAGTTAGTCCAATGTAATTTTGGATTTAGTTACCCACTGTAGCTTTATCATGGTTACAATATGTATACTTACAGTTTGGAGCTTCTTGTTTCTGGCATATTGGGTGAAATTTGATAGGATGAGAGATTATGAAAGTGAGAGATTTGGTAAGAAATCTCCAGGTTTTTTTAAAGCGGCAATCACTTACACTGCAAAATCACACTGGGTTTGCAGTGTAAATGATTGCCGCTTTAAAAAAACCTGGAGATTTCTTACCAAATCTCTCACTTTCTGAATCTCTCATCCTATTACATTTCACCCATTGTGTCTGAGTGCAAGTCACAAACCAGCAGGCCCAGTGCTTTATTCATTAATTAGTTTCATTTTTGGAAACTTATAAGGAACAATGTAAACTGTAAAAGGAAAGGACTCGGTAGCAAGAATTATTGATATACAAATAGTTTTGTTTAAACCACGGTGACGCAGCAAGCAATTCCTGCCATAAACGCAGTCTGTTTAAACAACCTATACACCAAACTATGTCAAAAGAATATAAATTTTATTAACATGCAGATCTCAGTCTAAACAGGGAACTTTTCCCTTTAATTTTCTATAAACACCCTTCAGACGATACCTAGCTGACATAGCAATCAGCTTCGCTAGAGACATCCAGAACTAATTGTTCGGATACCGAACACATAAATTTGCATAGCATATTTCTTTAAAGCTCACTGCAAAATAAATGTTGTCTGTCCCTGTCTGTCTTATGTTTTCTGTTGGACAAAGTAGGTCCGCCCTATATTAAAGAAAATACATTAAAAGTTAAGTTTTAACACTACTATCAAAACACAAGAGTGCCCCAAAAAAAAGAGTCCACTTTCCCCTCTCCCCCATTGCATTTACATATTGGACTCAGGGGAGCACCACCAACATACTCAGACCCACTATCCCGTAAGGGACATTACGTCTATCAAGTTGGTTATAGGCAACCCAGGCCAAACCCCACCGGAGTGGTGAAAGGGGTCCTCTTTGACCCAATTCACACTTGGTGGGAAGAACCTTGTGCGGCTCCCAAACCCCTTCTCCCTGAAGGAACAATGTAACTAAGCAGAGAAACATATTTCTCTACCTTGTCTTCTCTACCATTGTATCCCTGTTCCCCACCATGCGTGATCCACCAAGTTCTAAGCTAGCAGCTCAGATCTGATATAGAGCGGGGGCCCAGAAGCTGGTTAGATGGAGCTCTGGGCTCCATGACAGATGAACTGTATCTTTACCTTAATGATGGTGAAGACAGTGGCGGATGCAGAGAAGCTGGCGATAACCAGCGCAGGGTAGAGAGATGCAACATCTGGTAACACTTGTGGGAGCTGTGGGAGAAATGACAGGCGGCTGTGAGTGAGAGGTCTGTTTTCTAGGATCACAATGCAATCTCACATGTTCTATGGGGGAGGGGGGATTTTCCTGTCCAGCATTTTACCCCTGAAGACTATCAATTCTTATATCTGCGAAACGCGTCAATAAGAAATATTTCTTTATTTTTTCTTGAGTTGGGGGGGGGGGGGGGGGGGGGGGCAGGGGGGGACACATTATTGAAAATGTCTTGCAGGCACATGGGTTGCTCCATTACCCATTACTACTTCCAGGTCCAACATAACCTCTGTGCAGGCCCGGTTACTGGACTGTGCTGGTTAACAGAGGGATTCTTCTCCTGAAATTGTATTAATGTACTATATCCCCCAGGATACAATAGTGTCAGCTATTGTGGCTAAGGTAAGCCTTCCGAACTGTGTCCCTGTTTCAGAATGCACTGCAAATTGCCGAAAATCCCCGATCACGGTTATCTGCAATGTGCGCAGGTGCCAGAACTGCAGTCCTGTTGCAACCACAGTTTAAGTAGCAATGTGGTCAAACCAAGACAGGGGTCATCACTACACATTTTACTTGGTTATACCTCTACCTTATGTATCAAGTGCTCCCCCCGTCTTTTAGATTGTAAGCTCATTGGTCCGGGCTACATATAGGTTCTGTTTAATGTCAGTGTATGTACAGACGGAGCAGCTCTCATTTGAGCTCTTCCTGGCGATTCTATTGGCAATTGGCAGCCGCCGTCCTCCTGCGCACGAGAAGCTCGCACACCCCCCTGTTCTGTCGGAGGCTGCAGCAGCCCTCCGCCCGCCTCTGCCCCAGCCTGCCCTCGCTCCCTGCCCGCCTCCCTGATACAGAGACGAGCAGGGAAGCCGCTCCCCGCCGCCTTACTGATGGGGACCCGAGACAATCACACGTCCCTGTCAGGTGAAGCTGCCGTCTGCGCCAGCACATGAGATCTGGCGATCGGACACGCTGGGTGACGGCTGCTCCATCTTTACATCGGGCAAACACGTCGGAGAAGAAAGCTGGTTGTCAACACCAGGACCGAGCAGCAGCTTTCACCTCGTCGTCGGAGTTGAATTGTTGACCCGTAAGGTGCTCTTTTATTTTTGGGAAGAGGGCTGCAGCGCCTGCAGTTCAAGGAGGTTCTGCCGCACCCGTCGTACAGCCCCGAACTTGCGCCTGCGACTTTCACCTCTTCCCAAAGTTGAGAGAGCATCTTAACGGTCAACGCTTCAACTCTGACGACGAGGTGAAAGCTGCCGCTCGGTCCCGGTGCCGACAACAACCACCAGATTTGTTCTTTGTTTTTTTACTTTCCAATCCAGCCTTGTACTCCTAGTGTAAGTGTATTCTCCTTTGATTCTTGTTTAATCTGTTGGCACATGTGTGGTCAGTGGGCCTCACAGCACTATGAATTGGGCCCAGTGTGACGTGTAGTGTGAGTGATCTAGGTTCATTTTTGATGTCCCAATCCCTGCACATCCTGTTACCGTCCCTGGAGACTACTGAAAATGCTGCCCATGGGGTCTGGTGCGGAGCACACATACAATATGGCACAGTGCAGTGTATAATCTCCCTCATCCCCACTGACAAGGCTCCCGCTGTGTTATTACTGTTTTGCTTGTAAAATACATCTTAAAAAAATGAAGGTAAAATGTGAATTAGTCCCCAGCATACTGTAAGCTGGGTGTGACCCGGAGCCGTTCAGATGGAACTGTTGTGTACACAGGAGCTGTTGTTATATGACACATGGGACGTCAGAAGATGTGTACAGACAGTTCACATCAACACACAATAAATACTGATAAGGACGTCCTTTGCCCACATACAGTAGGGGCAGATCTCTCGTCCAGTGCCCCCCACTTACCATGAGAGAGGAGAACAGGATGCAGCTTCCCCCGATCCCCTGTGCCACCAGCGCAAAAGGCAGGAACAATGACAGGCCTGAGAGAGAGCAACACACAGGGGAAGTGATGCTGTGCAGTTATCCATACACGTGGGGAAGACTCAGAATTACACCTGTCATTCATGATGTTAGAAGTGATACTGTGCAGTTATCCATCCATACACGTGGGGAAAGAAGATACTCAGAAGTACACCTGTCAGTCATTATGTCAGAAGTGATACTGTGCAGTTAACTATACACGTGGGGAAGACTCAGAATTACACCTGTCATGCTAGAAGTGATTCTGTGCAGTTATCCATACACGTGGGGAAAGAACAGATACTGAGAATTACACCTGTCATTCATGATGTTAGAAGTGATACTGTGCAGTTATCCATCCATACACGTGGGGAAAGCAGATACTCAGAATTACACCTGTCAGTCATTATGTCAGAAGTTATACTGTGCAGTTATCCATACACGTGGGGAAGACTCAGAATTACACCTGTCATTCATGATGTTAGAAGTTATACTGTGCAGTTATCCATACACGTGGGGAAAGAAGATACTCAGAATTACACCTGTCATTCATGATGTTAGAAGTTATACTGTGCAGTTATCCATACGCACAGGGAAAGAACAGATACTCAGAATTACACCTGTCATTCATGATAATAGAAGTGATACTGTGCAGTTATCCATACATGTGGGGAAAGAACAGATACTCAGAATTACACCTGTCAGTCATTATGTCAGAAGTTATACTGTGCAGTTATACATACACATGGGAAAGAACAGATACTCAGAATTACACCTGTCATACATATTAGAAGTTATACTGTGCATTTATCCATACACGTGGGGAAAGAACAGATACTCAGAATTACACCTGTCATTCATGATATTAGAAGTGATACTGTGCAGTTATCCATACACACGGGGAAAGAACAGATACTCAGAATTACACCTGTCAGTCATGATGTTAGAAGTGATACTGTGCAGTTATACATACACGTGGGGAAAGAACGGATACTCAGAATTACACCTGTCATTCATGATATTAGAAGTGATACTGTGCATTTATCCATACACACGGGGAAAGGACAGATACTCAGAATTACACCTGTCATTCATGATGTTAGCAGTTATACTGTGCAGTTATCCATACACATGGGGAAAGAACAGATACTCAGAATTACACCTGTCATTCATGATGTTAGCAGTTATACTGTGCAGTTATCCATAAACGTGGGGAAAGAACAGATACTCAGAATTACACCTGTCATTCATTCATGATGATAGAAGTTATACTGTGCAGTTATCCATACACGTGGGGAAAGAACAGATACTCAGAATTACACCTGTCATTCATAATGTAAGAAGTGATACTGTGCATTTATCCATACACACGGGGAAAGAACAGATACTCAGAATTACACCTGTCATTCATGATGTTAGCAGTTATACTGTGCAGTTATCCATACACGTGGGGAAAGAACAGATACTCAGAATTACACCATTCATTATGTCAGAAGTTATTCTGTGCAGTTATCCATACATGTGGGGAAAGAACAGATACTCAGAATTACACCTGTCATTCATAATGTAAGAAGTGATACTGTGCATTTATCCATACACACGGGGAAAGAACAGATACTCAGAATTACACCTGTCATTCATAATGTAAGAAGTGATACTGTGCATTTATCCATACACACGGGGAAAGAACAGATACTCAGAATTACACCTGTCATTCATGATGTTAGCAGTTATACTGTGCAGTTATCCATAAACGTGGGGAAAGAACAGATACTCAGAATTACACCTGTCATTCATTCATGATGATAGAAGTTATACTGTGCAGTTATCCATACACGTGGGGAAAGAACAGATACTCAGAATTACACCTGTCATTCATAATGTAAGAAGTGATACTGTGCATTTATCCATACACACGGGGAAAGAACAGATACTCAGAATTACACCTGTCATTCATGATGTTAGCAGTTATACTGTGAAGTTATCCATACACGTGGGGAAAGAACAGATACTCAGAATTACACCATTCATTATGTCAGAAGTTATACTGTGCAGTTATCCATACACGTGGGGAAAGAACAGATACTCAGAATTACACCTGTCATTCATTCATGATGATAGAAGTTATACTGTGCAGTTATCCATACACGTGGGGAAAGAACAGATACTCAGAATTACACCTGTCATTCATAATGTAAGAAGTGATACTGTGCATTTATCCATACACACGGGGAAAGAACAGATACTCAGAATTACACCTGTCATTCATGATGTCAGAAGTTATACTGTGCAGTTATCCATACACGTGGGGAAAGAACAGATACTCAGAATTACACCTGTCAGCCATGATGTTAGAAGTTATACTGTGCAGTTATCCATACACGTGGGGAAAGAACAGATACTCAGAATTACACCTGTCATTCATAATGTAAGAAGTGATACTGTGCATTTATCCATACACACGGGGAAAGAACAGATACTCAGAATTACACCTGTCATTCATGATGTCAGAAGTTATACTGTGCAGTTACCCATACACGTGGGGAAAGAACAGATACTCAGAATTACACCTGTCAGCCATGATGTTAGAAGTTATACTGTGCAGTTATCCATACACACAGGGAAAGAACAGATACTCAGAATTACACCTGTCATTCATGATGATAGAAGTTATACTGTGCAGTTATCCATACACGTGGGGAAAGAACAGATACTCAGAATTACACCTGTCATTCATAATGTAAGAAGTGATACTGTGCAGTTATCCATACACGTGGGGAAAGAACAGATACTCAGAATTACACCTGTCCTTCATGATAATAGAAGTTACACTGTGCAGTTATCCATACACGTGGGGAAAGAACAGATACTCAGAATTACACCTGTCATTCATGATATTAGAAGTGATACTGTGCATTTATCCATACACACGGGGAAAGAACAGATACTCAGAATTACACCTGTCATTCATGATGTTAGCAATTATACTGTGCAGTTATCCATACACGTGGGGAAAGAACAGATACTCAGAATTACACCTGTCATTCATGATGTTAGCAGTTATACTGTGCAGTTATCCATACACGTGGGGAAAGAACAGATACTCAGAATTACACCTGTCATTCATTCATGATGTTAGAAGTTATACTGTGCAGTTATTCATACACGTGGGGAAAGAACAGATACTCAGAATTACACCTGTCATTCATTCATGATGATAGAAGTTACACTGTGCAGTTATCCATACACGTGGGGAAAGAACAGATACTCAGAATTACAACTGTCATTCATAATGTAAGAAGTGATACTGTGCATTTATCCATACACACGGGGAAAGAACAGATACTCAGAATTACACCTGTCATTCATGATGTTAGCAGTTATACTGTGCAGTTATCCATACACGTGGGGAAAGAACAGATACTCAGAATTACACCATTCATTATGTCAGAAGTTATACTGTGCAGTTATCCATACACATGGGGAAAGAACAGATACTCCGAATTACACCTGTCAGTCATGATGTTAGAAGTTATACTGTGCAGTTATCCATACACGTGGGGAAAGAACAGATACTCAGAATTACACCTGTCATTCATAATGTAAGAAGTGATACTGTGCATTTATCCATACACATGGGGAAAGAACAGATACTCAGAATTACACCATTCATTATGTCAGAAGTTATACTGTGCAGTTATGAATACACACGGGGAAAGAACAGATACTCAGAATTACACCTGTCATTCATGATGTTAGCAGTTATACTGTGCAGTTATCCATACACGTGGGGAAAGAACAGATACTCAGAATTACACCATTCATTATGTCAGAAGTTATACTGTGCAGTTATCCATACACATGGGGAAAGAACAGATACTCCGAATTACACCTGTCAGTCATGATGTTAGAAGTTATACTGTGCAGTTATCCATACACGTGGGGAAAGAACAGATACTCAGAATTACACCTGTCATTCATTCATGATGATAGAAGTTATACTGTGCAGTTATCCATACACGTGGGGAAAGAACAGATACTCAGAATTACACCTGTCATTCATAATGTAAGAAGTGATACTGTGCATTTATCCATACACACGGGGAAAGAACAGATACTCAGAATTACACCTGTCATTCATGATGTCAGAAGTTATACTGTGCAGTTATCCCTACAAGTGGGGAAAGAACAGATACTCAGAATTACACCTGTCAGTCATGATGTTAGAAGTTATACTGTGCAGTTATCCATACACATGGGGAAAGAACAGATACTCAGAATTACACCATTCATTATGTCAGAAGTTATACTGTGCAGTTATCCATACACATGGGGAAAGAACAGATACTCCGAATTACACCTGTCAGTCATGATGTTAGAAGTTATACTGTGCAGTTATCCATACACGTGGGGAAAGAACAGATACTCAGAATTACACCTGTCATTCATTCATGATGATAGAAGTTATACTGTGCAGTTATCCATACACGTGGGGAAAGAACAGATACTCAGAATTACACCTGTCATTCATAATGTAAGAAGTGATACTGTGCATTTATCCATACACACGGGGAAAGAACAGATACTCAGAATTACACCTGTCATTCATGATGTTAGAAGTGATACTGTGCAGTTGTCCATACATGTGGGGAAAGAACAGATACTCAGAATTACACCTGTCATTCATGATAATAGAAGTTATACTGTGCAGTTATCCATACACGTGGGGAAAGAACAGATACTCAGAATTACACCTGTCATTCATGATGATAGAAGTTATACTGTGCAGTTATCCATACACGTGGGGATAGAACAGATACTCAGAATTACACCTGTCATTCATAATGTAAGAAGTGATACTGTGCAGTTATCCATACACGTGGGGAAAGAACAGATACTCAGAATTACACCTATCCTTCATGATAATAGAAGTTATACTGTGCAGTTATCCATACACGTGGGGAAAGAACAGATACTCAGAATTACACCTGTCATTCATGATGTTAGCAGTTATACTGTGCAGTTATCCATACACGTGGGGAAAGAACAGATACTCAGAATTACACCTGTCATTCATAATGTAAGAAGTGATACTGTGCAGTTATCCATACACATGGGAAAAGAACGGATACTCAGAATTACACCTGTCATTCATAATGTAAGAAGTGATACTGTGCAGTAAATCATACACACGGGAAAATAACAAAATCTTAGAATGAAGTCTGGCAAGAACAGATGCTCAGAATCACAGCTAGAATACAGATCATTTGAAGTGATACTGTGCATTTGTTTCTTTCTACGTGCAGGAAAAGAACAGATAGTCAGAATTACATCTAGCATAGAGATCACCACATACATAAAGAACATCTAGCACACAGAACACGAGAAGTGATACTGTGTAACTGCCCTTCCACACACATACTGGGAATCACGACAACATTTCTGATGTGGATATTTTGTTGGGCTTTTTGTATTCGCATTAACAATAATGAGAATCTATCGCTGCCTACTCTGTAATGCCTGTATATTAGGGACGTCACACGTCTGTATATAGAATTAGCAGCGGCTTCCCCATACTTACTGCGGGGGTCACTACAGCAATAAGACAGCATCAGGCAGGACACGGATACCAGGGCTCTGAGGAGGAGAAGGGTGTTTAGGGTGTGACTGGGGCAGAATACAAAATACTGTTCAGTATATATATAGGTGTATATGTTACTCACCCTCCGATCTGGCGCAGCGACCTGATTTGGGCATACCCCATCAGCAGCTGCAGGGGCAGGAAGGTTCCCCAAAGGAAGAAGGATCCCACTGTGAACCCTAAATTGAGGCTTCGCATCTGAGAGGTGCAGAAATCCGAGGGGTCTCTGTGTCCCATTTTCATCTCAGCCAGTGGGGACGATGTATCTGGATTTAATTAAACACAAAGGGAGAGACTCTTATTTACTTCCATTGTGCTGTATATACCTACACAGTAAACATGCATGTGTCTATGACATCTCATGTGTCAACAGAGAATTGTCACCTCTAGGCATTTTCTATGTGGGTTCTGCAGGAATCTTCTAATCTTTGGTAATCTTCTGATCTGTGGTCATCTTCTGATCTGTGGTCTGCAGTTATCTTCTAATATTTAGTCATCGTCTGATGTGTGGTCATCTTCTGATCTGTGGTCATCTTCTGATATGTAGTCATCTTCTGATCTGTACTCTGTGGTCTTCTTCTGATCTCTTGTCATCTTCTGGTATGAGGTCTACAGTTATCTACTGATATGTAGTCATCTTCTGATCTGTGGTCATCTTTGGTTTGGTAATCTAATCTATGGTCTGTGCTCATCTTCTGACATGTGGTCTGACCTGTCATCATTTACTGATGTGTGGTCATCTTCTGATCTGTGGTCTTCTACTGATCTGTAGTCTTCTACTGATCTGTGGTCATCTTCTGATCTGTGCTCTACGGTCACCTACTGATCTGTGGTCATCTTCTGATTGCACTGTGGTCAACTACTGATCTGTAGTATTCTTCTGATCTGTGGTCTTCTACTGATTTGTGGCCATCTTCTGATCTGTGGTCATCTTCTGATGTGTGAGCTGCCATTATCTTCTGATATGTAGTAGTCATCTACTGATCTGGGGTCATCTTCGATTTGGTCATCTTCTGATCTATGGTGACTTGTCCTCCTCTATTCTGTGGTCTGTGCTCATCTTCTGATGTGTGGTCTGACCTGTGGTCATTTTGATGTGTTTTCTTCTCTGTGGCTATCTTCTGATGCATGATCTGTGGTCTTTTCTGATATATGGTCATCTTCTGATGTATGGTATAAACCTTGGTTTGGTCATCTTCTAATCTGTGATTAGATCTCATCTTCTGATGTGTGGTCTGACCTGTGGTCATTTTATTATGTCTTCAGCTCTGGCTATCTTCTGACGTGTGATCTATGCTCTTCTTCTGATATATGGTCTTCTGATGTATAGTCTGCAGTAAACCTTGGTTTTGTTATCTTCTAATCTGTGGTTGGAGCTCATCATCTGATGTGTGGTCTTTGGTCATCTTCTGTTGTTTTCTTCTGATCTGTGGCCTCTGGTCATCTTCTGTTGTGGTTATCTGATGTATGGTCTGCAATCTTCTGCTAATATGTGGTCTGTGCCCATCTTTTGATCTGTGCACTAGTAATCTTCTGATGCCTGACCTGTGGTCATCTTCGGATGTGTGGCCTGTGGTCATCTCCTAATCTGTAGTCATTGTCTGAACCATGGTCTGTGATCAGTGTCTGACCACTTTTTGTCAACAAGACCGGAAATTATATGTTTGATCAGATTATTATTAGGCATCATGGCTTTTTCCAGCTGGCCAATGGCATGTGAACCCACTAGCAGTCTGTGACCCCACACAGGGCAAATGTTTATTCACCCAGTATAGCTCCCAAAATTTGCTATTGACCACAACGAGAAATAGAATTCTAAACAAGAACAACTTGGAGAAATCATATTTTGAACAGTGCACTGATGTCAGCTGATTGGACAGCAAAGACAGCTCATCCAATCAACAAGCTTCCATTTCCCACTGTATAATCGCAATTACCTGTATACTGCTGTGCTCATTACTTCTACCATATACCACAACCTCTCGGTTACCACAGGAATGGGACTGCTTACCGGCGCTGTGATTGCTGTGAGACTCCGCTGCGGTATCGTTACTCCAAAATGCAGACAGCCCTGGATCTGGGAGACAGAATTGGAATGACATATGGGTCACACTGGCGGCCATTATCAAATAGTACCAATTAAATTACTGTGATCTGGCGGCATCACTGAAGCAGATACAGCAGTGAGTTCAGAAGGGTCACACAAAGCCATAACCCCCCCACCCCCACCCTTGCATTCTCCAATAGGTACATAATGCCCTTGTGGGAAATGAAAATGAAAAAACTGATGGGGGATGCAAGTGTTGCGCATCAGGGGCCACTAGATGGCACCTAACACAGCAATTCAAGTGTTACTACATTCGAGTGCGCAGAGACGCCGGCGCTGACATTACTGTGATGTTGTTTGACGGGCTGGTAACTAGTATATAAATATTTACTACTGATTTTTCCCTTCAATGTGTCAGCTACTTCGACGTAAAGCTTGTCATTATTGATGGTAATAATAATAATAATAGCCTCCATTTATTCAAAGGAAACAGATTGCAGTAATACAGTAATTATCTCAGGGTTACCTTCCTCGCCGAAGCCGAGGGTGAGAATTACCAGCCATGTACAGTAATTATCTAAGGGTTACCTTTGTCGCCATAGCCGAGGGTGAGAATTACCAGCCATGTACAGTAATTATCTCAGGGTTACCTTTGTCGCTATTGCTGAGGGTGAGAATTACCAGCCATGTACAGTAATTATCTAAGGGTTACCTTCCTCGCCATAGCCGAGGGTGAGAATTACCAGCCATGTACAGTCATTATCTCAGGGTTACCTTTCTCGCCATAGCCGAGGGTGAGAATTACCAGCCATGTACAGTAATTATCTCAGGGTTACCTTCCTCGCCATAGCCGAGGGTGAGAATTACCAGCCATGTACAGTAATTATCTCAGGGTTACCTTTCTCGCCATAGCCGAGGGTGAGAATTACCAGCCATGTACAGTCATTATCTCAGGGTTACCTTCCTCGCCATAGCCGAGGGTGAGAATTACCAGCCATGTACAGTAATTATCTCAGGGTTACCTTCCTTACCGAAGCCGAGGGTGAGAATTACCAGCCATGTACAGTAATTATCTCAGGGTTACCTTCCTCACCGAAGCCGAGGGTGAGAATTACCAGCCATGTACAGTAATTATCTAAGGGTTACCTTTGTCGCCATAGCCGAGGGTGAGAATTACCAGCCATGTACAGTAATTATCTCAGGGTTACCTTTGTCGCTATTGCTGAGGGTGAGAATTACCAGCCATGTACAGTAATTATCTCAGGGTTACCTTCCTCGCCATAGCCGAGGGTGAGAATTACCAGCCATGTACAGTAATTATCGCAGGGTTACCTTTCTCGCCATAGCCGAGGGTGAGAATTACCAGCCATGTACAGTAATTATCTCAGGGTTACCTTTCTCACTATAACCGAGGGTGAGAATTACCAGCCATGTACAGTAATTATCTAAGGGTTACCTTTCTCGCCATAGCCGAGGGTGAGAATTACCAGCCATGTACAGTCATTATCTCAGGGTTACCTTTCTCGCCATAGCCGAGGGTGAGAATTACCAGCCATGTACAGTAATTATCTCAGGGTTACCTTCCTCGCCATAGCCGAGGGTGAGAATTACCAGCCATGTACAGTAATTATCTCAGGGTTACCTTTCTCGCCATAGCCGAGGGTGAGAATTACCAGCCATGTACAGTAATTATCTCAGGGTTACCTTCCTCACCGAAGCCGAGGGTGAGAATTACCAGCCATGTACAGTAATTATCTCAGGGTTACCTTCCTCACCGAAGCCGAGGGTGAGAATTACCAGCCATGTACAGTAATTATCTAAGGGTTACCTTTGTCGCCATAGCCGAGGGTGAGAATTACCAGCCATGTACAGTAATTATCTCAAGGTTACCTTTGTCGCTATTGCCGAGGGTGAGAATTACCAGCCATGTACAGTAATTATCGCAGGGTTACCTTTGTCGCCATAGCCGAGGGTGAGAATTACCAGCCATGTACAGTAATTATCTCAGGGTTACCTTTCTCGCCCTAGCCGAGGGTGAGAATTACCAGCCATGTACAGTAATTATCTCAGGGTTACCTTTGTCGCTATTGCCGAGGGTGAGAATTACCAGCCATGTACAGTAATTATCTCAGGGTTACCTTTCTCACTATAACCGAGGGTGAGAATTACCAGCCATGTACAGTAATTATCGCAGGGTTACCTTTCTCGCCGTAGCCGAGGGTGAGAATTACCAGCCATGTACAGTAATTATCTCAGGGTTACCTTTGTCGCTATTGCCGAGGGTGAGAATTACCAGCCATGTACAGTAATTATCTCAGGGTTACCTTTCTCACTATAACCGAGGGTGAGAATTACCAGCCATGTACAGTAATTATCGCAGGGTTACCTTTCTCGCCGTAGCCGAGGGTGAGAATTACCAGCCATGTACAGTAATTATCTCAGGGTTACCTTTGTCGCTATTGCCGAGGGTGAGAATTACTAGCCATGTACAGTAATTAAACAATCGACTATAAATCATGGTGCACAATGTCACTTTAAGAGGACGCTCTCAAGGGATCCACCCTGCAGCCAAACAAGGGGCCTTATTTTGGTTCACTCTTTCTGACAAAATCCTTCTTAGATGGACAAAACCATGTGCATTGCAGGTGGGGCAGATGTTACTTGTGCAGAGAGAATTAGATTTGGGTGGGGTTTTACTTCAAAGTGAGATCTATATTGAAGTGTAAAAATAAAGCAGTCAGTATTTTCCCTGCACAGAAACAAAATAACTCACCCAAATCTAACTCTCTCTGCACATGTTACATCTGCCCCCCTGCAGTGCAGCATGGTTTTGTCCATCTAAGAAGTATTTTGTCAGAAAGAGTGAACTAGAATAAGGCCCAAGGTCACACCAAGAGGATGACAATGAAGTCAGCTGGATGACTTCCGATCAGTCATCAGCGAAGCTTCTCCCATCACACTGTGGTCTTATGGTCAAAGGGCCCAAACTTTGCCACATTGACCAAAAAGCATCTCATGATGACCAGCTGTCAGGGGGGCTGTGACCTCAGAGATCAATGCCTGGAATTCCATCTCATTTCACAAATTTACATGTTAAAGAAAGTGCACCTGGAGCTGTTGCTTCCAGTGATAGTGAGCAGACCTGTAAACCAGCCTGTTGTTGCTGTATCGCTAGTAAAATTATATTGTAAACTATTACAATCCGGGCAACTGGAACCCCCCCTTCCCCCTCCGCTGCCTTATTCTTTAGGGTTTACTATCTACACATAGATCTGTCACAACAGCTTATTCGTTCTGCCATGAGGTGCAGTTGGGTCTGTCAGGCTTAACAAAAATCATTCAACTGTATCATTTGCGGGTGCTGAGCCAAGGTGCAACAATATAATTTAGGCCCTCATCTTCCACCTCAACCCAGGGAGATGCAGAGGGTGGCATGGGGAGGCAAAGGGTGGCATGGAGTGGCAGGGGGAGGCAGAGGGTGGCATAGAGAGACAGGGAGAGGCAGAGGGTGGCATGGAGTGGCAGGAAGAGGCAGAGGGTGGCAGGGGAAGGCAGAGGGTGGCATGGAGTGGCATGGAGAGTAAGGGGGTGGCATGGAGAGGCAGGTAGAGGCAGAGGGTAGCATGGAGTGGCAGGAAGTGGCAGGGGGAGGCAGAGGGTGGCATGGATAGGCAGGGGGAGGCAGAGTGTGGCATGGAGTAGCAGGGGGAGGCAGAGGGTGGCATGGAGAGACAGGGGGAGGCAGAGGGTGGCAGGGGAAGCAGAGGGTGGCATGGAGTGGCAGAGGGTTTCATGGAGTGGCAGGGGAGGCAGAGGGTGGCATGGAGAGGCAGAGGGTGGCATGGAGAGGCATTTAGAGGCAGAGTGGCATGGAGTGGCAGGAAGAGGCAGAGGGTGACGGGGAGGCATGGAGAGGCAGAGGGTGGCATGGAGACACAGGGGGAGGCAGAGGGTGGCATGGAGAGGCAGAGGGTGGCATGGAGAGGCAGGGAGAAGCAGAGGGTGGCATGGCGAGGCCGGGGGAGGCAGTATATGACAGCGAAAAATAGTTGGTGACAAGAAGAGGGTCCCTGAGGACTAAGGGGGCCCACTGCTGCCTCTGACACCCACTTCCTGTCACATGCTTATTTGCTTAGGGATGAATTCACATAAGGCCAAATTGCATTTGGACATATTGCATAGACATCACATTAGCCATGTCTACTGTGTGAGAAGAAAAGAATATCACAGCAAATATACAGCTGCAAACCAGAAACCCCATATTGCAGACAGCAACAAGCATTTACGCATAGACACGCCCATATGTGGAGCTAGACACGCCCATATGTGGAGCTAGACACGCCCTCAACGGCACACTGTGCTTCGTCCGGTGAATCCTACTCCCTGATTATGGTGTTTTCTAGATACTGGCTTTACTGGAATAAAGGTTACAGCTCTGTGAATTTAAATGTATTTACTAATCAATCCTACAGCCATTCTCCTGCCCCCTAAATGCCAACTTATTCCTTACAGTTACTATGCCACCGGTGCAACAGATAAGATTTATTTCCTATCCATCAGCACAGAGTGGGCGAGCCGCCACTAATATCTGCGGCCAGGTTGTCTCACAACACGTGATGTGCCCGGCTGGACATCGCTAACATGTGCCCCACAGAAGCCACACGGTTACCAATCCTGTCAGCGAGGAAAGTGACAGCTGCTGTCACTATTACTGGGCAAGAAGCAGACGGACAAGGAATGAGATGCAAACAAATAACTGAGCTTCATTCCCAATTAGTAATAAAATCGATGGCGTTGTTACGGGGTGGGTGTAAGGGCGCTGTTATTATTATTGTTTTTATGGTGCCACAAGGGTTCCGCAGCGCCATATACAGAAAACATAAATGAGCAAAAACAAGAAAATAACGATTTGCAGTGCAAGACAATGTAGGACAAGTACATGGTAAAGAAAGACAGGGACAGGACACTGACATCATTATTAGGGTGGCAGAGACCTGGGGTTAGTTGTCATTGAACAGGGTAAGGTTTAAATATATATATATACACTGTATATTTCTAAGAGAGGAAAAATCACATGAGGAGAGAGGGCCCTGCTCGTTAGAGATTACGTTCTATGAGAATTTAAAGAGAGTAGAATGATACAGACCTGGGTAACAATCCTGTGACAGCACCCCCAAATCCATCAGGATGGGGCTCAGGGAATTCCAGCCAAGGAGAGACCCTGAAAATAAGAGTGTTTCTGCCAGGGCCGAGCTCAGAACCCACAGCCGCCGAATCCGTCCCATATCCCCGCAGATTATACAGGTGTGTGAGGTGCGGAGCGTATATATTAGGATATATAGGAGGAAGTCTATAGATGTATGGGCTGTAGCATATATAAAGGTGTGTAGGAGGAGTATATAGGTGTGTGAGGTGTGTAGGAGGAGTATATAGGTGTGTGAGGTGCAGTGTATGAGAGGGCTGTGTGTCTGCCTAGTGTTACTCCGGTGTGTCCTGTACGATCAGGGCTGTGTGTAAGGTCAGTGTGTATCTCTGCGCACACACTCCTTACACAACCTTGTGTTTACACATGATACAGCTGTATTCTTGTCCCTCAGCTATAGGAGCCAATCCTGGTAGATAGCACACAGGGAGGGTATGTACAATACAGGTATAACATAAACATACACACAGCAGCCCCATCCAGCTGCTCACTGATGGAGAGAACACACAGGGAGAGTAAGTCACAGGTGCCTCCCCTCCTGCATTCTGCAGGAGACTCCCTGACATAGCAGCAATCTCCCTCTCTCCCTCATTAGTCTAGTAATCTCCCTCATGTCACCTAGCACACATTACACCATAGTTAACTCCCCTCCTGCATTCTGCAGGAGACTCCCTGACATAGCAGCAATCTCCCTCATTAGTCTAGCAATCTCCCTCATGTCACCTAGCCCACATTACACTGTTACATCATAGTTACTTCCCCTCCTGCATTCCGCAGGAGACTCCTTAAAATAGCAGCAATCTCCCTCATTAGTCTAGCAATCTCCCTCATGTCACCTAGCCCACATTACACTGTTACATGATCATAGTTACCTCCCCTCCTGCATTCTGCAGGAGACTACCTGAAATAGCAGCAATCTCCCTCTCTCCCTCATTAGTCTAGCAATCTCCCTCCCTCTCCTACACACATACACACAACAGCACCACCCAGCTGCTCACTGATGGAGAGGACACACGAGGAGGTACGTACAATACAGGTACCGTATAACACACACATACACACAGCAGCACCACCCAGCTGCTCACTGATGGAGAGGACACACGAGGAGGTACGTACAATACAGGTATAACACACACATACACACAGCGGCCCCACCCAGCTGCTCACTGATGGAGAGGACACATGAGGGTGGTACGTACAATACAGGTATAACACATACATACACACAGCAGCCCCACCCAGCTGCTCACTGATGGAGAGGACACACGAGGAGGTACGTACAATACAGATATAACACACACATACACACAGCAGCCCCACCCAGCTGCTCACTGATGGAGAGGGCACACGGGGGTGGTACGTACAATACAGGTATAACACACACATACACACAGCAGCCCCACCCAGCTGCTCACTGATGGAGAGGGCACACGGGGGTGGTACGTACAATACACGTATAACACACACATACACACAGCAGCCCCACCCAGCTGCTCACTGATGGAGAGAGCACACGGGGGTGGTACGTACAATACAGGTATAACACACACATACACACAGCAGCCCCACCCAGCTGCTCACTGATGGAGAGGGCACACGGGGGTGGTACGTACAATACAGGTATAACACACACATACACACAGCAGCCCCACCCAGCTGCTCACTGATGGAGAGGGCACACGGGGGTGGTACGTACAATACACGTATAACACACACATACACACAGCAGCCCCACCCAGCTGCTCACTGATGGAGAGAGCACACGGGGGTGGTACGTACAATACAGGTATAACACACACATACACACAGCAGCCCCACCCAGCTGCTCACTGATGGAGAGGGCACACGGGGGTGGTACGTACAATACAGGTATAACACATACATACACACAGCAGCACCACCCAGCTGCTCACTGATAGAGGGGGCACACGGGGAGCATACGTACAATACAGGTATAACACACATACACACAGCAGCCCCACCCAGCTGCTCACTGATGGAGAGGACACACAGGGGAGGACAACGGCTTCATAATTCCAGTATTACTTCATTCAAATTATATCCATTGCCCCCTTACTGTGGCCGCTGCCATATTCATGGTATTAGCATGTTTCTAGCATGATGTCAGAGGTAGCGTCATGCTGTACACAATACACTGGCTCTCAGCGATAGCTGAGGCGCATTTTGATCCTGGAACCAACAGTGCTGCAATGCAGGGGTGAAAATGCATTAAGTTTTTTTTGTGCAGAATAAATACTGTCTGCTTTTGCATGTAGCCTACCAGTGGCAGCTCCAGAGGAGTGGCTGCAGCACGGTTCAAAGTTCAAACAGGTGAGCCACACCCACTGCCTGTATGTTTTTATCCCGCTAAGGCCAAAAGGTTGCACCGAGCTAGCTGGCTGGGTAAGCTAACTGACAGCAGTGGGCAGCACACACACGTGGCAGTTCAACCTATAAAAATGGCACATCCGGGAGACATGTGGCAGTGCAGTGGCAGAGAGGATGGCAGTTTATTAAACTATATCTACTTTTATTGACATTTCTTTCCTCAGTCGCTGTAAAATGATGCACGTCTCAAATGAGGCCTCACACATGTTAATTTTAATTAATAAATCAATTCATTTATTCATCTTTTGTTATGTTACTGCCTTTTCTCAGTTCCTGTAAAATAACTCTTTTTACAAAATGAAAAAGGACTTGCACAGTTTAACAAACCAAGCACTTCAGCAACAGGGACTGTTACTTTTGTGACGGAAGTGCTTGGTTTGTTGTGGAAGGACTACCAACTATCACTAATGAGGAGGCTGATGATGATGACGTGTTAAGTAAAACAAATTAATATCATTTTGTAAAATAACGACACACCTGCATCTGGTAAGCCATGTTCCCCTCTACAAACCTAAGCGTCTCTGAGAATTACGTCACATTGGACATTTGCTCTGGAAAAGCAGATACAGCGAGAGTCGTAGATCACAAATGATCCAGGTGACTGTACAGGTTCTAATGAAGTGGATATGCCCATAGGAATCATTGACCTGGCTGTGGGACAGAACATGTATTCCTTAGTACATGGGACAGTATCATTATAGCCCTGCAGGTCTTATAAGAAGGTTATACAGAGGCATATGTTGTACAGTGTCCAAAAAGGAGAAGGATGCAAGTCCACAGAGGGCAAGTGTATAAGAGTCCAAACAATAGAAACAGCACATGGGAAATGGTTTTCTTCGGACAATAGTGGAAAGTATATGAAAGTAAGAAGTGATGCAATGAATCGCTCTGTGCTATTAATATATAGTAAGTCTGTGTAACGGAAGACTCCGAGAGAATAGCAGAGAGCAAATAACCTGTATATTGGCCAACAATGAATACAATCCATTATATATATATATCATATCAGGTATGGATCATTGTATAGACACCAACATGTTTTTTTGTAACTTTTTTTACCCGAACGTCGACACAGTGGGCACTCAAACGTAGCACCGCGTCTCCTCGCATGGCTCGCTGCACTCGGAACACTATTTTTTTCTCCCACCATGCCCTAGTGGATGGTAGGGCATGAAATACCGCCTGTCGGCTCAAAAAAAAAAAAGGTGAAAAACCCCATGTCGACCTTTTGACTGTCGACTTCCCCCATGTCGACCTTCATGCATGTCGAACTAGTGGTGTCGACCTAATGCTTGTCGAACTAGTGACCATATCCCTAATGATCATACTTATGAAGCCCAATACACTGAAAATGTAACCATTGACATCTGTCCCTGCCCCATAGAGCTTACACTCTATATTGCCTACCAGATGGGCACTAGCCAGGCTTCCGTAGAAAGCAGCCCCCAGTGCTGATCAGATTGCACAAAGGGGCTGCTGATTCAGACATGATTGCTCATCTGCAATGTTGCAGATGACTGCGAGTAGACAGCCGCCACCAGTGGCAAGGGGCGGGGCTACAGCACAGTTCAAACAGGGGAGCCACACCCCCTGCCAGAGAGTCAGTTTGGATTGACAGTCGGTGGCAGTGGGTGTGGCTCCCCTATTTGAATTTTGAACCGGGCTGCAGCCCCTCCTCTGGAGCCGCCCCCGGCCGCCACTCAGACAGAGAGGAAACCCGCCCCTGCACACCTGCAAATGATTTGCGCAAATATCGCTATTTTCTATCCAGTCGCACATCCTTACCTCAGTCACATCACTATCCTCAGTCACATTGCGGGGGGATTGCCATGACGATCCATCCGATATTTCTGTCGCGAATGCGCTCTATGATCTGTGCCGCTCAATTTGCGAATGTAGACTTTAGCGATCAAGTCTGAATCAGGCGGAATATTCGGAGGTCCGATACAGAAACGCAATGGGGTTAAGTTAATAGAATAGAGCAGAGATATTTTGTAACCCGCAGCAACCAACCACTAACTATATTTTGGGAATAAGTCATTGGGTCGACCAAATTAAGCTTGACATGCATAGGATCGACCACTGAAGCTCGGCACTCTCCAGCTTCTCCCTACACTCCCCCCCTCCTCCCCACAGTGCGTCCAGACCGGGTCAGAGGTGTTTGCAGTGATCCACGGGGGGCGCGGGTGCGGCACTCTCCAGCTTCTCCCTACAGTACACCTCCTCCCCGCAGTGCTTACAGACAGACCAGGTCAGAGGCGTTTGCGGTGATCCACAGGGGGGGGGGGGGGGGTTGCGGCACACTCCAGCTTCTCCCTACACTCCCCGCAGTGCGTCCAGACCGGGTCAGAGACGGGAGAGGCTGCTTCCACTGGGCAGCTCAGCTTCTTCTGCCTCTGACCCGGTCTGGACGCGCTTTGGGGAGGGAGGGGGGGGGGGGGGGGGCGCAACAGGGGACAGGCAAACGCTCACCTGCCTCCTCGGGGGGTGCAGCGGCCACCGCTTCTATGGTACTACAAAGTACCACCCTCCAGAGGCCGGCGCCCTAGGCAAATGCCTAGAGCTGCCTAGTGGTGGCGCCGGCCGTGCTCCTGGCTGCTTAATCTGGCTATTCATCCGTGATATCACCATCTCTACAACTGCTAAAACCTTGAATATCACTGTTATCACTGTATTTGCACTGTCTTTTTGAAAATGCCCAGCTGTACCTCTAATGACTTCACCTGCTCTTCCATTGATAGTAGGTGTCCCCCAACATTTTATTCTTGGCCCTCTTCTTCTCTATCTCTATACGTCCTCTCTGGGTGAGATCATTTGCTCACTCAACTTCCACTATCACCTCTATGCTGATAATAATGAAATCTACCGCTCCTTTCCTGATCTCTCTCCCTCTATCCTCACTCATATCTCCAACTGTCTCTCTGCTGTCTACTCCTGGATGACCCAGCGCTTTTTTAGACTTAAAATATCAAAGACTAAGCTGACCCCTTCCCACCCTCCTGCATAAAACCTGATAATCTCTCATGCTAACCTGTTTATACCCACTTCTACCCCTTCTGTGTCACCCCTGTCTGTCTAAAGGCCCATACACACTCTGCGACTTTGAGCTGAAAGCCGCTCAAAACAGTAGGTTTGAGCGGCTTTCAGCTCAAAGCCGCCCAGTGTGTATACCCCAGCGATGAACGGTGAACGCTGCTGCGCTGATGAGCGGTGTTGAGGACGGCTTTGCATAGCTCTGCGCTATGCAATTCCGTCCTCCCCCCTCCGTCGGCGCTGGGCAGAGGGAAAGCCGCTCAGTGTGTATGCACTGAGCGGCTTTCCCCGCAGTGATGATTGAAATCATCGCTGTCCATACACGTTGGGCATAGTCGCCCAGTGTGTATGGACCTTAACCCTCCCCTTTAGAATGTAAGCTCTCACGGGCAGGGCCCTCTCTCCTCATGTGCCTTTCTTAGAATATATAAACCTCTGCCACCCTGATGATTGCTGCAGTGTCCTGTCCTCTAGGACAAGTACACAGTAAATATGGATAGTTGCAACAAACTGTCTTGTACTGTAATTCGGTATATGTCAGGGTTGCCGACTTTGTTATTCTCCTCTCCGGGAGTTTCAGCAGCCGTTCAGGGGACGGGGCTTAAGCGTGACATCACTAAGCCCGCCCCCATGATGACAAACCAGTAAATTTACGGATCTCCGTGGAGGGGGCGGGGCTAAAATGATGCGATTGTGTCATTTTAGCTCCGCCCCCTCCTCTGAGACCCGAGGATTGCAGCATTTTAATGCCGCGATCCAGGGGACAGCGGGGGTCCCCCCTGAATCTGGGAGGGTTGCCCACCCTTCCGGAGGGCCGGGAGGGGGACCTGATTTTCGGGAGACTCCCGGAAATTCCGGGAGGGTCGGCAACCCTGGTATATGTTTTTGCTCATAACTGCTCTGTAAAGCGCTGCGGAATTTGTGTGCGCTATATAAGAAACTGTTAATAAATAAACAATAAATAATACATTCTGGGGCTGAAGTGTTGTAGAATGGGAGGAATTATTTTATTCTTTTGTCTCTCTCAGAACGGGGAATTATAGATTGTTTACATATTTGCAAAACTCATTGAATGACAGCCCCAGAAACTGCTGAGTGCCGGGATCCGCTCAGATACTTATGTCCCGTCTGAATGATAACGCTACGCCGCGTGCGCTGGACAGAAACAAACAGTGACATCAGCCGCTTACAGAAGTGAAACTCTGATTGGTTAAATCTAGCCCACAACATGTTTCCTTTCGCAGAGAATCCAACAAGCAGATTGGGGGGAGATGTCGCAAGTAGATGGAGCGGCAGATCCCTTGAGCTGGTGCAGTCTTACGGTCAGGCGCTCCATCTGCGTCAGCGCGGCGGCGGGGAGCAGATTCCGGGCCGTTCTCCGCTTCAGGGAGATGGGCAGGGTTAGTGGGGGTTGCGGGCGGTAATGAGGGAGCAGCGGGAAGCCGGCAGAGGGAGTCGGAGGGCTCAGACAGAACGAAGGCACGCAAGCGTCTTGTGCACGCTCTCCCCCTTCCATCAGCTGCCGGTGGGTAGCAGGATCTGGCGAATGGCGATAGAATTGCCAGGAGCAACTCCATTGTAAGCTGCTTCATCTGTATCACTGTCAGATAAAGTGGAGAACTA